>NC_135478.1:72272931-72645431 GCF_052094955.1 Ictidomys tridecemlineatus | reverse complement strand
GCTGGGGAACTCACTATAGCTGCAGCTGTCAGAGACTGCAGACACTTCTCATCAGGAGACCTTACTGTCACTGACTCAGGGAGACTGTGGGGCCAAAGCCACTAGCATCATCCAGTGCCTCTGAAATCTAGGAAACTACCCTCCTCATGCTCCTGAAAAACAAGGGCTCCCTCATGATTCCTTTCACAGGTTATTTTTCTTAAACTAGTGAGTAGACTCTGATTTTCCCCATCTTCCTTGTCTTAGTTCAGACGCACTTCCACTTAGTCTGTACCAGGTACTTTGTCAGACACCAGGAATAAGCAGAACAGACAGGCCTACATGTGGTCTCCAAGGAGCACCCAGTCTAGCAGGGGAGAAACCACATAACCAGAGCAACTCAGGATCAGAGGTACTATAGCAGAGGTGAATAAGGGCACAACAGGTCCCAGAAGTAAAACTAAGCATCATAGAGTGAGGCATTTGTGCTATGCTGAATCTTGATTACTGGTGGGAAAGGGAACACGGTAGTACCAAACCAGGAATGGTAGAGCATGTAAGCACAGACTCGAGCTAATAAGTAGGAGGAGTCTGCAGAGAGAGGACCAAGCCCAGGACATAGCCCTTGCCTTATTAAGGAGGCTAAATCTCCTTCATAAGTAGTTACCCATCCTGAAGTGTTATCTCAGGAGACTATAAGGGCAGCAAGGAAGTAAAAGGACTTTACAAGCAGAAACCGATGGGATGGTTAGCCAGGGTACTCCTGGGGCTACATGATGTGGCTGCTGACTAAATGCCCTCTGAAGTTAGCATTACAGACAGGGACAAGATTCTCACTAGGTGCACTCCAACTCTCAATTCAGGTGTGGCAAGTATATCACTTCTGTGTCATTCATTTGTTCTAGGCACACATGAGGCACGCACATGCTCATTATGTACTTAGAGACTGGTCTTCTCCGTTGTTCTTTTAAATGACAGTTTTCAGTTATTCTTAAAAGTTCAAAGAATTTTAAAGTAAACACCTGTATTCCCACCACCTAGATTCTACAGGGTTTCTTTTAGGGGGCCAGGGAGGATTACCAGTAATTGAACTCAGGAGCACTCGACTACTGAGCCACATCCCCAGCTCTATTTTGTATTTTATTTAGAGATAGGGTCTCACTGAGTTGGTTAGTGCCTCGTTTTTGCTGAGGCTGGCTTTGAACTCGCAATACTCCTTTCTCAGCTTCCCGAGCCACTGGGATTAATAACAACACAAACTCTGTTGTCAGTGCAGTTGACTTAATTCTACCTGGTCATTCAGAGAAAAAAGAGGCTTAATAAGAATAGGAGACAGAGAGAGGGCCAAGCCTCTTTTTTGCATAGAAGTAGACACATTACTTTACAAAGACCCTTAAAATTTTTTGACTTTGGGTGGATACCATGTGGTTACTAAAGGGCATCCCAGGAACACTGAAGCCAACCTGACTGTGTATGTCAGTGCCTGTGTGTCTTTCCTATGATTGTTATGAAAAAAGCCTCTGAGAACTGTCTGAAAAAGGTGCTGTTGAAGTCTGGTCAGAGCACCTTCAAAATTGCCATGTGTTACACATGCCCACAAGTGTGTAAATTAAGTGACTTTATTGTAGTAATTTTCCCCCTTTTGCTTTTTTACTTTTCTGTTTCATGATGCTGACGATGACGTGTTAATGTTCATTTTTTTCACTTCTCCATTTTGTAATGCTGCTGATGTTGACTTAACATAATTCAGTCCTAACTCCCAGGTTTATTATTTGTGTTTTTATAGGACAAGGGATCAGAGGACTGGACGTGCTCAGACATCGATGTTCTTCTTTCCAGTTCTTGACCCCTGGTCCTGTCTCCAGCCTGTCATGGCTTATTCAGTTTGACTCCTTTGAGCCGTTCGGAGGGGCGGTTTCTGGTAGTTGTGGCTTTTATGCTTTCAAAGAATTTCTTCAGTCCAGAGAATTCCTCCTGGCCACCCCTGTGTGTGTCACCCACTGGTGACTGGCAGCAGTATGTACTTCCAATGCACGTACTGCTTACCGTTGCTTTAGTCACTAATCGCTTTCTGATTTGAAAGATGCAGTGGTTCCTCCCACTCCTGAATCCTTTCTACATGATGCCCTGCTGACTGACCCATGCAGCCTCACCAGAGCAAGAGTCTTTTCACATTGGCTCTAGTCACTGGCATCTTTATGATAGGGAAGGCTACTACCTAGGGCACTTTAAGTCAGTGACAGCCCCAAATTTGCACTTCATCTGTTGACTGTAACTTTCCCCCAGAGCTTATGGAAATACCTTGGATGACATTGCAGCCTACAGCAAGTGCTTCTGTCTCGGGAATCCTTTGGGGGCACTTGTCAGTGTCTTTTCTAATATCATGTTAGTTACTAACATATTTAAGGTGTGTGCTATTTGCCCAGCTTTTAGAAAATTCAGTCATTCTAAATAGAAAGGAAGTACTGCACCCAGCAATGTCATTCTGCAGATTTACTGTGGTTACTTATAACAATTATAGAGGTATAACACTTGTCAAAATGTATTACATGCAGTACTGTTTGCTAAACCTACTTAAAAGATTTGAAATGGCAGCTGTGTTCAGCATTTGATGAGAGACACAAAAGGTGACAGTACTGTGGAATGTTTCTGGAGAAGTAGTAAGCAGGCTGATCCGCGATGGAATTCCACATACCCGGTGCATATATGCCCTGAACTATTTCAGTAACCACATTCAATGCTGGAGGATTTAGCAGAGAGGAACACTGCAACTTTAATGAGAAAGTGTACAATTCTTTTTCCTTCTATAGCATGTCAGCATCTCAAGTTTATTTTTCAACCTACAATATAACAATTTGTAATAAAGCCTTCATGAGCTCATGACATGAAGCACTATTCTGTCGTCAAGTACTCTTTAAATATTTCTGATACTGCTGAGTTAAGACCATCAGAAGAAGCTGAAGCTAGCATTAAGTCATGTTCAGAGCTCTCCATATTTTCCTGATCTCTTTAAGTATTTGTTCTGCCACTGTGTACTGTGGAGTTGACTCGGTGTTCTGTCCCAGTGCGGTGCCTCCTGACTCCCCCACTGCTCTCTGTGGTGAGAAATTTGCCTTGTTCAATAATTACTGTACCCTCGCATGACTGTTACAGCTTTCTGTGCAGAGATGACTGTCCAAGTGCCACATGCCTATGATTGAAATGAAAAATCTATTGTTACCTCTGAGTTGTGTTCCACGGAAAATGCTATCCAGCAGATCATTTAGGGAAAATAATTCTATTTTTTGCTTTTCGTCTCTTAGCTGTCCTATTTTTCTTTTATTTTTGACAGCAATGGAGAATGGGTTATATAAAGACTGCCTGCTAATATGAACAGCAATGCACTTGTAATTCATGGAAATAAATGTACATCTTTATCTTCACATTCATGTTAAGATTCAGTGTTGATTTCCTCTGGATCAGTGTGTCTGAATGGACAGACAGGTTCTGTTTGTGCTCCAAATAGAAGTGTCCATGGGCCTCACTTACGCACCCTAGGCATTGCCCCACACTTCAGTTTACATGAGGTGGCTTACAAAGGGCCTTTTTCCCTCTGCACAGCAGATAATTCTGACATGTTTCTTTGTTCAAATCTTAAGTCTCAAAAAAGTCTGTCAAACCCTGGGGACAAAAACCAGACATCTCAGGTTGGAATCTCTGGTTCCCTCCAAAAAGGGGCCTGCCTGTATGCCCCAGAGCTGCTGCTAGCACAGCCAAGTGCTGGGAAGAGCTGCCCAGCACCACATGGTGCATGCCACCTGGCCAAGTGTGCTGACACACCTCATGTGACTAAAGAAAGATGGCTGACTCATCCTTAGAAATAAGAATCACATCTTGATTCTTACCCTAAAAATACATAACTAACTTTTCACTTACATAGTCAGAGCTGCCATGTCATGGTCCATGCAGCATTGACAGGATACAGAGATTTGACTGTTATTTGATATATTGATAAATAAGTCAGTTTTCATTTTTAAAAGAGCATTGGCAGTTTTATTACTCATTTCTTTGTACTTTTTTAATGCAATGTTGATATTATTAGTTTAATTTGCAATCTTCTAGGTAGAAAAACTAGCCTTGGCTGCTAATATCTAGGGGCTACAAGCTCTTTGCCATCCTCTTTGTTGGTACTGTGGAATCAGATTGGCATGAAACCACTCACTGCATTCTAGAATTACTGTAGCCACAAGTGGTATACTTTTCATTAATATCATGTGAAATGTAGTTTAACAGGTCAGAGAATTGTTATAACCAAGGTACCTGTGAAACTACAAGTTATTATGTATAACAGACACATAGTTTTGGTTTTATGTTTCTAAATATGTACAGATTATGTCATCTCAATTCATATTGGTGATGCTGAATGCCTCCATTATTAGCATGCTCAGATAAGCTTTCTGATGTCTTTTTTGGTGTCTAAAATGTAAGCAAAAAATTCCCATTGAAACATTCCAAGACGTTCTGTTTGGTATGAAACAGCCAGCCAAAAAGCCTTTGGGATAGATGTGAGAACCAATTATGAAGACTCTGCCCTGACAGTCTTTAGAGCTTACAGAGAAACACAGACCACAATGGAATCTGGGTAAACAAATATCATCATGTTCTGTGTGCAGGTGTGGTATGTTCACACTCATTTCTGCTGTTTTCAGGCAGAGGCAGTGGGTGTGGAGAAAACTGTTAGCTTCAGTAAACTATACATGGCCAACCAGTAGTTGTTTCTGAGGAATCATGAAGGTAAACCACCCACATGCCACATAATATTCAGCCCATTCAGAGGAGACTTTGATCTTTATTTGCTTTTATGTTAATATGGTTTTTTAATTAACTTTTATATAGTATGATAACTGTATGTTAATACACACATACATATGCACACGCTTTGGGTCCTTCCATAATACTTTTATATTTGTAAATCAATGTTTTGGAGCAATCCCAAGTTTAAGGGAAATATTTTTGTAAATGTAGTGGTTTTGAAAATCTGAGCAATCCTTTTGCTTACACATTTTTAAAGCATTTGTGCTTTAAAATTGTTATGCTGGTATTGAAACAAGATACTCCTATAGTGCAGATGAGAAGCATGTAAGAGTGGAGTAAGGATGTGGTTTCTCTTACTGTCATCCAACTCGACATGATGGATCAGCAACAACTGGGAATCCAGAGTGAATTCTGAATGAATTCTCTAGGGTTATACCAGGTTTAGCTTAAGCTTGTTGCTTTTTGTGCTGTTTATCCGTGTAGAGCACTCCAGAAAGTTCTGAAACTGCTTTGTATCTGCTTTGTACTGTTGGTGCCTTCTTGGTATTGTACCCCAAAACTCTGCATAGATTATTTAGTATAATGGTAAGTTAAAAAAAATGTTAAAGGAAGATTTTATTAAGAATCTGAATGTTTATTCATTATATTGCTACAACTTAACATTTATTTGTGGTATTTGTGATTTGGTTAATCTGTATAAAAATTGTAAGTAGAAAGGTTTATATTTCATCTTAATTCTTTTGATGTTGTAAACGTACTTTTTAAAAGATGGATTATTTGAATGTTTATGGCACCTAACTTGTAAAAAAAAAAATCTACAAAAAAAAAATCCTTAGAATCATTAAATTGTGTCCCTGTGTTACCAAAATAACAGTACTGTGCATGTATAGTTTAATTGCAGTTTTACATGTGAAAGTATGAAATCGTCTAGGCCTTAATTACAGCAAGTAAGCCGGCCTTCCTCCTTTGGCTTTGTTTATGTCAATTAGTGATAGGATCTTAAGCTGGTTCTCTAGAGTCAAAAAGGGGTTTTAATTTTAGTCCTGTACATTTCCTTAGGTATAAATTTGGGGGGAGGAAGGTGTTCCCCACGTCCTCTCTTTGTATGCCTTCCACCCTTATCTTCAGCAGTCCTAATATGGGGGCAGCTCTTTTTTCAGACCAAGAAGTTATAACTGTATTAGTGAGTGTTAGACATTTTGATTCTTGTCAGTATTGAGCATTTTGCAGTGACTTATTTACTAGACAGAAATTTGTAGTTGTTGTTTATTTGGGACTGGTGATTGAACCCAAATTGCCACTGAACTACATCCCCCTCCCTTTTTCATTTTGAGACAGGGTCTTAAGTTACGGAAGGTGGCCTGGAACTTGTGAACCTCCTGCATCAGCCTCCCAAATGCTGGGATTATAGGCATGTGCAAAGATTATAAAAATATATTTCAAGTGATTTACCTCAAAGCAAGAATTCAGTAAACAGCAAGTCTTCTTAAGTGCTTTTTTTTTTTATTTCATTAAATGTTAGAGCATTAAAATGTCTACTTACTAAAGAAACTGCTTTTTGTAGATCTGAGAAAGGAAAACCTATCCAAAAACTTTCTTCAGGGAAATACAGCCTAAACTGGAAGTTTTCAAGGGGACATTTGAAACACTTGAGGGTACATAACATTCACTTTCTCCTTGATGGGTTAACACTTTATTGTTGTCCAAATCCAATAGAAAGTAGTCACAATCTGTTCACAGAAAGCTGATAATCACAGTTTTCCCCACTTTACCGATAATGAGCTCCTTCCTTAGTAATGGCATACCAATTCTGGTTGGCAGTAGACCAGCATCTGTACTGTCTGCTGTATTTAATCAAAACCAAGTGTTTAGAGCTGGGCAGAGGTCACTTCAGGTCATCTGAGAGGAGAGAATAAAGCCAAGCAACGGGTCACAGAGAGGTGGAAGCAAGGAGGGAATCACACCTCTGAGGCCCCAGGGTGGGGCAGAAGGATCAGGGTTTGGGGGTATCCCAAAGGGAGCAGTGAAGGAATGAGCTTTTATGAGGAGACAGTGGTAACTGAGTGTGTCTAAGAGGAAGGCACTATCAGGGAAGAGGAGATGGAGGATTGGGGCTGGGATTGCCAAGGGGAAGAGGGAGGTGGAGATGGGCACAGCCTCACTCTTTGAGTCTGGCCAAGGATGGCTAAAGACATTCATTTCATAGGTAAAAAGGAAGAAACAGGTCATGCCTCATAACATGTCTTTTTGGGTGAAGTGTGTGAGGATGAGGAAGATCCTCCTAAGAAGTGGAAATGAGAACTGTCCACCACTGAGAGGCCTCAGTGATGCAATAGGACATTGTTCATATATATCATTAGCTGGGCGGAGCAAAGGGAAGGACCAAGGGGATGAGATAGAGTGGTAAGACTGAGGCCATAGAACTAGGGGGAAGGAGCTGCAGTAGATGGGTAGAGATCACATGGTGAATACCCACAAAGCAGACATGATGGGAGACTATGATCAGATACCTGCCTCGTTTTCAGGTTTGTTTATTATTTAACTCAGAAACAAACCTGAACTGTATATGGGGAGCAGAAATGGTAGGGCTGTAAGAGCAGCGCATTGGATGTGTCACCTTTGTGGATAGTGATATTAAGATGGTAGGTAGGTGGGCTGGGGATGTGTGCATAAGGCCCTGGGTTTAATCCGCAGCACCAATTTTAAAAGATGGGTAGCCAAGAGAAAGAGACCTTATTCAATTTCAGTTGCAAGTTATTGAGTGGAAGAAACCATGGATCTCGCCTCAGTTTACTAATATGCTTTCAGATCAATTCAGCATACAGTTACTGAGTTCCTGCCATAGACCTGCAGAGCCAATGGCTCGGCTGCATCAAGGATTTCCTCCATCTTCACAGAATCCCTGGAGTTGTAAGTTTGAGAAAAAGGGGAGAGCTTTTCATCTATATAAAGGGCAAAAAGACCTATGTCCAATATCTTTGTGATATTTCTATGATGATACATAAAGTGTGAATTTAAAAGCTTGATGATAACAGGAACATGGAAAGTAATTTATCTAAAAATAACTTTCCCATTCTGAGAAGATCAGACACTCTGAGTGGCCATCAAGTTTCTCATGGGCTTTGAGAACCATTATAGTGGTGCAGACAAACATGGAAAATAGGCAAGATCTTTTTTGTTTGAAATGAAAAATATCTTTAATCCCTGATGCTCGGGGAAGTTCTTCCTTCATTCTGTTTCTTAATTTCCTCTTCTGAAAGAGGAAATTAGTTTAAGGGAATTCTTTGTATAAGATATTCACCCTCAGGTGATGGGACACAGTTGGGAACTACAGCCTGTGATGTGCTGGTCTGGGTCCCGAGGATAGGAAGCCTAGCAGTTTCAGCTCAAGGATTTAGAACAATAATGCTGTAAACACAAACTTGGGGAAAAAGAGTCAAAATATTAGGTAAGGGCCAGGCACAGTGGCACACACCAGTAGTCAGTTCCTGAGGATAAGGCAAAATAATGGCTTGAGCCCAGGAATTCAGGACCTTCTCAATTAAAATATTAGGTAAGAAAAGCACCTGATTGGGAATTGGGAAGAATTACTCTTTATTTGTTCTAACTGCTTATACGGGACAGCAGAATGCATTTTGATTCAATGTACACAAATGGAGCACATCTTTCTCTGGTTGTACATCATGTGGTCACATCATTTGTGTAATCATACATGTACTTAGGGTAATGATGTCTGTCTCATTCCACCATCTTTCCTACCTCCTTACCCCCTCCCCTCACTACCCTCTACCCAATCCAAAGTTTCTCCATCACGAAGGATTACTCTTGAATGGCCAGAAGGAGCAGGGGAGCTAATACCTGTCTTGTATAGTAAGACTAGAAGGTAACAGAAACCAGTTGTCAGTTGCATAAATGGTAGGAGGAAGCTGCCTGTTGGGCCATGGAGGGCACATCTGTGTGGTGGGAAATCTGGCAATAGAAGCCAAGCATATGAAGGAGCAAGAGGGGGTGGAAGTTGTGCAACCTGGGACACTTGAACCAGGGCCATGGCTTTCAAACCCAGTACAAGGCACTGGAGGAAGGTATGTTGCAGATTGGCAATGTAGGCACACAGGCTATCTACACATAGAGGATCCTTGTTCTAGTTGTTTTTCCATTTTTTGTTTGTTTGTTTGTTTGTTTTAGAGTGCTGGGAATTGAACCCAGAACCTTGTTAGGCAAGCCATGCTACCATGGATCTACATTCTCAGCCCCCTTTAGGGTCACTCTGAGGCCAATTTAGAAGAGGCAGGCAAGGAGTCAATGGCCACATTACCAGCCCATAAATCTACATTCCCTTAAGCCCAGAGATTTGTTTTATTCTCTGTCCAAAAATGCCATTACTTCCTTTTAAAATTATAAAGTATTCCCACTTCATGGGGAGCTGGCTAGACTTTAATAAGCTAGGAAATGTGGGTTTTTTGAGATGGAACCAACCATAATCCAAGACCACAGCAAGAGACATGAGAACAGCTCCAAGAGCCAGTGGGCTGGGACTGTAGCTTGGTAATATGTCATGCTCAAGTTTTTGCATTTTTTAATACTTATCACTATTGCCCTTCCCTGAAATGAAATCTAAAAACTACCTGCATCCCTTACCTATCTGCCACCCACCAAATAGCATAATATTCTGCCAGAACATTTTATTTATGAATCAGATGATGAGAGAAACCCGAGAGAAGAACAAATGTGTCACAAAAGAACAAGCAATCAAAGAAACAGCAAGGCCACAATGGTTGTCAGCACCTCCACTACAGATTGAGATGGGCACAGGTCACCTGCCCATCTCATGGTCCATGCAGGAGAGCCTGTCATGTTGGGTAAGGTCATCCTCCTGGTTTAAAAGGACAGGAGGAATTGTTAAGACCAGTGGAGAAACCATACAAATAAACAAGGAGGGGAAGGCAGCAGTATTGCAGTAGTTAGGCATTCAATTTTAGTTAACAACTATAAAGAAGGAAAAATCGGCCAGGAATGGTGGCACATACAGTTTGGGAGGCTGAGGCAGGAGGATTGCGAGTTCAAAACCAGCCTTAGCAATTTAGCAAGGCCCTAAGCAATTCAGTGAGACCCTGTCTCTAAATAAAATACAAAAAAGGCTGAGGGGCTGGGGCTGTAGCTAGTGGCAGAGTGGGGCTGTAGCTAGTGGCCTAGCATGTGTGAGACACTGGGTTCAATTCTCAGCACCACATATAAATAAATAAAATACAGGTCCATTGACAACTAAAAATAATAATAATAAAATAAATAAAGGGCTGGGGAGGCCTTTTCATGTATTCCAAGGGCCGGACTGTGGGTCTCTGTGGCGGTGGCATGAGAGCAGAGTCCTAGCTGTAGTGGCGTGAGTCACGGCCAGACAAGCACTTAGAAAGTTTCTTCCACTTTTTGGCCGAGTATTGGTCGAAAGGAGTGCATGTGAAACTGTAACCAAAGGAGGCATTATGCTTCCAGAAAAATCTCAAGGAAAAGTATTGCAAGTGACAGTAGTAACTGTGGGATCAGGCTCTAAAGGAAAGAGTGGGGAGATTCCGCCAGTAGTGTGAAAGTTGGAGATAAAATTCTCCCAGAGAATGGAGGCACCAAAGTAGTTCTAGATAACAAGGATTATTTCTTATTTAGAGATGGTGACATTCTTGGAAAGTATGTAGACTGAAACAAATCGCTGTTGAAATGGCGTCCTGTGAAGCTGCTCATTCCACTGAAGTGCTGAAACCTTTCATCATGTAAATAATTTCCACGACTCTTTCATAATAAACTGATGATAATCTAATAACATCCACTGTCTCAAAAATTTAGTTTCCCTGTACTTATGTAAACATTTCCAAATAAAAAACATAATGGTTTTTTGTTTTTTTTTTTTAAAGGGCTGGGGATATGGCTCAGTGGTTAAGTGCCCCTGGGTTTAATCCCTGGTACCCCCCCCAAAAAAAAATTGAAAACATTACAATGCCATAGGGGCTTCAAAGAAAATATCTACAAGGACGAACTAAAGGTACCAACTTCGACAGTATTAGAAAATGCAATCACTGTTAGATGGAAAATAAAAATCTAAATCAGCAAGGGCAGCTGTCTCATGTCTGTGTCAGTTGATTGGGAAGGAAATGTGGGAGCAAAGCAGATTTTAAAAGGACAAAGTGTGGTAGGAAAGCATTAAGGGAATTAACACCAGGGATCAGTGTTATCAAATTCCACCCCTGGGAGCAGAGTCTGGGAGCACAGCATTTAAAGGGCTTCTCCAAAGGAAGAAGCATGGGGCAAGAAGTTACAGGGGCCTCGTTGTTAAATTCTCCGAAAAGAGCCCACTGCTGCCAGTCACATGCAGACCACACAAAGAACATTTTAATGAAATTCAGAAGGGGAGAAAAAGGCCAATGAGGTCATTGACTGAAGAGTAAATAAAATGCCTCACCTCTGACTTGTTTCTCTGTTCTCTGACCAATGATGTAGGCTGAGGATACTGGAAGCCAGCAGTCAGTGCACTTCCAACACAACCATCCCTCCCTGGACCCTGGAAGGCAGGGGCCCAGGACAAGCCCCACCTTGATTCTCTCTGGCATCCCTCTAAAGGGAAGGGAGATCCTCAAGTACACAGGAACCTTGAGGCCACATGGAACTGGCATGGACACACCCTCTGGCCACCCTTTGTTGCTTACCTCTCTGACATTGACATGCTAAGCCAGGTTTGCATGCCTGTGCAAGCACCTGCTATTTTCATTTAAGAACAGGCTGTCATCATAGAATGCCCCATCTGAGATGAAAGCAAAATATCTCTGCTGGCAAAGGAGCTCCAAAAGGAAAGCAGATACACCCCTGAGATGCCACCACAGGGCATCTCAGGGACAGCCAGGATTTGGGTAGCATCCCTGTGAGGCTTCCTTGCTGCTGAACTATGATGAGACCTGGTCTTTGTACAAATGCCAGGGACTAGCTTGATTTTAAAAGGAGAAAGATCTCTACTGGGATGCACAGAAAGCCTGGGGTCTAAGGCAGAGAGATGTTCTGCTCTTGACCCTGCTGCTCAGTGGTTCACTGATTTCAGGCAGGATCCTCCCTGCCTTGGGCCTCTGCCTGATGAAGGCCCTGCCTCTTAGTGGCTTGCTAGTTCACTCCTTTCCTTCTTGTGTGTCTTGTTTGCTTTGAGTTTTCTTTTTCCTTGGAGAGAGCAGGGGTATGTTTCTGTTTCTGGAGGCCCTGTCAGGCCCCTGAAAGAGCCCCACTGCTCTGGTCTTCAGTGCCAATGAACAGCACAGCAGCAGCCTCCATTCAACATCCCATCTCCATCCTACCTCAAGCAGCAGCCACACACAACAGAAATCAGATGGTGTGATCTCCCAAGTGGAATGTCTCCTGCAAAAGGCCCTGAGTCTACATAGTGTTAACTGCTGCTGCTGCTGCTGCTGCTGCTACCACCTATGGACCCCAGACCTTTCCAGGCTTGCCCCTCTCTGCACCTCAGCCCAAGGACCCTTTGCCAGGACTTCTTGGCCAGGGTGAATTCACAGCATGAGCCTAACTCCAGTGTTGAAACAAACCAGACATTGGAGGAAAAGCTCAAGACCACAACCCCTCAGGCTGGAGCAGGAAGGCAAAGCTTTACCCAGGATGGAGGCTAAGACTTCCCCAGCTCTGCCATGGCAGCCCTGCCTCTGAGATTGGCCAGATGAAGGGTGTCCCTGTGATCCAGGATTCAGGTAGTGTTCCTTGTATACCAGGGAATTTCTAAGATGCAGCATTCTCTTGACAGGTACAAGAGGGGTTTTTGGTGTTTTGGTGTTTTAGCTTGTTTGGATATTTTTTGTCATTTTGGTTTTGGTGCTGGGGATGGAACACAGGGCCTCATGTATGCTAGGCAAGCACTCTACCACTGAGGCACACCCCAGCCCAAGCAAGAGGTTTTTTAATATTTTATAATTACTCTGGTAAGCAGGGCAGGGGAATCATTAGAACTAGAAAGCATTTCATGGAGGCATACCAGATGACAAGCATGGAGCCTGCATAGAGACCCTGAGGATTCCAGAACATTGCCATCCACAAAAAAATCTTTCATTTTTTCTTTTTTATTGATGCATTGATTTGTTTACTTAGCATAACAAGTAGACCTCAGGCTGCCTATTCAACTACGGAAGGTCCCCAGCATACCTTTGTTGTATTTAAAATCTTTTGACTTTTCAGTGGTGCAAAAGTGATGTGCATTCAGTAGAAACCATACTTTGAGTTGTGAGTTTTGATGTTTTCTCTGGAAAACGTGTAATATGTTCCTCTCACAATGATGCCAAACAGCAGTAGCAGCTGTAGCTCAGTCAGCCGAGATCACAAAAGGAAACAACCAGCACTCCAGTGTGCTGTGTTGTAAGCTAGGATGTTCAGTAGGTTAAATGGATTAAATACAATTTTGAAGTCAGGCATTGTGGCAACATGCCTGTAATCCCAAAGATGCAGGAGGCTGAGGCAGGACTGTAAGTTCAAGGCCAGCCTGGGCAACTTAGCAAACCCTGTCTCAAAATTAAAGAACAAAGAGGGCCCAGAATATAGCTCAGTAGTAAAGCACCTCTGGGTTCATTCCCCAGTACTTAAAAATAATAATAATGATATAATTTTTGATGCTTTCAATTTATGAAGGGTTTATCAGGATAAACCCATTATGAGTGGAGGACTCCTGTTTCTTCTGCTTTCCAGGCTCTAACATTTGTCTTGAGAGCAGTTAATACTCCTTTGTCAAAATCCTCAGGGATCCCTATATATCTCATTCACTGTAGTTATCAAACCTCTTGATTCCTGTGAATGTTCTTTTCTTCAGAAAATCTGGCCAATTTTCCCTTCTTGTACATATCCTTATTTTAAAAAGAGATTTTACTTTTTTTTTTTTTTAGTCAGTTTTAGACTTTTTGAATCATTGAGCAGATAGTATGTAAAGCTTCACATACCTACCCCACTCCTGGCAATCCTACCCCCAATCCTCTGCATACCTGTCTTTCCCTCCCCAACTTCTGGCAATCACAAGCTGTTTACTGTTGCCATTACCTTTTCTTTTTTTTTTTTTTGTTTTGTTTTTTTTATTAGTTGTTCAAAACATTACATAGCTCTTGACATATCATATTTCATACATTTGATTCAAGAGGGTTATGAACTCCCATTTTCCCCCGTATACAAATTGCGGAATCACATCGGTTACACATCCACATTTTTACATAGTGCCATACTAGTGTCTGTTGTATTCTGCTACCTTTCCTATCCTCTACTATCTCCCCGCTCCCCTCCCCTCCCATCTTCTCTCTCTACCCCATCTACTGTACTTCATTTCTCTCCTTGTTTTTTTTCCCTCTTTCCCTTCACTTCCTCTTATATGTAATTTTGTATAACGATGAGGGTCTCCTTCCATTTCCATGCAATTTCCCTTCTCTCTCCCTTTCCCTCCCACCTCTCCTCCCTGTTTAATATTAATCTTCTTCTCATGCTCTTCCTCCCTGCTGTGTTCTTAGTTGCTTTCCTTATATCAAAGATGACATTTGGCATTTGTTTTTTAGGGATTGGCTAGCTTCACTTAGCATAATCTGCTCTAGTGCCATCCATTTCCCTGCATAAACAAATGCAAAAAAAAAAAAAAGCAGACTTGCTTTTTTCACTTAGTAATATGTACTCAAGATTTCTCCATGTCTGCTCATGGCTAGATAACTAATTTGTTCATATCACTGAATAATATTCCATCATATGGATGTTCCACAGTTTGTTTACCTATTCACCTAGTGAAGGACATCTGAGTTGCTTTCAGTTTTGGAAATTGTGAATAAAGCTGCTATAAAGCCAGATACAGTGGCACACACCTATAATTCCAGAGACTCAGGAGGCTAAAGCAAGTTTGAGGCAGCCTTGGCAACTTAGCAAGCCTCTGTCTCCAAATAAAAAAACAAAAAGGACTGGGGATGTATCTCTGTGGTAAAGCATCCCTGGGTTCAATCTGCAGAAGCAAAAATAAAATAAACCTGCTATAAATACTGGCAGATTTTGTAGATTTGGGTATGGATATGTTTTCAACTTATTCAGGAGTTTGTTCACCTAGAAACATGAATGTACCAGGTCCAGATTTTTTTAAAAATTCAGATCTTTAGTAGCAGTCTTTAGTATACTCACACTAGATTTTAAAAATAATAATTTGTTAGAGCATACATAAAATGTAACAGTGAATAAAAATCACAACTTACAAAATATATTGGTTAACATTCCAAACATGTAACCAATGAACATGGCCTTGGTTTTTCTTTTTATTGGTATTCACTTCAGTAACTTAAATCCAAAGCTATAAGCAGTAAATAACTTTTCCATACAAATTTCTGTTCACAAAGGTCACATGTGCAGGAACATGAATTAGAAGCACACATCTATGGGCTGTGGTTGTGGCTCAGTGGTAGAGCACTTGTCTAGCATGTGTGAGGCACTGGGTTCAATTCTCAGCACCACATATAAATAAAATAAAGGTTCATCAAAAACTAAAAATAAATAAAATAAAAAAGAAGCATGCATTGTGTATAAATGCCACATTTTTTTTTATCCATTCATCTATTGAAAGGCATCTAGGTTGGTTCCACAGTCTAGCTATTGTGAATTGTGCTGCTATAAACATTGATGTAGCTGTGTCCCTGTAGTATGCTTTTTTTAGATCTTTTGGGTATAGTCTGAGAAGGGGAATAGCTGGGTCAAATGGTGGTTCCATTCCCAGCTTCCCAAGGAATCTCCATACTGCTTTCCAAATTGGCTGCACCAATTTGCAGTCCCACCAGCAATGTACAAGTGTACCTTTTTCCCCACATCCTCGCCTGCCGAAGTCTGGCTTGGCACAAATCAGGAGCCACTTGTCAAAAAGAAACTAACTATTTTTAGAACTACAAACGCCAAACAAAACAGCTCCAGGGAAAAACCCTCAGAGCCCAACTGCCACCACCGGCTTCCACAAGCCTCTCCCCCACACACCAGCCTCTCCACCTCCCACAATCCTCCTGCTCTTGAGGCCGATTGGCTGGGTTGCGTGGGCAGAGCCAAAGAAGTCACCCAATGAGCAGCTCCGTGGAGGAGCCAATCAGCTAGATGTTGCTGGGGCCGCTGTGAGCCAATCATCAGCTGGCAGTCTGAAGGGCAGGGAAACAGCCCAATGAACATCACCGCAGAGGAGCCAATCAGCTAGATGTTGCTGGGGCCACTGTGAGCCAATCATCAGCCGGCAACTGGAAGTTTGCTGGCAGCTGGAAGTTTGCTGGGGCCCCTTTGGCTGTGGCTCTCAACACTCGCCAGCACTTGTTATTGTTTGACTTCATAATGGCTGCCATTCTTACTGGAGTGAGATGGTATCTTAGAGTGGTTTTAATTTGCATTTCTCTGATTGCTAGAAATGGTGAGCATTTTTTCGGTGTAAATGTTGATTGATTGTATATCCTCCTCTGAGAAGTGTCTATTCAGATCCTTGGTGCATTTGTTGATTGGGTTGTTTTTTTGTTGTTTAACTTTTTGAGTTCTTTGTATACTCTGGAGATTAGAGCTCTATTTGAAGTGTGAAGGGTTAAAAAAAGTGTGAGGGGTAAAAAACCTAGATGCCTTCAATAGATGAATGGATAAAAAAATGTGGCATTTATACACAATGGAATATTACTCAGCACTAAAAAAAATAACAAGATCATGACATTTGCAGGGAAATGGATGGCATTAGAGCAGATTATGCTAAGTGAAGTTAGCCAATCCCTAAAAAACAAATGTCTTCTCTGATATAAGGGGAGTGACTCAAAATGGGGTAGGGAGGAAAAGCATGAGAAGAAGATTACCACTAAACAGGGAAGAAAGGTGGGAGGGAATGGGAGAGAGAAGGGGAATTGCATGGAAGAAGGAAGGAGACCCTCATTGTTATACAAAATACATATATGATGGTGTGGGGGAAGGGAAAAAAAGAGAAACGTGTCACAGTAGATTGAGTAGAGAGAGGTGATGGGAGGGGAGGGGAGGGGGGATAGGGAGGGCAGCAGAATACAACTGACACTAGTATTGCTGTATGTATATACATGGCTGTATATTCAATGTGATCTTGCAATTTTACACGTGGAAAAATGAGAATTCATACCCCATATGAATCAAATGTATGATATGTCAAGATCATTGTATTGTCTTGATCAACTAAAAAAAAAAAAAGAAACAGAATGCAAGCCTTCCAAGTAGTTTTAAAATATTCTAGCAATCACATTTCAAAATAAAAAACAGGTCAAACTAAAAAAAAAAAAAAAGAAGAAGAAGAAGCATGCATATAGAATAATGGCCAAATTTTTTAAAATGCAGAAAGGTAAAAATTACAACTTGAAAATATGAAGAGATGGTTTCTAAGTCCAGATATTTTGAGAAAGAAATATCAATTCCTTGGGGCTGGGGATGTGGCTCAAGCGGTAGCGTGCTTGCCTGGCATGTGTGCGGCCCGGGTTTGATCCTCAGCACCACATACCAACAAAGATGTTGTGTCCACCGAGAACTAAAAAATAAATATTAAAAATTCTTTCTCTCTCTCTCTCTCTCTCTCTCTCCTCTCTCACTCTCTCTTTAAAAAAAAAAAAAAAGAAAGAAATATCAATTCCTTATTATCTCTTCCAGAAAACAGAAGCAGAGGGAATGCACGTAACTTATTTGGTGAGGCCAGCATTATTGCCCTAATACAAAAACCAGATAAAGACATTACAAGGAAGAAAAACTACAGACTGTCTCTAACGAACATAGATGCAAAAATGCTCAACAAAATATTAACAAATGGAATCCACCAATGTATAAAAAAAAAAACATACATCATGATCAGATAGGATTCATTCCAGAAATGCAAGAAGGTGAATTCAACATTCAAAAATTAATGACTGGGCTGGGGATGTGGCTCAAGGGGTAGCTCGCTCGCTTGGCATGAGTGCGGCCTGGGTTCGATCCTCAGCACCACATACAAATAAAGATGTTGTGTCCACCGATAACTAAAAATAAATATTAAAAAAAATTCTCTCTCCCCTCTCTCTTTAAAAAAAAAACTAATGACTGTGATCCATCACATCAAAAGGTTGATAAAGAAAAATATGTTTGTAACAATGCATGCAGAAAAAGTATTTGACAAAAATCTGACACCCATTCATGATATAAGTTCTCAGCAGACTAGGATAGAAAAGAATTTCTCAACTTTATAAAAAAGCATCTAGGGGCTGAGGTTGTGGCTCAGTGGTAGAGCACTTGCCTTGCAAGTGTGAGGCACTGGGTTTGATTCTCAGCACCACATATAAATAAATGAATAAAATAAAGGTCCGTCAACAACTAAAAAAATCTTTTAAATCCTGCACCTAATATCATATCAATGGTGAAAAGCTAGATGCTTTCCCCCTGAGATTGAATATCCCCTCTTGCCATGCCTATTAAAAACATAGTATTGAGAGAAAAATCACCAATCTAGTTTATATCTGGTGAGATTATCCTTCAAAAATTCAATTTCCTCATTCCCAACTGATAGTCAATCAAGGGATATTATCTACTTACATGAGGAAAAGCATCCAATGCCATTAGTAAATATGGGAATGTAGGGGCTGGGGATATAGCTCAGTTGGCCAAGTGCTTGCCTCACATGCACAAGGCCCTGGGTTTAATCCCCAGCACCTCCAAAAATAATAATAATAATAATAATAATAATAATAATAATAATAATAATAATAATAATGTGCAGTAAATTAAGGAGGAAGTGTCGTTCTGGGAAGAGCTATTTTGTGCTTTTTGTTTTGTTTTTTCAGTGCTCAGGAGTGAGCACAGGTGCTTGCATAAGCCAGAGGAACACTCTACCACAGAGCTCTACCCTCAGCCCTGCATACTCTACTTTTTTTCATTCTTTTTTCAGCAAAGGGGAAATTATAAAAGCCAAATGTTGTAAAGTTGTAAAGCAATATATACTCTTTGGCATTGCTGATAGTACTGAAAACAAATACAGTGGAATCTCACTGTGACTGAAGCCAATGAGAAGATGAGTTCTGACTCAGTAATTCCATTACTGGTATTTTTTTCCCTTGAGAACAATTCAGGAGAAAAGCAATCATGTGTACAAAAACATAAATATCACCACTATTTGCTATAGCAAAAAGAAAGTAAGTCAGCTGGCTAGAGAATTTAGCAAGTCAATACAGCAGTATAATAATCCATTTTCTGATGCTAATAACACAAAATCACATGCTGGGCAAGTTTTAAAGAAAAGAGGTTTGGGGCTGGGGATGTGGTTCAAGCGGTAGCGCTTGCCTGGCATGCATGCGGCCCGGGTTCGATCCTCAGCACCACATACCAACAAAGATGTTGTGTCCGCCGAGAACTAAAAAATAAATATTAAAAATTCTCTCTCTCTCTCTCTCTTTAAAAAAAAAAAAAAAAGAAAAGAGGTTTATTTAGTTCACAGTTCGGAAGGTTCAAGGGCTCGCATCTCGCTGGAATCCAGAAGCAGTACAGGAGATCACAGGGCAAGATAAAGAAGGAGCAAGTGTCTGTGTGTCTTCTGGTCTCCTTCCCTCTTCCTATAAAGCCACCATATTCCATCATGGGGGCTCTATCCTGATGACTCCATCTAATCCTAATCACTTCCCAGAGGCCCCATGTCCAAACACAGTAGCCAGATTAAGTGTCCACCCTCTTAATGCTTCATGTTGGTGATTAAATGTCAACATGTGAAGCCTTGAGGAACACTCAGACCACCTCCAAACCATAGCAAACAGTAACAAAGAATTTTTAGTGTCTTCACATTACTTCTACCATGCTTTGATCTCCCTACAATTACGTAAATCCTACTCACACTTGTAAATTAAGTAGCCCTCTGTCCACTCCTCTGAATTGACATCTCCTGTTCTCTTGTTCCATCTGCCAGGAAGTCCCTGGAAAGCCCACCATATGGCCTGCTTATTCTTCATCTGCCTGCCACTTTCCTCAGGCTCTGGTACAAAAAACAGCTGCAAACAAAAGCCTGATGCTCCAAATGTGGTCCAGAGACCAGCAGCCTATCTGTTACCTGGTCATAGATGCAGATTCTGCAAGGAGGAAAATGGGGACTTATTTAAAAAGGGTTTCAGGTTTGCAGGAAGTGTTTTGGTGGGGCTAGGGGTTTAGCTCAGTTGTAGAGCACTTACCTATCAGGCTTAAGGCCCTGGATTCATCCTCAACACTGGTGGGTGGAGGGGAGTTGGAATGTGTTCTGGAGGTTTTTTTGGTAGTGGTGGTGGTGATGGGTTTGTTTGTTTGTTTGGTATGAGGATTGAACCCAGGGGCACTTAACCACTGAACCACCTCCCCAGCCATATTTTTTATATTTTATTTACAGACAGGGTCTTAGGGCCTCTCTAAGTTGCTGAGACTGGCTTTGAACTCGTGATCTTCCTGTCTCAGCCTCCCAAGCATGATGGTAAATTTCATGTCTTTTTTTTTTTTTTTTTTTTTGTGTGTGTGTGTGTGTGTGTGTTTGTGTGGTACCAGGGATTGAATCCAGGGGCATTTGATCACTAAGCCACATTCCCAACACTTTTTTAAAAAATTTTATGTCATATGTCTTTTATCACGGTTTAAAATTAAAAATGCAGAATCTCAGGTGGCCCTCCACATTTACCATTTTAGTGTCTACATTTTAATAAGATCTGCAAGTGATTTGTTAAAGCTTTGAGAAGCCCAGTACATTTGGTGCAGAGCTACTCTGCAGATATAAATTCCTATAATTAGTCAACTATCTCTAATTAAAACATACAGTTTGAGTAAAAGCTATGGAAAAAAATATAATTTCTTTTTCTCCCTCACTGTGGAAGGCAGGTCCTTTTCTTCTCTCCTTCATTTACTGGAGAAATGGAGAAATCAAGTGGCAGCTGGCAGGCTCCAAGGACAGCATGATACCATGGTAACTGCTTCCATCAATAACTTAATTTCATCTATTTTCTTACATCTTTCCTCTGTCCTAAAGCAGGAGATTTTTTTTAATTTGGGAAGAACATAAGATGACTTGCAGTTGCTATGGCAACGGCACCTGCATACTTCCTAATGGGTTTTAATATCATGAAGGAAACTATTAAGGAAACCATAGAAGTTTAGAACTCAAGGGGAACTGCAACGTCTTCATCCCAGCCCCTTACATGGCCAAGCAGACCCCCAGTGCCTGAAGAGATTAAGTTCTCTGTCTTTGGAACAGTTGTCCTGTCAGCTTGAATTCAAGTTCCACGTAAGTAAACTCTTCCGTCCTGACTGACCCAGGGATTCTAGGCAGGATTTGGGGATGGAAGGCCAGCTGGGAGATGCTTCAGGAGAATTGGTTTAGGAATCTTTCTGCCCCCACAAACTCAAGTGTATTTGTCTTCTAGGACCACCATGACAGAGTACCACAGACTGGTGACTTAAACAATAGGGATTACACAATTCTAGAGTTAGAAGCCCAAAATCAGGATGTCAGCAGGATTGACTTCCTCTGAGGCCTCTCCTAGTTGTATAGATGCCATTTTCTCATGGCATGATCTTCACATGTCTTATTCTTGTATATATTTATTTCATTCTTTGGTTTTTGTTTGTTTGTACTAGGGATTGAACCAATGAGCTATATCCCCACTCACTTTTATTTTGATACAGGGTCTTGTTAAATTGCTGAGGCTGGCCTTGAATTTGTGAACCTCTTGCCTCAACCCCCCTAGTTGCTGGGATTACAAGCAAATGTACCACTATGCCCACTCCTAATCCCTTCTTATAAGGATGCTGGTCATATTGGATTAAGGGCATTTTTTTTTTTTTTGGTACTACTGAGGATTGAACCCATGGGTGGTTAAGCACCGAGCAACATTCCCAGCCCTTTTAAATATTTTATTTAGAGACAGGGTCTCTCGGAGTTGCTAAGTGTCTCACCAATTTGCTGAGGCTGACTTTGAACTCGAAATGCTCCTGTCTCAGCCTCCCCAGCTGCTGGGTGGACACACAACACTAACACCGCACCCACCGGGTTTAAGGTCCATCTTAATGACATCATTTGAATTTAATTACTTCCTTAAAGATCCATTTGCTGTCAAATTTTGGGGGTGATACAAGAGCTGGGAGCCTCTGACCCCAGGACAATAGAAATGAAACCAGGCCAAGAGTATGGGACACACAGGCAAAGCTTTAATTGAGGAGTTTAACCTCAAGGGAGAGGTAAGACAGCACTTAGGGAGAAAGCTCCCCAAATAAGAAAATGGAGGAGCGTTTCATGGGGTTTATTGGTTGGTCATTATCTCAGTTCTGATTCTGCCAGGAGATTCCAGAGAAATCCTTGTTGCTTAAAGGGGCAATCTCCATTTGTTTTTCAGGATGTTTATCTATCAGATCTGTGATCCTGGAAGCGGAGGCAATTCAGTTCCATAAGGTGATTGCTTCTGCTTAGGAAGACAGTCTCATCATGAGATGCTGTGCCTGAAAGGCTCTGCTATTCCTGGAAGTGTAGGACCATGACTGAAGACTTCCAGGTGCCACTCCAAAGGGTCTGGAATAGGACATTGTAAAAACTGGTATGTCAGGCGGGGTTGTGGCTCAGTGGTACAGCGCTTGCCTAGCATGCGTGAGGCACTGAGTTTGATCCCTGGCACCATGTTAATAAGTAAATAAATAAATAAGATGAAGATATTGTGTCCATCTGCAACTAAATATGTGTATGTGTGTGTGTGTGTGTGTATATATATATATATATTTTTTTTAACTGCCAGGTCAATATCTCTGCAAATTGTGAGAATACCTTAGTTTCTATTAACTTGGAGTCCTCAGTCTTGAAGAACAAACTAGGTTTAATGAATTTAGAGCTAATAAGCATTGTATTACCAGTTTTTAAATGAACACTCCTTAAGTTATTTACATGCCTATGTGTAGAAGACCGCAGGAATGAATTTGTCTTTTGTCCCTGTGGTGGTCCTTGACTGTCTAAGGGGAACACAGTTCAGCTATGGTTCACAGCCAGACTGAATCCCCTGGGGAGGTCACTGTGCCAAACCCTATCTTTTTTTTAAGCATACAAATAACCTTTTTGGGCTGGGGTTATTTAAAGGGCTGTGACTCAGTGGCAGAGCGCTTGCCTCACACATGTGAGGCACTGGGTTTGATACTCAACACCACAAAAAAAATAAACAAAATTAAGATACTGTGTCCATCTATAACTGAAAAAATATTTTTTAAAAAATAACCTTTTTATAGTGTCATTCTTGGGTTATTGAGTATCTTTTTGCCAGTTATTTCCAAAATAACAAAAACAAAAGCACAAATTTGTATAACACTAACAGTTTCAAATCAATTTTACATACTTTGTCACATTTTCTCCTTCTAAAGTTTTATAAGGCATGGAAGCTGGTATTATTTTCTACACTCCATAGATAGTGAAACTGAGGTTAAAAGGGGTTTAATGTATTTGCCTACAGGCATGTAACTAATAAATGATAAAGTAGAGCTACAACCCAAGACTTCTCTTCTGTTCCACAAAATAATAAATCTTGTGGGGTTTTTCAGCCTTAATTTCTTTTTGTTTTAATTTTTCTTTTTAGATATACATGGCAGTAGAATGTATTTTGACATATTAAACATACATGGATTATAAATTATTCTAATTAGCATCTCATGGTTTAACATGATGTAGAGTCACACTGGTCATGTATTCCTATAAGTACATAGGAAAACTATTTATGATTCATTCTACTGTCTTTCCTTTTCCTGTCCTCTCTTCCTTCTCTTCATTCCCCATTGTCCAAATTACTAAATATCTATTTTTTCTACTCTCTCCCCTCATTGTGGGTTAGCTTCCACATATCAATAAAAACATTAAACCTACAAAGGACTGGCTTATTTCACTTAGCATGATAGTCTCCCAATCCATACATTTACTTGCAAGTGTCATCAATTCATTCCTCTTTATGGCTGAGTAATATTCCATTTTTTATTACTCAGCCATAAAGAGGAATGAATTGACGACACTTGCAAGTAAATGTATCTATATATAGATATATATGGATACATATATATTTATCCGTATATATGGATATATAGATATATATCACATTTTTTTATCCATCCTTCTGTTGAAGGGCACCTAGGTTAGTTCCATAGCTTAGCTATTGTGAACTGAGCTGCTATAAACATTGATGTGGCTGCATCACTGTAGTGTGCTGATTTTAAGTCCTTTCGATATAGACCAAGGAGTGGGATAACTGAATCAAATGGTGGTTCCATTCCAAGTTTGCCAGACTCTATCTTCAAGGTCTGGCTCCAGCACAGCAGTGAATGCTTGCATGATGCCATTCTATACAGATTTGGAGAGCTTCCAACAGACCCTGAAACTATTACAATTCCAAAGATTTAATGTTCTCATCCATTTATGAAATACATAGCTTGAGTAGGGCATGGTAGTACACGCCTCAGGAGGCTGAGAAAGGTGACACTCTTAAGAGTGCAAGTTCAAAGCCAACCTCAGCAAAGGCAAGGCACTAAACAACTCAGAGAGACCCTGTCTCTAAATAAAATACAAAATAGGTGGGGGTTGGGGTTGTAGCTCAGTGGTTAAGCGCTTGCTTCACATGTATGAGGCTCTGGGTTTGATCCTCAGCACCACATAATAGATAAATAAAACAAATATTTTTTTAAAAAATATAAAATAGGGCTAGGGATGTGGCTCAGAGTGCCCCTAAGTTCAATTCCCAACACCATCCCCCACCCAAAAAAGCGAAATACATAGCCTGTTCCACTCACCCACATTGGAACACAAGGCAGGCTTGCTCAGTGTAACCTCTGTCCCTTGAGTAAATACTGTCTTTTCCTGAGAAACTCTCCACTGGATTTCCTGAGAGTAAGGGGCTGAATGTCAGAAAGAACACTAACGTTTCCTCAGCATCAACTCTGTAGCTCCTATCTTGGATCTTATTCAATTCTGGAACATCCTGCAGGGGGTGCTTACCTGGCACATGTCCTCAGCACTCGAGAGATAAGAACAAATCAAGTCCCTGCTCTCAAGAAGCACACATTCTGGTTACAGGAGACTGGCAATAAAATCAACAAAGGGAAGGAGGGGTGTGGAGGAGGAAAAATAAAGTCAGGTGAGGCAATAGAGAGGGTAGAAGGTTGGGGAGACTGGTCCCCAGAGCATAAACAGAAGGCTTCTCTGAGAAGGAGCCATATAAGTAGAACCCTGAAGGAAGGGTCACTATGAAGGAGCAGCAAAAAAGTGGGTGTGCCTGGAGAGCAGTAAGCAGAGGAACTGTGGAGTAAAAGGTTTAACTTTCCTGGAAGAGTGGGTTGATGGGCTGGGGATATAGCTCAGTTGGCAGAGTGCTTGCCTTGCATGCCCAAGGCCCTGGGTTCAATCCCCAGCACCACTAAAAAAAGAGTGGACTGGCCTCTGCCCTACAGCTTCTGGATCAGAAAGTTCTTGAAACTTTCTCCCTGGCAGGAGAACAACATCATGGGGCTGGAGTTGTGGCTCAGTAATAGAGCACTTACCTAGCATGTGTGAGGCAGTGCATTTGATTCAGCACCACATATAGATAAAAGTATATATATTTATATTTATATATTAGGCAACTGGACATGTAAGCCTGGCATGCAGGTAAGTTTGTGCTGAGGTATCCATTTGATAAGTATAAGTGTAAAGATTGTTTTCATAGCAGATGATCCTAAAGGAAATCACCTGTCACAAATGCATAAGGAAGAGCAGAGCCCTGAGGACAGAGCTTTATGTCCTCCAACATCAGGTGGGTAAGAAGATTTGGAAAAAGGGAACCCAGTGAGGGAGAGTGGAGTCCCAGAATCAAAGCGAAGGTGTTTAGAGGTAGTGACCAAGCCATATGAAATGCTGCCTCAACCATCTGGTAAGTTGTGAACTGAGCCCAGACTTGAGGTTTGGTAATGTGGAGGTGCAATGGGAATGAGGGGTGAGTGAGGATGGGAGGACCCAGGTTAGGCCACTTCTAAATAATCTTGCCATGAACAGTTGTAGAAAAATGTGGGGCCTTAGTTCATTTTCTATTACTATGAGAAAATTCCTGAATCTTGATGATTTATAAAGAAAAGAGGTTTGTCTTGCCAGTCAAAATGTTGCACGTCTGTAGTTCCAGCAACTCTAAGGAGACTGAGTCAGGAGGACTGAAAATCTGAGGACAGCCTCAACAATTTAGTCAGAATTTTATTAATTCAGTGAGACCCTGACTCAAAAATAAAATAAAATAAAATAAAAAGGACTGGAGATGGAGCTCAATGGTTAAGAGCCCCTGGGTTCAATCCCCAGTACTAAGAAGAAGAAAAAAGACAGAGAGAGGGAGAGAGAAAAGAGGTTCATTTTGACTCATGGTTCTGGAGGCTGAGGAAATGTAAGTTTAGGCAGCTACTTCTAATGAGGGCATTTTGCTGCTTTAATTCATGGAAGAAAGCAGAAAGGCATGTGTGAAAGGAGGGAAATAAGAAGGACAGCCTGGCTTTTAAATAGCCTACTTGGGAGGGGTACTAATTCATTCTCCCCAAGAATGAGAATTCACTGACAGAAAGGCATTAATCCCTCTTAACCACCTTATCACCTTTTTAAGGCCCCACCTCCAAAACTGTCGCAGTGTCGAATTTCAACAATTTTCAGAAGAAACAAACCATATTCAAACCACAGTACATGGGGATAGCTAAAGGGGCAGATGGAATTTACAACGTGTCTCCTTTTCTGTGGGACCACTAGGAAAGAGGAGAATTGAGGACATGAGCCCTGTATTAATGGCATTGGCTGATGGGCAAGGGAGGCACACTGATGGGATGTTTAATGGGGTGAACAGGGAGAAATTTTCTCCTGTCCGTGTCTGTTTTCATATAGGAGGGCACAGAGTTAGCAAAGTAGAAGGAGACATATAATTGTCTTGCAGAAGGATAGGAACCTAAATGGACATGAGAGGTGGAGCTGATGGACGGTGGCCATGAGGACTAAGCTCTCTTACAAATTAATCTCCTGAAAGTAAAGCTGCATCCAGCTGCACTGCTGTGTTTCCAGGTGTCGGAAGACTTTTTTTTTTTTTTTTTCAAACGTGAGTGTGGGAAAGGGACTGAGAGAGGAGGAGGACAGGCAGTAGGACCATGAGTTGTGGGGCTGGGAGCTAAAAGGAGAGGTTCCAAGAGTGGAAAGGAAGCCTATCAGCATGGGCTGTTGAAACTGTGGTTAGAGTCAGTGTGATGAGAAGGACCAGCAGTGAGTGGCAGATGGCAGAGCATAGCTGATGTGCATCTTGTGAGACTGAGGTAAAATAGAAGAAATAAAGATGAGGGGCTGGGGCTGGGGCTGGGGCTCAGTGGTAGAGTGCTCGCCTAGCTTACATGAGGCACTGGGTTCAAACCTCAGCACCACATTAAAATAAATGAAATAAAGATATTATGTCTGCCTACAACTAAAAAATAATTAAGAATAAAAGAAATAAAGATGAGAAATAAAGGAGAAAATAGATTAAGGGGAGAGAAAGAGACTGCAGCTATAAATCTAAAAGTCCCATGATTAGACTTACTCCCTAGACCTGATTTTTCCTCCACAAGTTTCATTCCCAAATTTCTGAGGAATCTACAAACTTTTTTTTAAATATTATTATTATTTTTTTTTTTTAGTTTTAGGTGGACACAATATCTTTATTTTGTTTTTATGTGGTGCTGAGAATCGAACCCAGTGCCTCATGCACGCTAGGCGAGCATGCTACCACTTGAGCCACATCCCCAGCCCGGAATCTACAAATTTTAAAGTTATTGTAAATTTACTCATCTGTGAACACTGCCTTATTTTGATTAAAACTTACATGTACTGTTAGTCTACACAATTTTTTTTTTCAGACTAGGTAAAACAAAGAGCTGTATTTTAAAAAACCTAAAACATAGGCACATTCCCAACATTAGATAGGGCTGACATCATAAAAGTCTTGTGATCCATAATCAAAGAACTGAGTTCACTAGGAAGATGTCATTCCTATCTACTTTCTCCTGCCCATCCCTCCCCTCTCAAAGTTTCCTGTAAAAGTCCAAGACTCCAAAAGCACATCTTGCTCTGCTGATAGCCACATTCTGCTCTGAGAATATGTATCTTTTAAAAATATTTGTTAGTTTGAATCCAGGGCCTCACACGTGTTACACGTGCTAGGCTAGCATTCTACCTCTAAGCCACAACCTCAGGCCAAGAAAATGTATCTTTACCTTTCACATTCTAATAAAGCTCTTCCTCTTATGGCTAACCTGACACATCGTTAAAATCTCTTTGGCAATGTCAAGAGCCTGGAAGGCATCCTCTGCTTCTATAAAGAATTTCATTGAACCTCATTATGGTGACAAGATCACTTAGAGAGTTGTGTCCTGGATTTTGTTAATAAAATAGAAGTAGAAGCATGAAACATATCAGGGCATTTTAAAAATAATATTAAATCATGAAACTTATTTCACATATATGTGCACTGGATCACAGTGTAAACATTTTTTTTTTTTTTTGGTGGTGGTATTGGGGATTGAACATGATAAGCAAGTGGTCTACCACTGGGATACATCCCTATCCCTTTCATTATTTTTTTTTTTTTTTTTGAGACAGGGTCTAAGTTGCTCACCTGGAAATTGTAATGTGCCTGCCTCAGCCTCTCCAGTAGCTGGGACTACAGGACTACACCTGACTTGAAACAATTTTTAAATTATTTTTAGTTGTGGTAAAAATATACAGTTTGAGTATCCCTTATCCAAACGCTTGGGACCAGAAGTATTTTGGATTGTTTTCAATTTTGGCATATTCACATATATTTAATGAAATTCCTTAGGGAAAGGGACTCAAACCTTAAAACAAAAGTGAAGGTCATTTTTTTACATTTTTAGTTTTAACTGTGAACCACCCCAGGGTGTTAGGTCTGGAATTTTCCATTTGTGGCATCATGTCAGCACTCAAAATATTTCAGATTTTGGATTTGCTGATTAGACATGCTGAACCTGTACAACATAAAATTTACCATTTTAACAATTTTAAAATGTATTGTTCTGTGGCATCAGGTATATTACATTGTTGCAAAACCACCCACTAGTTCCAAAATTTTTCATTATCCAAAATAGAAACATTGTATACATAAAATATAATTGGTAATATGAGTCATGATTAAAAGCATTTAAGGCAAATACACAAAAAGATGCTCAATGTCATTTAATTACTGGGGAAATACAAATTAACACTAATAGCTAGGTACGGTGGCACATGCCTGTAATCCCAGCAGTTTGGAAGACTGAGGCAGAAGGATCACAAGTTCAAAGCCAGCCTCAGAAACTTAGTGAGGGCCTCAACAACCTACCAAACCCTGTCTCTAAAAAAAAAAAAAAAAAAAAAAAAAAATGGGGATGTAGCTCGGTGTTAGTTAAGCGCCCTTGGGTCAACCCTTAGTACCATAAATAAATAGTAAATTTATGTGTATTTTACCAGATTATACAAAATTGGGGGGGGGGGCAGAATAAAAGGTGCTAGTCAGTGGCCAGTGGGAGCAGGGTCAACATCTAGGACCATGCAAAAGACAAAGGGGCCAATGAGTTGACAGGCCAGGGCACTGGAAAGACCCTCTATAATTCAGGTACACACTGAAATAATTTAGACGGTAAGGAAATGCCATGTCTCTAATAAAGATGCTAGGAGTAATCAGAGAATGATGGTCTAGTGCTAAAAAATTCAATCTATGGTTATGCAGAAATAGGGCAAAAATAATCTAAGTGCCCAACCACTATAGTCAGATATTCATGAATATTAAAAGTTTGATATGCAGTCACTAAAAGTATTTTAAAAGACGTCAACTTGGAGATGTCCTCTTCAAAAAATAAGATACAAAAGTATGTAGCAGGCTCGTAATTTGCCTAGCATGCCTGAGGCTTTGGGTTCTATAGCTAGCACGGCAACAATTGCAAAAACAACAATGAAAATATACAGATATACACTTTGAATCCCATCAAAATTAGGATTTTTCTTTTACAAAAGATGAGAAAAGATATTTGCAATAGCAAAAACAACACAGGCTTAATATTTAAGAGAATCAAAGGAATCTTGAAAATTCACAAGAAAAAAAAACCTGAAAGGACTAAAAATGGCCGTCACTTTTTAAAAAATGGTGTTAGTGGCTGTTAATGAAAAATACATCTTAAAATGATTATGAGATTCCACTTTACAGCCAAGAAGTTTGTGGAAGCCGGGAGGTGGAAGAATCACTAAGTAAACGATGACAGATGTGTAACAGGTAATGCTAGGCCACAATCTAAGTAATGTACCAAGTGTGTACCAGAAGAGAGCTTACAAATGCAATGGCTTGCAAAAAAAGAAAGAACACACTCTAGAGGACAGTAACCTGTATAACAACATTGCGTACAGGGCTGGGGTTGTGGCTCAGTGGTAGAGAACTTGCCTAGCATGTGTGAGGCACTGGGCTCAATCCTCAGCACCACATAAATACATAAAATAACAGTATTGTGTCCATCTACAACTAAAGTATTTTTTTAAATGTTATGTACATTGTGATTTAAACACTGTGTCTAATTTAAAATATGGTCTGCAGAGAAATGAAGTGGGACCATGAAAATAACAACAGAGGGATAGGGAGACACCATGTGGACATCGAGAGGGAGTGGGTTGCTTGGTGGGGGAAACGTGGAATCCGATTTGGGGGTTCCGGAGCTGACCTAGGGTCCAGACGTACGTCTGGAGGTTCTCCCATGGTAATGGGTCCTAAGGGCGGCTTGAAGATTTAGGAAAAGGTGGAGTACCCCGCACGTGGGCAAACTCTCAGCAGATACGTCGGGCCAGGGATAGTACCTCTGGGTTCACGTTGCTATCCATGCGCAGCCTTTTGCAGTTGCCTTCCAAACAAGGCCAAGAGCGCAGACGCAGTGGACACGCATTGCCCTGGCCTAAAGAGGGGATGCACGCAGGTTCCCCCATCCACGACTCCTGGAGTAATGTTCAACAAGACTTCAGCCCAACCTTGCGTGCCAGGACACGCGTATGAATCGTGATCCTCCCCGGGCCCTTACGTCTCAGAGCCGGACTCAGAGAGGTCTCCAAGTGGAACGCAGCAGCCTGCCCCACTCGCGCCTGCGTGTTGTGCTCCTCGCTGAGCCCGCCCCTCCGTGCCCCGCCTCCGCAAACCTCAGCCCTTACAGGATGGCTCGGAGGCCGCGCCCGGCGGGCCAGCCAATGAAAGTGCGGCGCGCCCCGCGGCACGTGCATCCTTATCCCGCTTGGCAGGGTGGGATCTGGCCCATCCTAGTGGCGTGGAGCGCACCGGGCGGGGGCGCGCGAGATGGGGCGGGGCGCGGGCAGAGTGGTGCGCTGATTGGCCGGCGCAGCGTTCTGAGGCCGTTAACGGCGGCTGGGCCCGGCAGCTGCTCCAAAACAAAGGGCTGGCGGCCCGCGGGGCGGCGGCGGGAGGATGCCTCGCGCTTTGCCGAGGCGCCAACGGCCGCAGCGCGTCCCGGGCCACGCCGGGGCCGCCTGAGAGCAGAGCCCGCGCTGACCGAGGCCCGGGCCGGATGGGCGCTGCGGGCCGGGGCACGGACCGCGGAGCGGCCGTGAGTACTGGCGGGCCTCGTTACAGTTGCGCGGGCGGTTACTTTGTGGCGACCCTAGGGTACTGTGGTTGCGGGCGGGCCTGGGAAGCACCTGTTGGGCGGGCAGGGGCACGAGAGAGGCGGATCCGTTGACTTTTTTGTTCTGTTCTCATTTTCGGGTGTGTTGATATTTGGTTCACTCCATTTGGAAATACACCACAAAGCCTAATCTTTGGTTTTCCCCGCCTTCTCTCCACCTCCCCGCCTCTCCCGGCCCCTTGCCCGCCCCACCATGCTGAGGTTTACTGGACATGAACTAGATACTTAGTGTTTTGGGTTTTTTTTTTCTTTCCTTTTTTAAAATATAAAAGCCGCAATTGAGGAAATAAGAACAAAAGATGTCTCCAATGAAGGATTGTTTATTGCGAGGGGGACGTATTTTCAAGTTGCCCACACGAAGATCATAATTAAAATTAATTGTCCTTGGTGTTTACCACTTGTGGCTGTAGGCTTTATTAATGCAGAGATTGCAAAAGCCAGAGCTTGAGAACCCTACGAAGTAGGAGCCACCACCCTCCCTTACCTGCTGTTGATTGACGTCTTTGATGTCTAAATTGTGTGCTCAATTCTAGTACAGAAATAAGGCCAAAATTCCTGTTCAGATAGATAGGTTTATGGACATGAAAGACATCAATTTCCCCACCCCAAACCCTTTGGGTTCTGTTACGTTTCTTTCTCTATCCAAAATGTACAGGCGTGGCCAGAATGTTATTCTTTTCATCCATTAGCCCCCGAGCCCCCACCCCACTCCTAAATTTCTCAAGTGCTCAAGCCAATCTTACATTCTCTGTGAAACCTTACTATTTGCTTCACCTGCCAAGCTGCCATCTCCCATCACATACGTGCCCTTTAGCTTCTGCTGTTTTCTAGTAAACGTAGCAAATGTATGCTGAGCACCTGTTCCATGCCAGAAGCTGAGCTTGATCCTGGTACCATTGAACCTTACAATCATACACTGGTTGCCCCATCATTAGCCAAATGCTCTAGGAGGGCATTGTTTGGTGGCATGTTTGAGGAATGCTCATGCTCAAAACCTATACCTTTGTGCACATCCATTTGTACCCTATATGTTTAGAGTGGCTTCTCCTTAAGGGACTAGAGCAAATTCCTGCCATATCACATACATGTACTAGCACAGGATCTGGCCAATACTAAGGCACTTGAAATAATCATTGAATTATCTTAGTTACCAATCTGAACAATAATCTTTGTTTTTTGATGCTGAGGAGGGAATCTAGGGCTTGTACATACTAGTCAAATACTCTACCACTGAGCTACACACCCAGCCTGTTTTTTTTTTAATATTTATTTTTTAGTTGCAGTTGGACACAATACCTTCATTTTATTTAATTTTTATGTGGTGATGAAGATCGAACCCAGGGCCCTGCACATGCTAGGCAGCGCTCCACCACTGAGCCACAACCCCAGCCCCCCCCCAGCCTATTCTTAAAATAAACTTATTTTAGAAAAACATAACAGATTTTCATAAAAGTTACAAAAGAGCTGGGGTTGTGCCTCAGTGAAAAGAGTATGTGCAAAGCATGGGTGAAGCCCTGAGTTCAATCCCTGGCACCAAAAAAAAAAAAAAGTTGTAAAGATAGTGCTGTCATTTCCACTATACCCCTCATCCAGTTTTCCCTAATGTTAAACCATCCTAGGTTGCTGTGGTATATTTGGTCAAATTAAAAAATAATAATAATTAGCTGGGTACAGTGGCACACACCTGTAATTCCATCAGCTTGGGAGGCTGAGGCAGGAGGATCATAAGTTTAAAGCTAGCCATGGCAACTTAGCAAGGCCCTAAGCAACTTGGTGAGACCCTGTCTCAAAATAAAAAATAAAAAGGAGTAAGGATATGGCTCAGTTTTTAAGCATCCCTGGGTTCAATCCCTGGTACAAAAAAAAAAAAAATTAAAAACTGGTCTGGATCCGTTCTTTAAACTCCAAACATTAAATCTTTGCATTTTGAAGTACCAAAGTTGCTACAGCTGTTCGTGTAATATCTATCCTTTGATTCTTGCCTCTTTTCACTGAGTTCCACAAGCATCTTGTCAAAGAGCAGGGATGGAGAGGGCAAAGGACTGCTGTGTACTTTTAGTGTATTATTTTCCCTGGGAAGGCTGATCAGTGCACTAAATGTTGTTTAGAATATGAAGTAGAAATCCTCCCTCTTGCTTGCTTTCCAGCAGGGGTGATCCAACCCCAGGCCTCTATATACTATGTAAGCACTTCAACTGAGTCCTCCTGCTTTAAAACTATTCATTCTTTTACTCTTTTTTTTAAATGAGTAATTAGATCTGACAATCAGTGATGCCTCTAGAGAATGGGAATTTTTAAATTTTTACTTATGTATTTACTTTGCTGGGGATTGAACCCAGGGCCTTATACAGGTATTCCACCACTGAGCTAAATCCCCATCTAAGAGTGCAAATTTTGACAAGAGAATTTTTGGGGGCAGGTACCAGGGGTATTGAATCCAGGGATGCTTAACCAGTGAGCTACATCCCCAGCTCTTTTTATTTTTATTTTTCTCCCTAAGTTACTTAGGGCCTCACTGAGATGCTGAAGCTGGCCTTGAACTTGTGATCCTCTTGTCTTAGCCCCCTGAGTCACTGGAATTACAGACATGTGCCACCAGGCCCAGCTTGACAAGGGATTTGAGTTAAAGTTGGAAAAAGTTCTGAATACAAGACATGGAGAGCTAAGAATAATGGGGTGGGCAGTATGAGATGGATTCAGGAAAGATGTCAAGGGGACAAAATAGAGGTCTCTGCCAACCTCCAATGAGAGAGACATTGTTCTACTGAAAACCCATCATCAGGTGAAAATAAAATGGGAATCCTGGAGCTAACCCACAATTAGGAATTCACCAGGAAGGATTTAAGAGACCGTACTCCCCATTATTCAGCAGGTCCTCTGATACCTTCAGGACTCTGGGATGAGGGCCAAGATTCCTTGTGCGGTTTGTAAGGTGTTGAGCTTGCTAGTTCTTTGCCTTGCTGTAACAATGACAGTATGTTTCTATTGTGAGGCATTTGCCAGGCATTTTGAACTGTGACCAAGGACCACCTTCCTTAACATTGTGATTCTGTGGGCAGCCATATGAATTACTTATTACCCCATGTTATAGATAAAGTAACAAAGATTGATTTAAGATCCCAGAGCCAACAAATATACCGCATATTTTGTATGGAACCCGCTTTGTCCAGTGGAGGTATATCTCTGTGGTAAATCTCACCTGCTCATGCTTATGTGGTACCCTTTGACTTCCCAGTGTTATTGGCATACACTCCCCTGAGCATAGGGCCCTTCTGCAGTTTTTTGTGACTCTGGCCTTTCTCTTCCCTTGTCAAAAGACAGGGCTTTGGATGTTTTATTATATTTTATTCAACATGTGACTAAAAAAAATAGTTTAAAATTCCCAGCCTCTTCCCTTCCAATTCAGCCTTCTAGGGCAGCCTGTGTGTACGTCCTACTTCTTCCCCATTTTAATTCTTTGCAAGGAAACATGACACTTCTGCTAGAATATGTATCAGGTCTATGGCTGTTGCAAACTTACTAGTGGTAGAAATAAGAAAGAATGCATTTCAGATTCTTTGGAAAGAGACTGACTGCAAGCACATTATCTATAGTTTTGTGAGAGATATGCAGGACTTGAGCATGGTGGAAAAAAGAGATGGAAAAAACAGGTCTTAAAGCTAGAGGTGTCAGGACCACTGGGTGGTGGAGGTGCCAGACACCCTTGGTTCCCTAGATAATGGGAGCTGTTGAGAGACCACAGCAGACCAAAGGAGCTCCTTCTTAAGGCAGTTATGTAATTGGTACTTCTTGCCCCTCCCAGTGGGACCTGTGGTCCACCAAGGCTGCAGTATCTGAAATGTGGAGAAAGCCTATTATCCTGTGATTCATGAAGGAAGGAAGTGGATATGTGTTTGCAGAGGAAAACTGTTGTTATGGATAAGGAAATGCAGCAGCTCCTAAGACAAACGGTACTAGTGCTATTAACCTTTGATATAAATCCTTCCAGGCCTTTCCCTGCCTGTGAGTGCATGTACTCTAAGAGTGATTTTTGTTGTTGTTGTTTAAATATTTTTTTAGGTGTAGATGGACACAACACAATGCCTTTTTTTTTTTTTTTTGGTGCTGAGGATCGAACCCAAGTCCCGCCCATGCTAGGCGAGCACTCAACCACTGAGCCACAACCCAGCCCCTCTAAGTATGATTTTGAATAGTCAGTGCATACTCTTGGCATCAAAATGGAAAGGTACAAAAAAGCAGAGAGATGGACTGGGGATGTGGCTTAGTGGTAGAGCACTTGCCTAACATGCACAAGGCCCCAAATTCAATCCTCGGCACCACAAAAAAATAAAGCAGACAGTGAAAAAAAAAAAAAAAAAGTCACCCTTCTCTTCCCTTCCAGTCTCTAGCTGAAGCCTCAATTTGAAGTACTTCTGATACATGCTTATTAGTGCATTTGGTCAGTCTTTTGATTAGACCTTGAAGTGGCTTCTAATTTGAGATTATTGCAGGCAAATTGTGACTACTTATATCCAGGTATTTGCACATGAATAAGACAGTCTGAAGGTGAACTCCTGGGATGGACCCTCCAGTGTTCAGAGGTGCATGCCCAAGAATGCTAATGGGAGTTGCCAAACAGATACAGCAGTGTTATCAACTTTTCCCCCCACTAAAGAGAGAAAGTCTTGCTATGTTGTCCAGGCAGGCCTCAAATTCCTGGGCTCAAGTGATCCTCCCACCTCAGCTTTCCAAGTAGCTGGGACCACAGACATACACCACCATGCCCAGCTCAAATATTTTTAAGCTATTGCCAACCTGCTAAGTGTAATAAAGCTATCAGTGTGCTGTCAGTCCGCATTGATGAGTGAGGTTGCACATCTGTTTGTGTGTCTACAGGCACAGTGATCTAGTCTTTGGGCTCTCCAGCTTTGAATCCAGCTCCACAGCTTACTGTGCAGCTTTGAATAGGTTGGTTAATCTTTCTGGGCCTCAATTTCCCCATCTGCACAGTGGGACTTAGAACAACACATATCTCTTAGGATTACTGTTAACTTGGGTGATTCTTATGCAGTAAAATCCTTCGAATAGTGTAGGCATTGACTATTAGGCTCTTTAGGAGCTGTTGCATTTCCTTATCCATAAGCTGGCAGTTTTATCTGTTGTCTCTTTCTCTGTGATGGCAAGTTGACTTTTTACCTTTTTAATCCCTAAAACAGTGCTATGTTAGTGAGTGGTGGGAAAGGGAAGCCAGCAGCAGAGAGGCCTTTTCCCCTGAAGAAGGAAAGGCCTCAGAGCTGGAACTTCTGGGACAGAGCAGCTTTAGAGGAAGGAGTGAGGTTGGGAAACCTCTTCTGCCTCTCATCAGTCACTTCTCCCTGGGAACAAGGACCTAATATCCCTAGCACATATCACCTGTCTGAGATCCAACCTTCTTTATGAGCTCTGGCTTACATGGCAAGGCCACATGAGTACACATCATGTCTTTTTTTTTTTTTTTAATAAGTTGTCGATGTACCTTTATTTTATTTATTTTTATGTGATGCTGAGAATCAAACCCAGTGCTTCACACATGCTCAGCAAGTGCTCTACCACTGATCTACAACCCCAGCCCCACATCATGTATTTTTTGAGCAAAATGTTAATCCCTCTACTTCCTGGAACTCTGTGTATATCAGGCATACCTGTGATTTCATGGTCAAGTCCAGCAGAGACCCCAGTTCTAGTTAACTCACACGTTCATTCTTCTTTTTTTTTTAATATTTGTTTTTTAGTTTTAGTTGGACACAATACCTTTATTTATTTATTTTTATGTGGTGCTGAGGATCGAACCCAGAGCCCCACACATGCTAGGCAAGCACTCTACCACTGAGCTGAGCCACAGCCCCAGCCCCCACACACTCATTCTTTATGTGCCTGATATCCTTTCACCTCACAACCTAGAACACTTTGGGGGTAAAGTTATGGGAGGGGCCCAACTTATTTACCAGGTGGTAATGATGCTGAAGCAAAAGTAAAACTTCACAGGGACTAGAAAGAACCAGAGCTGTGATTGACATGAGGTAGGGGGTGAAAGGAAACAAAGTGCCCATGGCCCAGGCAGTCTGCACCTCATCCCATAAAGAGTCAAAAGCTGCTGGCATTTGGTATCATTCCTCAGTGTTTCTGTCTTTAGAAGTGTGATAACTGCACCATATGGACATGGGCCTGATTCACATTCTCTTAAAATAATTTCTGTGCTTATTTTTGGAGAGGAACTTCTAGAACCCAGAACAATGTTTTTACTCAAAAACTTACCCCACATCAATATCTTTCAAAGGGATGGTATTTGCCCTCCAGACTTAGAGAATCACAGTTTTTATTTGCTTGTTTTGTTTCTCAAAGTGTTTCACTGTTCCCCAGGCTGTTCTCAGATATGGGCTCAAGTCGTCCTACCACCTCAGCATCTCAAGTAGCTAGGACTACATGCATGTACTATCATGCCCAGCTTTCCAATGGATCCTGTTGTAGAAGCCCATTTGTACATTAATTGTTTGAAAACTTGACCATGATTTCACCTAAAGTGACAGTGAATGTATGATTTAAAAGCAGATTTAAGGGCTGGGCTGCTGTTCAGTGGTAGAGTGCCTGCTTAGCATGTGTGAGAGACACTGGGTTCTCTTCTCAGCACCACATATAAATAAATGAATAAAATAAAGATCCATCAACATCTAAAAACATTTTTTTAAACATCAGATTTAAGCTAAGCATGGTAGCACGTGCCAGTAATCCCAGCAACTCAGAAGGCTGAGGTAAGAGGACTATGGGTTCAAGGCCAGCCTCAGCAACCTAGTAAGACCCTTAACAACTTAGTGAGACCCTGTCTCAAAAAGGATTGAGAATGTAGCTCAGTGGTAAAGCACTGCTGAGTTCAATCCCCAGCATTAAAAACAAAAAATAGTCAAAGACTGGAATGGTGGTTGCCTGAACTGGGAAAAATGGAGACTTATTAATTGATGGGCATAAAGTTTGAATTAAAGTAAAAGAAATAAGCTGGAGAGATCTACTGTATAGTCATCATACCTATAGTCAACAGTGTACCTTGTGCATAAAATTGAAAGGGTAGATCTCATTTTAAGTATTCTTACCACAATTAAAAAGAGTGCTATTCCATTAGAAGGTAATGCAGAGTTTAAAATGAGGGGTATTGGCCTTTCTGTGAATAAAACTGCTATCATCTGTTCAAAACCAATGAATAAAGTGAAAGGTAGTTTCTGTAGCTGTCTATTCAGGTCACTTTAGTGCTTCGCCACAAAAGACCTGAAAAACCAGTTTTCGAGTAAGATTCCTATCCCTGATGGCCCTTCACTTCATACCATTATAATTAAGTATGTTTATTAAATGAAAATCCAGGGAAAGAAGAGAAGAGAGAAAACAGATTTATTTAATGTCATTTCAATAGAAAAATGTAGATAAAATGTTAAAACAAAGATTCAACATGAGTTTAATAAGTAGAACCAGTACAAGTTCATTCTTTTCTTATTGATGGAACATGGATTTGAATATACTACTGGCCAGCTCTCTTTTCATGTCCTCATGGAAAGTTGAGATACATGGGAAAAGGAGTGGAACCAGGAGATGGAACTGGGATCCATGTAAGGTGGTATCCAGTTAACACTTGTCTCCATGACCTCCTGGGGCATGTCAGAGTTTATCAAAGATGGGAAGGAGGCCTGGATTCAAATTCATGAAGGATCCAATAGGTCCTAGCAGCACAAAATCTACAAAATGTAAAGTATTGAGCCTACATTTGAGGTCTTGAATCTTGAGAAATTCTTGAATCTAAAGAAATCCAGGGAAAAATTCAGGATTGGCACGACATAATAGCAGTTCATGGGGGAAAACAGTTAAGGGTTGGGAATCACCAGTTGGGAATATCCAATATAATCAGACTTCTTCAGGAATTTTTTAAAAAAAATTTTGGTACTGTGGAATCCAAGGGCACTCTACCACCAAGTTACATCCCTAGCCCTTTTTACTTTTTTTATCCTGAGATAGAGTCTCACTAAATTGTTCCAGGCTTGCCTTGGACTTCAGTCCTCCTGCCTCATCTTCCTTAGTACCTAAGATTACAAGTGTGTGCCTTCGTGCCCAACTGTAGTTTGTGGGGGGTACTAGGGATTGAACCCAGGATCGCTTAACCACAGAGCTACATCCCCAACCCTTTTTTATTTTGAGACAGGGTCTAACTAAGTTGCTAAGACTATCTTTGAACTCGGGGGATCCTCCTGCCTCAAGCCTCCTGAGCAGCTGTTATTGCAGGCATGCGCCACCATGCCTGGCGTACAGTTTCATCATCATCATTATTATTATTACTATTATTATTATTTTGGTACTGGGGATTGAACCCAGGGGCACTCCCACTGAGCCACATCCTCAGCCTTATTTTGTATTTAGAGACAGGGTCTCACTGAGTTGCTTAGTGCCCCACTATTTGCTGAGGCTGGCTTTGAACTCATGAGCTGCCTCAGCCTCCGAGCTGTTGGGATTACAGGAGTGTGCCACTGTGCTCAGCTACTAGGTTATTTTTTTCAATTATTATTATTATTTTTTTAGTTGTAGATGGACACAATACCTTTATTTTACTTATTTTTATGTGGTGCTGATACATGCGATTGTCTCATACATGCGAGTGTCTCATATGTGCGAGACGAGTGCTGTACCACTGAGCCACAACCTTAGCCCCTACAAGGTTATTTTTCTTGTTGGCTATTCCCTACATATATTTTTGTTTTTCCTTCCTTCTGTCTTTCCTGTACTGGGGATTGAATCCAGGGGTACTCTACTTCTGAGGTATATCCTTAGCCCTTTTTATTTGAGGCAAGATCTTGCTAAGTTGCCCAGCCTGGTCTGGAACTTGCAGTCTTCTTGCCTCAGCTTCCCAAGTAGGTAGGAATTGAACCTGAGGCCTCACATATTCTAGGCAAGTGTTCTACACTGAACTACTCCCCCAGCCTGCCTGATTATTTTTAACTCTGTTACTCATTGAAAAATTACTTGTGGGGATTTCTAAAGTCTGGATACAGCTACTTCCTCCAGACTAGATTTATGCTTATTTTTGGCAGGTACCTCATCTAGGTTCTTAGAACCTTCTTACTGATGGGATTTGAACTGTAAATTCATTTTAGAATTATCTTATGCTGACTACTTTGTAAAGTGGGTATCCTCATCAGACTCTGCACCTAAGGCTGACCTTAGACTTGTAAACAGAAGCTCAAGTTTGCTGAATTTGGGCAAATGCGTTCAGAGCATGAGCAACTGCCATACTTAGCTCATTCCTCTGGGTTCTCCCTTCCTAGAGGGAGCCAGAGTGTTCCTCACTATCTTGTAAACCCCTTTATTCTTTGAAGAAAATGTCCTAAGCTGGGTACAATGGTGCATGCTGTAATCCCAGCTATTTGGGAGGCTAAGGCAGAGGACCATGAGTTCCAGGCCAGCCTCAGCAACATGGCAAGACTCTCTCTCTTATAAAAATTAATGTAAAATAAAATATCATTTTGTCAGCATTTTTATTCTCAAAAGTGGGAGAATTGGTACAAATATATGTTGTATCATAATTTTATAAATGGAAATTGTTTGTTTTCATTTTTTTTGTAATTATAGCTGGAAAGCATGTCTTTATTTTATTTGTTTATTTTTATGTGGTGCTGAGAATTGAACCCAGTGTCTCACATATGCTAGGCAAGCACTTTGCCACCTGGAAGTTGGTTTTTATAAAATCTTAAACCATATATTTTTTTTGGTTTACTTTTTGTCTTTTAAAATTTGAACTGTATATGGTAACTAACACATTGATAATGAGTCTAGTTAGACTATTCTTTTGGAAAACTTGAAACCCATTAATGAATGCATGCATATATACATACACACATATACATGTGTACATGATACACATGTCTATATAATTAAGTTCCTCCTGAAATTCACATTGCACATGTGAACAACTGAGTTGAGAGTATATTGTACTGAGTTAAGGAGTAGCTGCCTCTAGGGGACTCATGCATACTTTCATATATGTGACTAATGTGTGGAGGATCCAGGCTGAGGGCATTGGGATATGCAGCCCACAACAATACCAGAATCAAGCCACTGCTCCAAAAATATGGTCACATTCAGAGGTCTGCAGCTACAAGAGCTCTCTTCTCTGCTCTGGGAGCCTTGGACAGTGACCATCAGCCATAGCTTTGTCCCAGAACATCTCTCCCTCAGGATGAGGAGGCACATTTACATCACAATAATGCTTGTAATGACACAATCTATATTGTTTTGTGAATGTTTCAGTCTCCATAATATATCATGTGCTCCTTCAAATCAATAAGGAAAAGATCAGCAACTAATAGAAAAAATGAAGAAAGACTGAAAAGGAGTGTCACAAAAGAGGATGCCTGTTCATCAGTATGAATGACCAGGTTAAAGCAAATTAAAGCCACAGTGAGATGTTGCTTCATACCACCAACTGGCAAAAAATTTAAATGTGATCATATGGAGTTGGCAGGGAGGAAGATATGACCATATCAAGTGGCAGCAAAAAAATTGTCCACTGCTGGCAGGGTGTCCTTATCACAGCATTTGGAAGTGTGGCCTAGATGCATGTAATTTTGACCTGTCACTTCCTAGGATTGCACCAACAATGTACCTGCCGGTGTCCCAGGAGAGATGCCATCCATGGTAGTATCACACAGTGGCCCGATCTGGGAGCCATCATGTGTCTATGAACCATCAGTGGCTACATGCACCAGGCATATCTGATGAGAACACAACATGGGTACCAGGTGAAGGGAGGCCAGCAATCAATGGGAACATGGGCAGACTCATCCATGCCTCTACAGAAAAGTCACAGCGCCATATTCAGTTCCTAACATGGAAGACATAGTGGTTTTGCCTAGGGCCACACCACATACATGTTGTGTCAAGGCAAGCAGAGAATGATAAACACAGGTCCAAACTGGGTGACATCTCAGAAGGGGACATTGCAAGGGCACTGTGGCCTAGTAGTGACACGGTCCCAGTTCCATAATGGGCAGCAGACACATGAGTGTCATATATATTTATATTATTTGTATTTTTTGTAGTGGGGATTGAACCCAGGAGTGTACTATCACTGAACTACAACCCCAGCCCTTCTTATTTTTTGCTTTGTGTCAGGGTCTCACTAAGACCCCGAGTTACTAAGTTGCTCATGCTGGCTTAGAACTTTCAGTCCTTCTGCCTCAGTCTCCAGAGTACCTGGGATTTTTAGGCATGCACACCTAGTAAACTTGGGAATTCTGTGTCTGTCTGCAGCTTGTATGTTTAGACACTGTGTTCTGCCCATTCACAGGAGGGCACAGGAAGAATAGGCATACTGTTTGAAGCAGAAGTTCTTTGCAGGCCAGGACAGGAGGTGCCCTGAGGAGGAAGAGCAGACCTCCTGGGCCAAAACTGCCTAAAGACTCATGCTCCCATGGCCATATTTTTAAATTTGGAGAAAATTTTTCTCTTGTGTTTATCCTGAAACAAAGTCTTCGTGTGCTTCTCTCCTGCAAGACACCTGTCACAAAGACTGCCCAGCCAAGGTGAGGCTACTCAGAAGAATTTAGCTTCTGTCCTGGTGGCAGTTATGGCAATATCAGTCATGGGCTCACCTTCTTTCTTCTTTTTTTTTTAATATGTTTAAAATGTAAAAGTGATATATGAAAAAAACCATTGTGGTTAATACAAATCACATGTACCATCTTAATCACATTTAAGCATACAGTTTGCTGGCTTTAAGTACATTAACATCATTACACAACAATTACTACCATCCATCTCTAAACTCTTCATCATCTCAAACTGAAAGCTCTGTCCCATTAAGCACTAACTCTCCACTCCTCTCCTTAGTCCCTAGAAATCACCATTTGACTTTCTGTCTCCATGAATTTGATTAGGTATCTCCTAAGTATTTGTCCTTTTGTGACTGCCTTATTTCACTTAGCATACTATCTTCAAGATTTATTCATGTTGTAGCATGTGCCCACATTTCCTAAATGTGGGCACATGCTACAACACGAATAAATATTTAGTTTTTCCTTTAAAAAACTAAATAATATTCTATACATGACATTATACATGACTCATCTGTTCATGAATACTCGGGTTGCTTCTACCTCTTGGCTATTGTGATAATACTGCTGAAAGGACTTGGGTATGTATGTCTCTCTGGACCATATATGTTTGAGTTGGCTTTTGTGTTGCAGTGACCAAAATACTTGACAAGAACAGTTGAGAGGAAGAAAAGTTTATTTTGACTCATGGTTTCAATCCACAGTTGTCCAACTCCATAGCTCTGGGCCCATGGTGTGGCAGAAGGAAGTGGCAGAAGGAAGCAGCTCTGGGGGCTGGGGATGTGGCTCAAGCCGTAGCGCGCTCGTCTGGCATGCGTGCGGCCCGGGTTCGATCCTCAGCACCACATACCAACAAAGATGTTGTGTCCGCCAAGAACTAAAAAAAAATAAATAAATATTAAAAATTCTCTCTCTCTCTCTCTCTCTCTCTCCTCTCTCACTCTCCTCTCTCACTCTCTCTTAAAAAAAAAAAAAAAGAAGGAAGCAGCTCTGGACATGACAACTAGAGAAATAGAGCAAGCTGTGCTCACCAAGGACAAAATACAAACCCTAAAGTCACACCCTAAGGGACCTACTTCCTCCAGCCACATCCTATCTGCCTACAGTTACTGCCCAGTTAATCCATTAGTGGATTAATACATTAATTAGGTTGTACCTCTCATATACCTATTCACTTCACTTCTGAAAATTCTTGCATTGTCTCACATTAGTTTTGTGGGTACACCCCATATCTAAACCATAACAATATGGTAATTCCATGCTTGCTTTTTTAAAGAGCCACCATAGTGTTTTTCATAGCAGCTGCACCATTTTATTCCCACCAGCAATGCACAAGAGTTCTTATTTCTTTGTATGCTTGCTAACATTTTTTATTTTCTGGTTCTTTTTTTTTTTTTTTTTTGCAGGGGTTGAGGGTATTGGGGATTGAACTCAGGGGCACTTGGCCACTGAGCCACATCCCCAGTCCTATTTTGCATTTTATTTAGAGACAGAGTCTCACTGAGTTGCTTAGTGCCTTGCTTTTTGCTGAGGTTGGCTTTGAACTCATAATCCTCCTGTCTCAGCCTCCTGAGCTGCTAAGATTATAGACTTGCCTTTCCTTAATGATTAGTGATGTTGGATATTTTTTCATGCATTTACTGGCCATTTGCATATCTTTGCCCATTTTTTACAAATATCTTTATTTGTTTATTTTCATGTGGTGCTGAGAATCAAACCCAGAGCCTTACACCTGCAAGGCAAGCACTCTACCATTGAGCTATAGCCCTAGTCCTTCTTTTTTTTTAATATTTTTTTAATTTTTATTTTTAGGTGGACACAATATCTTTGTTTTACATTTATGTGGTGCTGAGGATCGAACCCCGTGCCTCGTACATGCTAGGCGAGTGTTCTACCGCTGAGCCACAACCCTAGCCTCTAATATTTATTTTTTTAGTTGTAGTTGGACACAATACCTTTATATCATTCATTTATTTTTATGTGGTGCTGAGGATTGAACCCAGGTCCCTGCACATGCTAGGCAAGTGCTCTACCGCTGAGCCACAATCCCAGCCCTTCCTGCCCCTTTCCCCATTTTTTAAATCAAAATTTTTTTTTTGATAGTGGTTGTTGATTGCAGTTCTTTTTATATTCTGGATATTAACAACTTATCAGGTATGTTTGAAAATACTTTTCGTTCATTCTCTTGGTTACTTTATCACCCTATTGATAGGTTCCTTTCAAGTACAAAAGTTTTTCATTTTCATGAAATCCCATTTGTCTATTTTTTTCCCCTTTGTTACCTGTGATTTTGATGTCAGATCCAAGAAATTATTGCAAAATCTAATATCCCAAGCTTTCTCCCTATGTTTTCTTCTAAGAGTTTTATATAGTTTTTAGCTAATTTTTTCATAGAGTTTTATGTGAGGGTCCAACTTTTTTTTTTTCACATGGCTATCCAGTTTTTCCAACATTATTTGTTAAAAATAGATTCCTCTCCCCCATTGAATGGTCTTGATGTCCTTGTCAAAATTTATTTGACTGTATTTGAATTTAAATCTGAATTTATCTCTAGACTGGCAGGTAATTTATTAAAGTTTAGTTAGTACTGGATCCATCAAATGTCTTAGTGCTTTGAGTCATTATTCCCGGATTTGGGATGTGTCCAGTACTGCTGCTAATCTCATTTAGGAGTCCATGTTGGCTGCATTTTCCTTTTCCTTCATGTTTCCTAAAGCCAAGCATGGTATAAGATGTATTTAATCAAATGTTTTTTCCTCATCTATTTGTATTTAAAATTAGTCTACTTACCACCTCTAACTAAATATAGAATGGTTAACAGTATTCTTTTTAAGTACATTTAAAGAATAGATATTGGACCGGAAATGTAGCTAAGTGGTAGGTACTGGATTTGATCCCTAGCACCACCAAAAATAATGAAAAGTGAGATCTTTAATTTCTAGTCTTGCCCCCCTCCCCATTCTTCAAAACACATAAATTCTAAACATAACTCCTTAATAATATATATTTTATTCTTTATATAACCCATAGCTATGTCTGATTTGTTGACAGGTTGTGACATTTTTTTCTTGTCCCAGCTGTGTGGACAGTGCCACACACCCTTCCAAACAACAACGGCTCTTGCGTGCATTTTCCAGTGTTTCTTTTGTCAGAGAGTCCAGCAGAGCCGCAGGTCTTCAAGTGCCAGCCCTGAGCTGAGTGAGGAACACCCAGCAGAAATGGTGAAAATGACCAAATCCAAAACGTTCCAAGCTTATCTACCAAACTGTCACCGAACGTACAGCTGTATCCACTGCAGAGCCCACCTGGCCAATCACGACGAGCTGATCTCCAAGGCAAGTGGTTTGAGTTAAAAAAAAACTCATGAAACACACTTAACACAATTATCATTTGTCATCATGGTACTTACTTAGTATACCACATGACTTCCTGAATTTGCTGTGTTGTAAAGGTCTACAGCCTTCTGGGCAGTGTTGGTGAAAGTTTTGTGCATGATTAAATGTGGCTACAACAACATCTTTTTTTTTTCTAATTTTTTTTTTTTTAGTTGTAGGTAGACATAAACTTTTGTTTTATTTACATTTTTTCTGTGGTGCTGAGGAGCACACTCAGTGCCTCATACATGCCAGACAGGCACTCTGCTACCACTGAGCCACAACTCCAGACCCTACACCAACATCTTTATTGTAATCTTGGCACAATAGATGGGTATTGGAGAACTGGGCATCTGGAATTCTTGTAGATTACTAAGAGCACGATGAGTCAGTTATTTGTCAAAGCAGTGAAATTAATATGAAATCAGAGAACATGAAAGAAATGAAGTCTATAGAAAATCTGTAGGACTAGTTTAGAGTAATTAACAAGGAAAGAGGCTGCTCGGATAAATGCCCAGAGCACTGGGTGTAAAGCTCAGTGATAGACCACCTGATTAGCATACCCAAGAGCCTGGGTTCCATCCCTAGAACCAAAAAGAAAAAAATATAAAGAGAAGAAAATGCCTAGGGGGACATGCCCACCTGTGCCATGGTATGTAAGAGCCCACGACTAAAGCTGTAGGTGGTCTGTACCTCCAGACCCAAGACATAAATAAGCATCCTCTGGTTCCTCATTCTATTGAGCTCTTTATTAGCAGATGTGATCATTATAATCAACCAGATGTGAACATTTAGAATAATACAAATATAATGGAAAAGCGAATATTCATTCTGGGAACCAATCTTCACCCCCCACCTATCTACCTGGGCTATTTTGAAAGTCTCATCAGGAAGTTGCACCTTCCAAGAATCTCTTCGTAGGTTTATTGTTTAACTCAATTTGAATAACGTTTATCTCTTGCATTTTCAATAGTAATAGATGTTATTTCTGTTTATCATCTGAAATAAAACATGTTAAACAAGGCAGATTTTCTGCTCTCTTTGCTTTTATGGCTCCTTTTTCCATCCAGAACTCTCAGGAAAGTGGTAGAAGCTCCTGAGGCACCTCATTTTCTGAGATAGGTGCAGTGTGTAAAAAGGTGTCATGAGATAATGACTGGCAGAGCACTCTGGGCCTTCAGTTAGGGACTGTGGGGCTTGGTAATCTCACTGAGCAATGACACCTGCTGTTAGCCATGACCTTTCACCTGAACAGATAGTCAGGCACCAGTGTGGTCTTTTTTTCTGGAGCATCCTGGGTGTATCAGTCATTAGAGATAGCCAGAAGGAATTTTAAATGCTTCCTTCAAAGAACCCTAGACCATAGCTGTTTTTAACATTACATCAAGAGCAGAAGGCAAGCACTCTACCTCTAAACTACTTCCTTAGTTGTTCCTATTTTACATTGATACTGGGTCTGGCCAAGTTGCTCATGCTAGCCTCAAACTTGGCAACCATCCTTCCTCAGTCTCCATTAGCTGGGATCACAGGAATGTACCACCATACCCATCCCTCTCCTGGCCCTAATTTACAGACGTTAGCTGTCCCACATTCTGGTCAGACTAACACCTGAATCTGAATTGCAGAGCTGCTTCTGTCATTTCCTGTTGGAAACTAAAGACTTGCATAATAGGCAAGAAAACTAGTCTAGAAAACTGAAGGCTAATGAGGATGTGCAAAAGTTCTCCCCCTTCTCCATACTGGTACTGAGGATTGAACCCAAGGTTGATTCACCATTAAGGTATATCCCCAGGGTTTATTATTTTTTGAGGCAGGGTCTTGATAAATTTCCAAGGTCAGCCTCAAATGTGCAATTTTTGTGTTAGCCTCCCAAGATTGTTCACTAGGATTATAGGATTGTGCCACTATGCCTGGCCAGGATATGCAAAAGTTCTATAAAACAGTTATTAGTTAAATTGAACACAGAATGATATTTCAAATCCTAGAAAATCACTTAAGGAAATACCCCTTTTAAGTCTGAAAGCTATATTGTAAAATTAAAACATTCCTGGTTGGCTGGGTACTTGTAGCTCATGCTACTGCTTAGCATGCTAGAGGCTCTGGACTCAACCCCCAACACAAAACAAAAACAAAAACTCAAATGTTGTTTGCATCAAGTGAGGTAGAAAAAAGTCAGATCTCAGTGGCTTAAAATAAAGATTTATTTCATGCTCAGATGAGAGATGTCTATTAAGGTCAAGCAGGTGCTCTCCCTTTGTTTTTTGGTTTTTGCTTTTAATTTTAAAAGAAATTGCTTATAATTATCCATTAAAGTAATACTTAGCCAGGCACAGTGGCACACACCTGTAATCCTAGTGGCTGGGGAAGCTGAGGCGGGAGGATCCACGAGTTCAAAGCCAGCCTCAGCAATTTAACAAGACTTTAAGCAATTCAAAGTCTGTCTTTAAATAAAGTACAAAAAGGGCTGGGAATGTGACTCAGTGGATAAGTGCCCCGGATTCAATCAAATATAAACTAATGCTTATTGGGCCAGGCGTGGTGGCACATACCTATAATCTCAGTGACTCAAGAGGCTGAGACAGGAGGATCACAGGTTCAAAGCCAGCCTCACAAGTTAGGAAGACCCTGTCTCAAAAAATAAAAAGGAGTTGTAATCCCAGTGGCTCTGGAGGCTGAGATAGCCTCAGCAGCAGTGAGGCGCTAAGCAACTCAGACACTGTCTCTAAATAAAATACAAAATAAGGCTGGGGATGTGGCTCAGTGGTTGAGTGCTCCTGAGTTCAATCCCCTATACCAAAAAATTAAAAATAAAATAAATTTTTAAAAAAAGACTTTTGTTGCTCAGTGGTTAAGTGCCTCTGGGTTCAATCTCCTATACACACAAAAAAAAGTACTGGGCCAAGAGCTATGGTACACACCTGTAACCCAGCCGTTCAGGAGGCTGAGGCAGAAGGATTGCAAGTTTGAGGTCAACCTGAACAATTTATCAGGACCCTATATCAATAAGATAAAAGGGACTGGAGATGTAGCTCAGTGATAGAGTGCCTGCACAAGACCCTGGGTTCAATCTCCAGCACCATCAAAAAGGAAAAAAATATATATACAAAGTAAAAGGAGAATTGGTCTTTCCGCCTGCCTTGTTTTACCTCTCTTCCTTGCAGTTAGCCCTCTTAATGGCTTGACAATATGATGTTTTTTCTTTGGTCTATAGAAACCACATTATTCACTCTAAATGAAGAGTTTACACTGACACTTATTTTACACTTAATTTTTTGTAAATTTCTTTCCATTATACTCACCAGCCTGTTCCCCATCCTCTACATGAATCCTGTATATGGATGCCATTGTTTACATGATGAGAATCTCCCCGCCTCACCTTTTTTTCCCCCATTATGTATATTGTGACAGTGGACCATTCCTGTCACATTTCCTTATGCACTCAAGCTGATTGGCTCTTTGTAGTAAATTCTTTTGGGGGGGGTACCAGGGATTGAACACAGAGGTACTAAGCCATATCCCCAGCCTTTTTTATTTTGAGACAGGCTCTAAGTTACTTAGGGCCTTGTCAAGTTGCTGAAACTAGCTTAGAACTTGAGATCTTCCTGCCTGAGTCTCCCCAGCCACTAGGATTACAGCAAGCACCACCACGTCCAGCTCTTCATAGTAAATACTTAAACGTGGGATTGCTGGGTCATACAGTTTGTGCCTTTTCTTTTTCCTTTATCTTTTGGTACTGGGGATTGAACTCAGGACCCTCAACCACTGAGCCACATCCCCAGCCCTATTTTATATTTTATTTTAGAGACAAGGTCTCACTGAGTTGCTTAGTGACTCACTAATTTGCTAAGACTGGCTTTGAACTCATTATCCTCCTGTCTAGCTGCCTGAGCTGCCCGGATGTGCCTTTTATATTTTGATGTTGTCAAATTATGTCCCAGTAAGCATTCCTCACAGCCTTTTGACTTTAAGTTAAGGTGATGGGCAAAAAAAAATTTGGTTTGCATTTCTTTTGATTATTTTGGAGGTTGACCATGCTGTGTGAGTCATTTGAGCCTGGCACCAAAGCAGATGAACCCTCCCATGGGGCATTTTTTCCTATTCAAGAGAGGCACACTACCTTACTCTGATTCATTTACATTGAACCATTTTTGAATATATGAATATACTAGATCAGTTTCTTGGCTGGTAACATTTTGGGGTGAGATGTCACTGGAAGATCATTGACTCCTGGGAAAGGATCATGTTAGACCATGACCATTTTTTGGTTTTGTTTTAGACTAACTTTGAACTCCTTCCCTTAAGTGATCTTCCTGCTTGAGCCTCCCAAGTAGCTTAGACTACAGGTGTATACCATTATGCCTGGTGCTGTATTGCTATGATGTTCCAATACAGTCACTTTCAGAATGTTGGAGCAACAGAGTAATTCACTTCCCAACTCAATATGGATGAAAAATCAGTTTGTTCACCTCATTTATTATTAGAGTTTTGGAGGGGCATCTGTCCTGTTCTTTGTAACCTCTTCTGGTGGAGTTAATGGAACCTGGTTAGCATGGTGCTATTTCCACAGGACCACCAAGACTGAGCAGCTCTCTCACCTTGTTCCACAATCATTCCAGAATGCAGAACTCCTCAGGGTCTTATCACAATCAATCTTCTAAAACACCTTCTTCTTCTTTACAGTCCTTTCAGGGAAGTCAGGGAAGAGCCTACCTCTTCAATTCTGTGTGAGTACTTGCTGTCTGGCAGGTGGCCTGGGGTTCCCATCGTGTGGCATTGATCACTTCTGTCCAACCCGTGTTCAATTATGCATAATGGCTGGAATATATAAATGGAGTTCCACCTGTGGACTGGAATTACCCAGCCAATGCCTTTATATGACCTGAAAGAATTTTAGTTTTCTATGGCTGGGAGTTTTTGAAAATTTAATATAAGGACTTTAGTTTTCCTGCAGTTTGTCCCATGTTGGGATCCTTGTGGGGAGAGAAAAAGTTGCTCCTGGGCCTGGGGGGTGTAGTCTAGTGGTAGAATGCTTACCTAGCATGTGTGAGGTCCTGGATTTCATTTTTTAAAAATATTCATTTTTTGATTTACAGTAGAAGGGGTAGAGAGAGAAAAGGGGAGGGGAGGGGAGGGGAGGGGGGATAGTAGAGAATAGGACTGACAGCAGAATACATCAGACACTAGAAAAGCAATATGTCAATCAATGGAAGGGTAACTGATGTGATACAGCAATCTGTATACGGGGTAAAGTTGGGAGTTCATAACCCGCTTGAATCAAACTGTGAAATATGATGTATTAAGAACTGTGTAATGTTTTGAACGACCAATAATAAAATAAATAAATTAATTAATTAATTAAAAAAATATTCATTTTTTAGTTATAGTTGGACACAATACTTTTATTTATTTATTTTTATGTAGTGCTAAGGATCAAACCCAGGGCCTTGCAACGTGCTAGGCAAGCGCTCTACCGCTGAGCCACAACCCTAGCCCCTGGATTTCATTTTTAGCACTGCAAAAAAGAAAAGAAAAATTCTTTCTCATTAAAGGTGGTAGCTGGCAGGAGGTTGGGGAGCTGAAAAGGTGCAGTGCTGCTTTCTGGTGAACTTTCAATAATTGGGGAGGGGGGCAGGGTGGGAGGAAGCCAGCAGTGGGGCCTGGGAATATGGGCCTTCAGGGTGATCACCTGTGTCCCTACAGGGTGAACGTGGGCTGCGGTCCCGCTGAGGAGAGGGTCCTTCTCACTGGGCTGCATGCAGTTGCAGACATCTACTGTGAGAACTGCAAGACCACACTCGGGTGGAAATACGTGAGTACCCACCTCTTCTAACTGGTGTGCTGTAATGTATACAATATGCCACACATGCACACACAGCTTATGCAACTGAGTCAAACCTCCCTCTGGAGTAGTATCCGTCAATGATATATTTTCAGCAGTTTCTTTGGAAGCTGGTTAAGTCACAGGACCAGTCATTCATGGGGCTGCCCCAGGTTCCAAGAGCCTGAAAGGCACTTCCATGAAGGGAGTTCCATTGTTTGGAGCAAGTTCAGCAGACTACTCAGTGTCTGGGCTCAGAGGCAGAAGTTACCCAAAGACTCTTCTCCCAGGGCTCTTCTTTTTTTCCCTGGACCATGAGCTGATGGTTGCCATCTCTGCCCTGTCTCTAGCCTTCATCTCTCCATTCCTTCTCTGATGACACGGTGAATCTGAAAGATGATAAGCCTGGATCTTCTTGCCCACTCTAAGGCCTGTCCTCCTCCCTGGTCCCCTAGCACTCAGGTGTCCGAGGCCAGTGAGGATGATTGGTCTCCTCCTAACACTGTCTGCTGCCCGCATTCATCTGCTGAGCCCTCTCTGTCCCAGGCCACATGAGCCTGGCATGCTTCTGATCCCTTCTGTGTTGGCAGCTTCCAAAGGTCCAACTCTGCCCCAGCTTCTCTCCTAGCAAAAGCCACCTGTCCATCTTATGGAGCCCCACCCTTGACAATACCATTCGAGAGGGCTGTTACACATGGAGCCCTCCTTTTTTAAAGGTATTTGCTACATTATTTGTGGCTCCAGAGTTTTCCAGGTCAGGGCTGCCTGGTCTCCCTCTTTCTTGAATTTCTGACCATCCCTGATCCTCCATAAAATGTGAGGGAACACAGAGCCCTTCTTCCAGAAGCCCTGCTATCCCTTCATGGACACCATACCATGTGTCTCCTCTATGGCTATACCTGCTACTTTCCTACTGCGACCATCTCTTCTGTGCCTACCAGACAACTCACCCTAGTCATTTATGTCCCCAACACAGGTATGTATCATCAGGCCATATACTCAGTATTAAAAAATGATAGGACGGTATCCATTGTCCTTGCATAAAAGGCCTGCTCCTGAGCATTTTTGACCTGTTTTTTACTGATGTCTCTGTGCTTCATATCAATCATATCTCCTAAATTGCCCTATGCATAGTACATGTTCAATAAACGGATTTTTTTTTTTTTTTTTGGTGTGCTGGTTATAGAACCCACAGCCTCAAACCAGCTAAGCACATGCTTGCCCAGTGAGCTATATCCCAAATCCTGGTCTTTGAAGGTTTGAATTAACACTACACAGATGGGCACAGCATTACAGGCCTGTAATCCCAGGAGACTGAGGCAGGAGGATTGCAAGTTCACAGCCAGCCTTGGCAATTTGCAAGACCCTTGTCTCAAAAAATAAGAAGGGCAGTGTACGTAACTCAATGGTAAACCACCTCTGGGTTAAATCCCCAGAACCAAATTAGGGTGGCCTTTAATCCCTATTTTTGTAAGAAAAGGAAAGCCAGGCATGGTGGTACATACCTATAATCCCAGCAGCTGGGGAGACTGCATTTTCTACCCTGTCTCAAAATAAAAATTGCTGGGCTTGTGGCTCAGTGGTAGAGTGCCCCTGGGTTCAAACCTCATCACCAAGAAAAAAAAAAAAAAGGTATAATGAAGTTGAAAAATGAAAGATTCTGTCCTGAAACCTTCTCTCTACTTTTTTTCCCCCCTCCCAAGGAACATGCCTTTGAGAGCAGTCAGAAATATAAGGAAGGAAAATTTATTATTGAGCTTGCCCACATGATCAAAGACAATGGTTGGGAGTAAAGTGGAAACTTTCCATTCTCTTGAATACTATTTTGTGAAAGAGACTGAAGTGTAATGGAGATGTAAGAGCATCCCGGATGACAATATTTCTTGAACTTTGACCTCACAGGCTAGCCGTGCTTTGACACTCAAAGGCCTCTCTTGGCCATCTCCTTGGGTAAGGCATCCCCAATTTGTGTCCTGTTTATGTACATGGTTGTTTCTGAAAGTTTGCAATGATCTTTTTCTAACTTCTCAAGTTCTAGAAAAAGAATTAACCAACTGATGACTTATTTGCCTAATTAATACCTTCTTTTAACCTATGCCTTCAATATAGTTTGGCTGTGCTTTTTCATGTTCAATAGAAATCTAAAACTAAGTCCCTAAAGACCAGAGAGGCAAGGTCTCTTTCAAGAGCAAGTCTCACTTCTCCCTTTTTTAGAGTAAGGTAGCTTGTTTTACCCCAATTCTCAAAACTACAAATTGGTTATTCCTTCTACATGTAAACCGTAAGGCATAGTGTCCATTTAAGAATCTTTCAGAAGCAGTCAACAAATTTATCCACCCAGAGTGGTTTTTTTTGTTGTTGTTGTTTTAGCCTGTTCAAAAATGGAACATAACCAATACATTTTAGATAAGCTATAAATAGAGAAATATGTCTAATGAACATTTTGTTTCTTTAAGGCAATAGATTCCTTATCTAGAAAGCAAGTGAACTAATCTCTAGAAAAGACCATGCCAGGGCCCTGCAGAGGCCATTACTGAGGTGATAGCCTCACAGGTCTGGACCTGGAGGTTTTACCCTCAGTAGTAACAGTGGCTCACAAGTCTGGCAGTTGCTGAATGGCTGGTTCATGTCATTATAAGTAGCATGCTGGACCAAGTATGAAGCTGGATTTCATTTTCTACCTGGACGTACTTGAAGAAAAAGAATTATTTTTGCATATGAAAGAGGTCAGAACCAGCAGGAAAACTTCCTAACTTGAGATTTGCCAGATTAAAATTTCTTTAGAAAAGGTTAAAAATTGCAAGACGGGTTTAAATGTTGTAAAGGAAAGGTGTTTGGCTTGCTGGGTAAGTCACCTTTCCCCTTTCTGGTGCTGTCATGCGGGCTGATGTGGAAGGGACCTGGGCAGTCTCCCAAATGCTGGGTTTCTGTCACAGAATTTTTTTAAGTCATGGCCCACCATCCTCCTGTGCCTCTGCAGTGCATGGGCACTATTCAAGAGTATCAGCCGATCTGCAGAGAATGGAAATTAGAAAACATTTCTAGATGTACAACAATTTGTACCCCAGCTTAGGGCAGAGGGGTAGAAAAAAAGGCTGGTGGTAGGGAGGCAGAGAGCTAGAAGAGCAGTGTGCTTTGATAGCTCTCAGCCTAGCAAATGGCTGTGAAACTGTCTCTGGACAGTTCCAGCTCCCCAGCTGCCCAGGTCCCGTCACCAGTGCAGGCACTGGGTTGCCACCTGGCTCCCATTCAGTGCTCATCCCAGAGCCTACCCTTTGGTGCCATCTCTTTGCCCAAGACTAGATGCTTTGGAATGTGGGAAATGCATTGTCCTGGGTTCAGTGACTTAGTGGGCATGTCACCAAGCCATTATCAGCTTAGTAGGAGTAGCAGTGCTAGGTCACTTTAAGCACATCTTCACCCTAAAAAAGCAAGGACATCTTTGCACAGCCTGTAAGCCTCTGCATCTGGTGGTGGTCCAGCAAGCTGCTTTCTCTTGAGCTAGTCTCCTGTAGACTGAGGCTGGCTTACTGTATTCCTGTATTACTAAGTTAAACAGCTTTCCACCATGAGGTGGCCAGAGCCTGGAGTTGTTGCTCCCAAGATCTGAAATCTAAAGATGCTTCACTTGTGAGTGGCACATGAAGTAGCAAGGTCTGTGGCTTCTGTCCATTATGTGGCATTGTAAAGGGGAAAGACATCTTCCTTAATTGACAAATGAGCACTAAGTGAAAAATTAGCTAACAGTGACTTCCTTTCTAGTCTTCATTCCTTTTGCAAGTGGGAACTTAGCCTTTGAGGCTCAGAGAATGGGAAGAAATGATATGGCTTCACTAGCCTGCCTAGAGTGCAGCCCGAGTACGATTCCATAAATGTTTTACTTAAATTGAAGAGACTTTTCTAGAATTTTTCTGACCCATTTTTGTATATACTAAGGTTATATTTAAAGCTTTTTATATGTTCTGGGCAAGTTTACTGCTCCTTTCATTTGAGCACTTTGGTTTTTGTATCGTCTTTTGTGATGGCATTGATTGAAAATTTTTTACTAGTACTCTTATGACTTATTTTGTACTTTTGTTGGTAATGGATACCAACACAACTTTTATCATTTTTTGTTGATGGTGGTGGTCTTCTGAGAAATATAAGTTTCTTTTTTAAACTGTAAACCAAATGAACTGACCATGAGCTGGCATCAGGGGAAGTAATACTCACAAGACCACAACCAGATGTGCTGGTGAAGTGCTGGAATATTCCACCTTCTTAAATTCCTAAACAATAACTCTCATCCCATGACTTTTATTTATTTAAATTTTTTCCTTGAGAATATTTGGAGTTGTATCTAGGATTATAAATACATTTGTAGTACATTCTGGCACAGTACATTTGCTTTAGAAATGTGGTTTAGTTTTGTCATTTTATATATGTACACTCATAGTATTTTTATATCTTAAAATTTATTCTTTATGGCATCTGTCAGATATTCAAAAGGATCAGAGATGAGATTTTTTTCCAAAAGTCTTTTATTCTACCTGATGATCTCATCAGGCAGTTACAAAATCCAAGTGGTTTAATATCTAGAAGGACATAATTTAAGCTCTAAAATGAACTACAGAAATATAAACCTTCTGTCAAAGGACTTGGTCAGGCCTGTCTTCTGCCCTGGAGGGCAAGTTTGGGTGAGGATATGGCCCTCCCCTTGGGGCAGGTGCAGATCACTGGATAAGGCTGGATGGACAGATGGACAGCAGCCTGGAGGCAGCAGGAAGCTTCGCTTCAAGGAGCAAGGATGATCAAGCTCAAGTGCACACACCGCCTTCAGTTTCCCCTACCCCAAGCCATGCCACTGGCCTTTGGTCCTATGTTTGTGTGAGGTTTATAAATAAAGCTTCTGATGTCAGACTTCTTGTTTTACATGTTGCTCATTGTTGAGGAGGCTGTGCCCTTAATGAGGGATGAGCCCCAGGTTTCCTGCAGAGCTCACCAGAGCAAAGGGCTGTTTTGGGGTCTCAGAGCTGCTGGAGTCCTACTGCTGTATCACACTGCCTGGTCGCCGAGCTTTTGACTATGACCAGAGAAAAGGATAAGAGTACAGTTAAAATGATGGCTGAAGAGGCAGGCAGCACCCTCATGCATGATCAAAGTCAGGTATATAGTCCCCTCCAGCATTCTCCCTTCCCCACCCTGTCTACAGGCTTGTGTCTGCCTAGTCTGTCACTGCATCCTGTTGAGCATTTTCTTGCAAAAGTGAATTATCAGACAAGTGGGCAGGGATAAACTGAGTGATGAAAACCTGGTGGGAGATGTGAAGAGGTATGTAATGGAAGTGCTGCAGGGTCACCAAGGAGCCCACGGTTCTGACTGATGGGCATGGGTGGCTACAGAGGAAGAGGCTGGAGAAGGTGGAGCTGGCCTGTGGGGATGAGGTATAGACCTGTTCTCAGCCAAAGAAAAGCCAGTGGCTGGCATGAAGCAAGATGACAGTGGGAAAATGTGCCTCATGAAGATCACTTGGCAGCAACAGTATGGAAGTGGGCAAGGGCATGCCTGCCATCCAAAGGGCAAAGGGCTCAGGCCTTTGGTGTCAGTATCAGAAGAGCCCAGGGTATATTCTAGAACCAAGAGTGCTGATGGATTCAAGGTTGTAAATGAGGAAAGAGAAACACAAGAATCAACACAAGAATCAAGCCTACGTTAGAATTTTAATGTGATGAGATTGGAAGAGGTGATAGACCAAGGACAGACACATCATCTAATAGGTCTGGTGCCAGAGAATACTGACTTGACACTCTCCCCAGAGGCAGAAACCATGCTCCCAAAGAGGTGTTTAGAGGAAACCAAGGTATCAGGGACTAATATCAGGAGACTAGAAGCTAGGCTGCCAGACTGAAGAGGGAACAAAAAGTGATCAGGAACAGGTGGGTGGAAATTTTTTGGACACTTTTCACAGAAAAATGGGTCAATGGAAGGAACCCTTAAGTCAGGAATGCTGAGAGAACTGGCCTGGCAGAGGAGCTGGTGACTGAGAAGCAGGGTCTCAGCAGTGAGGTCCAGTGCTGTCCCCTATCCTCATCACAACAGGGGCTATAAGCCTCATGGAGGTTTGACTCGGGTGGAGAGACAAGGCAGCTTAATACATCCAAAGGTGAGCATGCCCAGTTCCAAGCAAGGAGTGGCAGAGTATTGTCAAGGCTCTATTCCAGAGTTAGAAGCCCCAGAGCATTTGTCGAAACAGACTAGGGGACTGGGGTTGTGGCTCAGAGGTAGAGCACTTGCGAGGCCCTGGGTTTGATCCTCAGCACCACATAAAAATAAATTTATTAAAGATATTGTATCCAATTACAACTAAAAAAAAAAAGAAAAAAGAAAAAAACTAGGGAAAGCCTGGGGATGAGGCTCGGGATAAGTGGTAGAGTGCTTAGGCCCTGGGTTTGATCCCCAGTACGCTTAAAAAAAAAAAAAAAAAAACACTAGGGAGTCCCAGCTTCCAGAAGCTCAGGATCATGTCTGGAGTCGTCTGAGAATCTGTGTTTCTAACAAGGTCCCAAGTGGTACCAGAAGATCAGAGCATATGGACTGTCCTGAGATGACAGAAAAAAGGGTAAGAAGGGTAAGGAAAGCACAGGAGGAGACAAGGCCTTTCTCACTAACCTGGGCCTGACCACAGGAGACCAGAGCCCCATGTGGGGTCTAGGGCAGGACCCAAGGCTGGGCTCAAGCTTGGAAAGAAGCAAGGAATCCCAACACCAGGTGAAGGATGGGGAAGCCAAGGTCCCAGGGGCCAGTAAAGGGGACCCAGGCAACAGGCAAGAGCTTTATTGGATCACAGCCTGAAAGATGGGCAGAAAGGTCAGGAATACAGGCACAAACCTCCCCCAACCCTTCATCCCTACCAGGATCCAGAGTAACCACCTGCTGCTACCAGGAGCTGAAGTCCCCAAAACCCCGGCTGGGCTTTTTCTTGGATATGGAGGCAGCTGTACTGGTTGATGGTTCTTCTTCAGCTGCTCGTTTCCTGAGAAAACAAACACGCTACAGCAGCCACACATGTGCCAGGAGCCCATGCCCTCCCACATCCCTCTCAAAATGAACTGAAACCTCTACTGGCCCTCCCCTCATAGAAATCCCATAACTCCCAGTGCTGAGATTCTTTGGCCTGCACAGAAGCCCTGCCCAAACCTGTATGGAATAGTCCCTGTGGCTGCAGTGTCCTCCAGGGCACAAGTTCAGTCCCATGTCTAAATTAGGTTTTCTTGCCACTGCCTGATCTGCCTATGGGAGCACTGTAGAAAATGGGTCCTAGCTTTTGGGAGGGATATGGCAGAGCCACCTGCCCTACTCACGTGGCAGCTGGATTGATGTACTTGCCCACCCCTTGGCGATATGTCTGGGGGCCCTGGCTCCCAGGCTGAGGCTGGCTGGACTTCACCTTGGCCTCTGGGGCCACTTCAAGCTGTGTCTTCTTCCGCTCCTGTGCAATCTGGAGAGGAACAGGACTGTGGGTGACCTGGAGTGTCTTGGAGATGTGGAGGTCCTTCTGCCCCAGTGAGGACTGACATAGCTTGCCCAAAGCCCTCCCAGGGTGGTAGCACTGTGCCCTCCTTACCTGGGCATCTGCCTCCTCATAGGGGTCTACAAACACTGTGGTGGCATCAATGCGGACCTCCTCCTGGTGGCATATGGGCAAGTTGAATGAGTAAACAGCAGGCTCCCCTGCACCACTAGGCAGTGGCCCCTATGCTTTCCCTGGCTACATACCTTAGGGCGGTCAGTTTTGGGGTCGCTTTCCACATTCTCCATGGCTGTCAGTGTGTCAAAGCCCCCAACAACCCTGGAGCAGAGGGACAGGTGAGTATGCATGTGCCCTGGGGCAGCACACCTCAAAGTCCCTGAGGCACACCAGAATAGGAACTGGCCCAAGATATGGGGCCCCATGAAATCACCACCCAATCAGATTGGCCTGACTCCTTGGGCAGCAGCAGAGCTGCTGGAGGGGCTGAAAGAGAGAAGGTAAATAGACCATAACTGGGTCCAGATCCAACTCCCAGTTATTTGGATAGAACTACATCTGTTGCTTCCATATTTCTGTGTCTGTTTTATGCCAGAACCCCAGATGACCATGTGGCCCATCAAGCTGGAGATATCATCTAGGCCTTTATGGGAAAGTCTGCCAACCCCCACACCTGGAGCATGAAGAGAAAGATAGGACCTGGCCCTGACCTCCAACCTGGGTACTATCCAAAGGGTACCCAGAGTGGGAAAGTGGAAGGTCTGAGCCAGGGCAGCTGGCCAGGTTGGGCTGGGACTTGTCTCTTCTTGTCAACCCAACAGGTCTGGAGAGCTCTCTCCACTCTCCACAGAAATACCCCATACCCCACTCTACAGCCACAGCCTCAGCAGAAACATTACAAGGGCACAACAGGCACAAGCTCAAGTTAGGAAGAGGCAGTGAGAGATCCCAGCTGGGGAAAGAATGGCCTGGCCCAAGTGGACACCCCCAACTTCACGCAGCAGCTGCTCTTACCTTCCAAAGATGGTGTGCTTCTTGTCCAGGTAAGCACAGGAACGGAATGTGATAAAGCTGGGGAAGAAGGAAGAGAGGTTGAGGGAATTCTGTGAGCTATCCCACCCAGCCTAGCTCTTCTCAGTGACTGCTGGGTCCATAGCAGGAACCCACTGCCCTCCAGGGCCTGCTCTGCGAACCCACAGCTTCTGCATGTATATCATGCACATCTGACTCCCACATACTGCCTGTCCAAAACAAGTTGTTAGCTAAGGCCCACCAAATTAACCCCAGATCTGTGACTCCCCAGAATAAAGCACAGCAGTTGGCCTCCTTGGCTGTTACCAACCTCCTATTGGGTAGACCCCATGCCCTGCTTGAGTCTATTCAAGTGGCTGCTTTAAGAAGAAGCCAGCTGGGATGAGAGAACCAGAGCCCTGTACTACCATAAGCCCTGCTGGAAGGACGAAGGACACCAAACCAGGAAAAGGAGGCTGCCACGCAAGAGTGGGAGTAAAGGAATTGAGAAACTAGGGTAATATAAATTCACAAAGACCCAGAAAATTACTGCATCTAATCTGATATAAAAATGGGGAAGAATTAAAATGCACAATGACACTGACATGTGAGAAGGCCGGGGTGACTGGAAGGAAAGCTCTCCAGGTGTGTTGTCTAGGGGAAGGTAATGTACTAGAAGGTGATGTACTAGTAATTTTATACTTTAGCTCAGAAGTTAAAACATCTAACTTTCAAACAAGGAGAAAGAAGAAGAAATAAAAAATAAAAATAAAAAAAAAAAAACATAAAAAGAGTGACTTGAAAACACAAAGTAAGATCCTAGGAAACAGTATACCAACTGGAAGTTAAGCACACACTTAAGACTGTCAGAATGAACTTCTATACGAACTAGTCCTTGAAACTGTAGCCGGAGCAATTAGACAAAAGAAAGAAATCAAAAGGGATACAAATAGGAAAAGGAGAACTCAAACTATCCCTATTTGCCAACGACATGATTCTATATTTAGAAGATCCAAAAAATTCCACCAGAAAGCTTCTAGAACTCATAAACAAATTCAGTAGGTCTTATAGAATATAAAATTAACACCCATAAACCAATTGTATTCCAATATACTAATGATGAATCAGCTGAAAGAGAAATCAGGAAAATTATCCTGTTCACAATATCCTCAAAAAACATTCAATAATTGGGAATTAATCTAACAAAATCAGTAAAAGACCTCTACAATGAAAACTACAGAACACTAAAGAAAGAAATTAAAGAAGACCTTAAAAGATGGAGATCTTCCATGTTCTTGGATAGGCAAAATTAATATTGTCAAAATGGGGACTGGGGATGTGGCTCAAATGGTAGCGTGCTTGCCTAGCATGCATGAGGCACTGGGTTTGAGTCTCAGCACCACATAAAAATAAAATAAAGATATTGTGTCCACCTAAAAATAAAAAATAAAAAAACTAAAAAATATTTTTAAAAAGTATTGTCAAAATGGCCATACTACCAAAAGGGCTACACAGATTTAATGTAATTCTTATTAAAATTCTAATGATGTTCTTCATAGAAAAATAAGAGGCCCAGAATAGCCAAAATAATCCTTACCAAGAAAAGTGACACAGGAAGCATCACTATATCAGACATTAAATTATATTGCAGAGCTCTAGTAACAAAAATAGCATGGTATTGGCACTGAAACAGACACAAAGACCAATGGAACAAAATAAAAGATGCAGAGATATAACCACATAAATACAGTTATCTAATACTAGACAAAGGCACCATAAACACACATTTGAGAAAACAGAGTGAAATCCATATGAAGTAGAATGAAATTGAACCCCTATCTCTCACTCTGCACAAAACTCAACTCAAAGTAGATCAAGGACTGAGGCATTAGAGCAGAGACCCTGTGCTTACCAGAAGAAAAAGTAAGCTCGACTCTCCATCCTGTTGGCTTAGAAACTGACTTACTCAACAAAATTCCTAAAGCACAAGAAGTAAAATCAAGAATCAATAAATGGGATGGTATCAAACTAAGATGCTTCTTCATAGCAAAGGAAACAATCAAGAATGTGAACAGAGAGCCTTCAGAATGGGAGAAAATCTTTGCCAACTGCACCTCAGCTAGAGCATTAATGTCTAGGATATACAAAGAACTCAAAAAACTTAACATCAAAACAACAAAATAACCCAATAAATAAATGGGCAAAGGAACTGAACAGGCACTTCACAGGAGAATAAATACAAATAGTCAAAAAATAAATGAAAAAAATGTTCAACATCTCCAGCAATTAAAGGAATGCAAATTAAAATTATAACGAGATTCCATCTTACTCCAGTCAGAATGGCAATTATCAAAAATACAAGTAGGAGCTGGGGCTGTGGCTCAAGCAGTAGCATGGCATGCCTGGCATGACGGGGCCCTGCGTTCGATTCTCAACACCACATAAAAATAAAATAAAGATATTGTGTCCACATGAAACTAAAAAATAAACATTAAAAAAAAAAAGAATACAAGTAACAGGGGCTGGGGCTGGGGCTCAGCAGTAGACCGCTCACCTAGCAAGGGTGGGACCCGGGTTCGATCTTCAGTACCACATAAAAATAAAGGCATTGTGTTGTGTCCATCTACACATCAAAAAAAAAAAAAAGAATACAAGTAACAATAAATGTTGGTGAGGATGTGTAGGAAAAGGTACACTTATATTGGTGGGAATGCAAATTGGTGCTACCACTACAGAAAGCAGAATGGAGATTCTTTAGAAAACTTGAAATGGAACCACCATTTGACCCAGTTATCCCAATCCTCGGTTTGTACCTAAAGGACTTAAAATCAGCATACTACAGTAATGCAGCCACATTAATGTTTATAGAAGCTCAATTCACAATAGCTAAGCTATGGAACCAACCTAGGTGTCCTTCAACAGATGAATGGATAAAGAAAATGTGGCCAGGCGCATATGCATATCTGTAATCCCAGCAGCTTGGGAGGCTGAGACAGGAGAATTGCAAGTTCAAAGCTAGCCTTAGCAACTTAGTGAGTCAATAAGCAACTCAGTGAGACCCTGTCTCTAAATAAAATACAAAACAGGGGTGGGGATGTGGCACAGTGATCAAGTACGCCTGAGTTCAATCCTTGATACAAAAAAAAAAAAAGGGCTGGGGATGTGGCTCAGCAGTAGTGCGCTCGCCTGGCATGCGTGCGGCCCGGGTTTGATCCTCAGCACCACATACAAACAAAGATGTTGTGCCCGCTTGAGAACTAAAAAAAAAAAAAAAAAAAAAAAAACCTCTCTCTCTCCCTCTCCCTCTTGAAAGAAAGAAAGAAAGAAAGAGAGAGAGAGAGAGAGAGAGAGAGAGAGAGAGAGAGAGAGAGAGAGAGAGAGAAAGAAAGAAAGAAAGAAAGAAAGAAAGAAAGAAAGAAAGAAAATGTGGGATATATACACAATGGAACATTACTCAACCATTCAACTATAAAGAAGAATGAAACTGGAGACTATCATGCTAAGTGAAAAAAGATAATCCCAGGGAGACCAGAAGATGGCGGCGAAGGGAGTGCATCACCCCAGTGTGCCGCGTCACTGAGCCAGAGAAAGACGATGAGAAACGGCTGAAGGCTATCTTGTTGGGAATTTCCAGTGAAATTGAGGTGCTCCAGAATCTAGTGGACAGATTTCCATCGTGCGAGGTTCGGCTGTGGGAGCTCCATTTCTCCGCACGGAGGGTCGCATAGCCTGATAAGCGATCGCCCCGCGGCTGGAGTCTGTGGTGCGCGCTGGGGATCGGCAAGGTGCCGGAGCGGGGGAACAGCGACACGGATTCGGGGGGCTCCCGCCAGTGATACATTGGCAGCACTTAGTGCTGAGTTCCGGCTTTGAGACAGGAGAGAAGCGGTGGTTCAGTCACCGGTCGGACCACAGAGGAGGACAGCAGCCGCCATCTCGGTGAGATGATATAATCATCCCATTGTTCTACTGATCTCAGCTCATTCAGCTACGGAACAGGGGATTTCAGGCTGGTATTTGCCTGCGTCTAGCAGACAGATTTCTTGCTCAGGATCGGGACTGGGGATCTTGTGGAGAATACTCTTAGAGGCTCCTGCCTGGCAAGGCGTGCGCCAGGCACTGAGCAGCGGGACTCGGGTTCCCGGGGCTAACCTGGCCCAGGTCTGAGGAATCTGCGGAGACTGCCGGTGGAGGCCAGCTCCAAGTGGAGCGTGCGCTGAGCTTGGGGCGACTGGGTTCTGACTCCCAGAACAGTTTTGGCCTGGGGCTGGGGAACCCGTGGGGGTCGCCCGCTGGGGGAGAGTGTATCGGGAACAGAAAGGCGGGGTTCTTGCTACCTAAGCTGCTTTGGCCCAAGGCTAGGGAACCTGCGGTGACTGCTTCTCAGCCAGGGTCCTGCTGGGTGCTGTGGGGGCAGAGTGGAACTTCCACCTGCGCCCAGAGCAGGCCAAGTGACCCGCCGGCGTGGTATCATGACACCACAAATGCAGCTGGGGCTGAAGAGAGAAGCCGCCCACGCCTAGAATAGGACCAGCGAACCTGCGGCGCGGTAGCCAAGTAACCTCATTTGGAGTACGGGCTGTGCAGAGCTGCCTTCTGAGCAAGCAGGGCAGGTATACCAGTGGCCCACTGGCAAGACAGGCCAGGTAGCTTGCCAACGTGGTGGACACGTAACACCGAGGCAGTCGCGTCACACTGGTTGGAGTGGGGGTGGAGCAGGGTCGCCGCCCGGGTCCGGAGGGGGCTCAGCAACCCGTTGGAGAGGTAGTCAGGTACCCCCATTGGGAGTGGGGGCTGTGCAGAACTGCCACCCACCGGCCTAGAGGCCTGCCAGCGTGGTAGACACGTCACACCAATTGGAGTGGGGACCCAGCAGAGCCGCCACCCACATCCAGATCAGGACCAACGACCCCAGGGTGTGGTAGTTACGTTACCACAATTGGAGTGGGGTCAGAGCAGAACAGCCACCCGTGCCCGCAGTGGGGGCAGACCTGCGACCAATTAGCGTGGTAGACAGACCACCCTAATTAGAGGAGGAGCACAGCCACTACCCGCCCTGCAAGGGAGACTTCCCAACTATACAAGAACAATATAAATAAATAGAGGGTAAATTTCAAAAACACAACAGTTGCACCAAGCAGAAAGAAACGCGAGCAGTATGAAAAGACAAGAAAGGACCACAAGCAATGCAGGTCAACTCAACTTTAGAAGAGGTAATAGCTGCAACAGATGGAATGTCAGATAAAGAGTACAGGATATATATGCTTCAGATGATCTGGAGTCTCAAGGAAGACATGAGACAGCAAAATCAGACAATGAAAGATCACATTGACAAACAAATCCAGGAAGTAAAAGGTCAATTTCACAGGGAGATAGAGGTAATAAAAAACAAACAAATAGAAATCCTAGAAATGCAGGAAACATAAACCAACTTAAAAACTCAATTGAGAATACTACCAGCAGAGTAGATCACTTAGAAGAGAGAACATCAGACAATGAAGACAAAGTATTTCAACTGGAAAAGAACATAGACAGCTCAGCAAGTCTGCTAAGAAACCATGAGCAGAACATCCAAGAATTATGGGACAATATCAAAAGACCAAATTTAAGAGTCATTGGGATACAGAAGGCACAGAGCTCCAAACCAAAGGAATAAACAGACTATTCAGTGAAATTATACGAGAAAACTTCCCAGACTTGAAGAATGAGACAGAATCACAAATCCTAGAAGCCTACAGGACGCCGAATGTGCAAAATCATAAGAGATCCACACCTAGATACATTATTTTTTTTTTTTTAAAGAGAGAGTGAGAGAGGAGGGAGAGAGAGAGAGAGAATATTTTTTTTAATATTTATTTTTCAGTTCTCGGCGGACACAACATCTTTGTTGGTATGTGGTGTTGAGGATCGAACCCGGGCTGCACGCATGCCAGGCGAGCGCGCTACCGCTTGAGCCACATCCCCAGCCCCCACACCTAGATACATTATAATGAAGATGTCCAACATACAGAATAAGGAGAGAATTTTAAAAGCTGCAAGAGAAAGAAAGCAGATTACATTTAGGGGCAAACCAATCAGGATAACAGCTGATCTCTCAACACAGACTCTGAAAGCTAGAAGATCCTGGAATAACATATTTCAAACACTGAAAGAAAATGGGTTCCAACTAAGAATTGTGTATCCGGCGAAATTAAGCTTCAGGATAGAAGATGAAATTAAAACCTTCCACGATAAACAAAAGTTAAAAGAATTTGCAGCTAGAAAACCATCTCTTCAAAAAATCCTTGGCAAAACATTACAGGAAGAGGAAATGGAAAATAACATTGAAAACCAACAATGGGAGATAGGACAGTAAAGGGGGGAAAGTAGTCAAAGAGGATAACAAATCAGATTTAGTAACATCAATAAACAAATATGGCTAGAAGAACAAATCATATCTCAATAATAACCCTAAATGTTAATGGCTTAAACTCACCAATTAAGAGACACAGGCTAGTAGAATGGATCACAAAACAAGACCCAACAATATGCTGCCTACAGGAGACACATTTGATAGAAAAAGATATTCATAGACTGAAGGTGAAAGGTTGGAAAAAATCATACCACTCATATGGAATGCGGAAACAAGCAGGAGTGTCCATACTCATATCTAATAAAATAGATTTCAAGCCAAAGTTAATCAAAAGGGATAAAGAAGGACACTTCATACTGCTCAAGGGAACCATACACCAACAAGACATAACAATCATAAATATATATGCCCCAAATAATGGTGCAACTGTGTTCATCAAGCAAACTCTTCTCAAGTTCAAGAGTCTAATAGACCAACATACAATAATCATGGGAGACTTCAACACACCTCTCTCACCACTGGACAGATCTTACAAACAAAAGTTAAATAAGGAAACTATAGAACACAATTAACAACCTAGACTTAATTGACATATATAGACTATACCACCCAAAATCAAGTAGTTACACTTTTTTCTCAGCAGCACATGGAACCTTCTCAAAAATAGACCATATATTATGTCACAGGGCAACTCTTAGACAATATAAAGGGGTAGAGATAATACCATGCATCTTATCTGATCATAATGGAATAAAACTGAAAATCAATGATAAAAGAAGGAAGGAAAAAAATCAAGCATAACTTGGAGAATGAACAATAGGTTGCTGAATGATCAATGGGTTTTAGAAGACATCAAGGAGGAAATTAAAAACTTCCTAGAGTTAAATGAAAACACAGACACAACATAACGGAATCTATGGGACACATTGAAAGCAGTTCTAAGAGGAAAATTCATTGCTTGGAGTTCATTCCTCAAAAAAAGAAAAAACCAACAAATAAATGATCTCATACTTCATCTCAAAATCCTAGAAAAAGAAGAGCAAAACAACAGCAAAAGAAGTAGAAGGCAAGAAATAATTAAAATCAGAGCTGAAATAAATGAAATTGAAACAAAAGAAACAATTGAAAAAATTGACAAGACTAAAAGTTGTTTTTTTGAAAAAATAAATAAAATTGACAGACCCTTAGCCATGCTAACGAAGAGAAGAAGAGAGAGAACTCAAATTACTAACATACGGGATGAAAAAGGTAATATCACAACAGACACTTCAGAAATACAGAAGATAATCAGAAATTATTTTGAATCCTTATACTCCAATAAAATAGAAGATAGTGACGGCATAGATAAATTCCTTAAGTCTTATGATCTGCCCAGATTGAGTCAGGAGGATATAGACAACCTAAACAGACCAATAACAATAGAGGAAATAGAAGAAACCATCAAAAGATTACCAACTAAGAAAAGCCCAGGACCGGATGGGTATACAGCAGAGTTTCACAAAACCTTTAAAGAGGAACTAACACCAATACTTTTCAAGCTATTTCAGGAAATAGAAAAAGAGGGAGAACTTCCAAATTCATTCTACGAGGCCAACATCACCCTGATTCCGAAACCAGATAAAGACACTTCAAAGAAAGAAAACTACAGACCAATATCTCTAATGAACCTTGATGCAAAAATCCTCAATAAAATTCTGGCGAATCGGATTCAAATACATATCAAAAAAATTATACACCATGATCAAGTAGGATTCATCCCTGGGATGCAAGGCTGGTTCAATATACGGAAATCAATAAATGTTATTCACCACATCAATAGACTTAAAAATAAGAACCATATGATCATCTCAATAGATGCAGAAAAAGCATTTGACAAAGTACAGCATCCCTTTATGTTCAAAACTCTAGAAAAATTAGGGATAACTGGAACATATCTCAACATTGTAAAAGCAATCTATGATAGCCACAGGCCAGCATCATTCTGAATGGAGAAAAATTGAAGGCATTCCCTCTAAGATCTGGTACAAGACAGGGATGCCCTCTCTCACCACTTCTGTTCAACATAGTCCTCGAAACACTGGCCAGAGCAATTAGACAGTCGAAAAAAATTAAAGGCATAAAAATAGGAAAAGAAGAACTTAAATTATCACTATTTGCAGATGATATGATCCTATACCTAGCAGACCCAAAAGGGTCTACAAAGAAGCTATTAGAGCTAATAAATGAATTCAGCAAAGTGGCAGGATATAAGATCAACACGCATAAATCAAAGGCATTCCTGTATATCAGCGACAAATCCTCTGAAACGGAAATGAGGACAACTACTCCATTCACAATATCCCCCCAAAAAATAAAATACTTGGGAATCAACCTAACAAAAGAGGTGAAAGATTTATAGAATGAAAATTACAGAACCCTAAAGAAAGATATAGAAGAAGACCTTAGAAGATGGAAAAATATACCCTGCTCATGGATAGGCAGAACTAACATCATCAAAATGGCGATATTACCAAAAGTTCTCTATAAGTTCAATGCAATGCCAATCAAAATCCCAACGGCATTTCTTGTAGAAATAGATAAAAGAATCATGAAATTCATATGGAATAATAAAAGACCCAGAATAGCAAAAACAATGCTAAGCAGGAAGTGTGAATCAGGCGGTATAGCGATACCAGACTTCAAACTATACTACAGAGCAATAGTAACAAAAACAGCATGGTACTGGTACCAAAACAGGCAGGTGGACCAATGGTACAGAATAGAGGACACCGTAACCAATCCACAAAACTACAACTATCTTATATTTGATAAAGGGGCTAAAAGCATGCAATGGAGGAAGGATAGCATCTTCAACACATGGTGCTGGGAAAACTGGAAATCCATTTGCATCAAAATGAATCTGAATCCCTCTCTCTCGCCATGCACAAAAGTTAACTCAAAATGGATCAAGGAGCTTGATATTAAATCAGAGACACGGCATCTGATAGAAGAAAAAGTTGGTTATGATCTACATACTGTGGGATCGGGCCCCAAATTCCTCAATAGGACACCCATAGTGCAAGAGTTAACAACTAGAATCAACAAATGGGACTTACTCAAACTAAAAAGTTTTTTTCTCAGCAAAAGAAACAATAAGAGAGATAAACAGGGAGCCTACATCCTGGGAACAAATCTTTAATCCACACACTTCAGATAGAGCCCTAATAACCAGAATATACAAAGAACTCAAAAAATTAGACAATAAGATAACAAATAACCCAATCAATAAATGGGCCAAGGACCTGAACAGACACTTCTCAGAGGAGGACATACAATCAATCAATAAGTACATGAAAAAATGCTCACTATCGCTAGCAGTCAGAGAAATGCAAATCAAAACCACCCTAAGATACCATCTCACTCCAGTAAGATTGGCAGCCATTAGGAAGTCAAACAACAATAAGTGCTGGAGAGGATGCGGGGAAAAGGGCACTCTTGTTCATTGCTGGTGGGACTGCAAATTGGTGCAGCCAATTTGGAAAGCAGTATGGAGATTTCTTGGAAAGCTGGGAATGGAACCACCATTTGACCCAGCTATTCCCCTTCTCGGTTTATTCCCTAAAGACCTAATAAGAGCATGCTACAGGGACACTGCTACATCGATGTTCATAGCAGCACAATTCACTATAGCAAGATTATGGAATCAGCCTAGATGCCCTTCAATAGATGAATGGATAAAAAAAATGTGGCATTTATACACAATGGAGTATTACTCTGCATTAAAAAATGACAAAATCATAGAATTTGGAGGGAAATGGATGGCATTAGAGCAGATTATGCTAAGTGAAGCTAGTCAATCTTTAAAAAACAAATACCAAATGACCCCTTTGATATAAGGGGAGTAAACAAGGACAGGGTAGGGACGAAGAGCTTGAGAAGAAGATTTACATTAAACAGGGATGAGAGGTGGGAGGGAAAGGGAGTGAGAAGGGAAATTGCATGGAAATAGAAGGCGATCCTCAGGGTTATACAAAATGATATATAAGAGGAAAGGAGGGGTAAGACAAGATAATATAAATGGAAGAAATGATTTACAGTAGAAGGGGTAGAGAGAGAAAAGGGGAGGGGAGGGGAGGGGAGGGGGGATAGTAGAGAATAGGACAGACAGCAGAATACATCAGACACTAGAAAGGCAATATGTCAATCAATGGAAGGGTAACTGATGTGATACAGCAATCTGTATATGGGGTAAAGTTGGGAGTTCATAACCCGCTTGAATCAAACTGTGAAATATGATGTATTAAGAACTATGTAATGTTTTGAACGACCAATAATAAAAAAAAAAAAGATAATCCCCAAAAAACAAAGGCTGAATGTTCTGATATGTGGATGCTACCATACAATAAGAGAGGGGGAAGGAAGAATATTATTCTTTGGATTAGACAAAGGGGAATGAAGGGAAGGGAGAAAGATGGGAATAGAAAAGACAGTAGAATGAATCAGACAAAACTTTCCTATGTTCATATATGAATATATGACCAATGAAATCCACATCATGTTCAACTACAAGAATGGGATCCTAATTCAAATAAGTTATACTCCATGTATATATATTATATCAAAATACAATCTACTGTCGTGTATATCTAAAACAAACAAAAAATACTGTCAGGGTAAACTAAAATAAAACAAAATCCAAGTGTATGCCTTTAAATAAAAGCTCTACAAAGTTCAGAATATAAAAAGCTGAAAGTAAAGGGGTAGAAGAAGACATCAAAAGGGAAAGAAGGCAAGAAATGTCTTGGGGGCAAGTCATCAGGAGGCACAAAGCTACTCCCCAGGCAGTGGAGTAGGTAAGCACAACCCTTCTGTGATAGCATCATGCTACCCCCATCCCTGACAACCAGCATAGGCCTTGCCAACAAGACACACAGGACTGAACCACCAGGCCACACTGAACACATCACCTGGCCAAAGGAGCCCACCAGGCTGACCACACACAAGGCTCTCTAGTAAGTCTCATGTCAAACCTGCAATTATGCAGACCTGAATTCTGCCTTCCAGCAGTTCTCTTGCTGATTTCTAACACAGTAAAAGAAGCTAAGAAAGAGAATAAAATGAGCTTGAAGGATACAAAAGAAAAAAGGTGAGGGAAAACAAAGATGAAAAAAAAAGTCTAAAATTCTTCGAGTAAAATGGGAGTTCATAATCCACTTGAATCAAATATATGAAATATGATATGTCAAGAGCTTTGTAATGTTTTGAACAACTAATAATAAAAAAAGAAAAAAATAAATAAATAAAATTCTTTGAGGATACTAAAGTTATCAGAACTAGTACAAAACAATATTAGAAATAAAAAAAGAAGGCAAATGGCCCACATTGTTTTAAAGTCTAGTTAATCTGAAAAATTATAAGTAAGGTGCAAAAAATAAGTAAGTCAGGAATATTGGCTCACATCTGTAATCCCAGCTCCTTGATAGGATCACAAGTTTGCAAGCAGCCAGGCAACTTAGCAAGACCCTGTATCCAAAAAAAAAAAATGCTGGGAAAAACAGTGTGCAGCTCAGTGGTAGAGTGGCCTATCCAGCAGATAGAAGACCCTGGGTTTATTTCCCAGTCACAAAAAAATAAACAATAGGACAAAACTTTCCTATGTTCATATGTGAATATATGACCAATGAAACTCCACATCATGTTCAACCACAAGAATGGGATCCTAATTCAAATAAGTTAGATTCCATAAACAAAGTACCCCCCATAAAACAAAACAACAAAAACAAATGTACCCAAAGTACTTGGAAATAAAGTTAAGAGGAGGGCTGGGGATATAGCTCAGCTGGTAGAGTGCTTGCCTTGCATGCACAAGGCCCTGGATTCAATCCCCAGTACACAAAAAAGGAAAAAAGGAAAGAAAGAAAGCTGAGAAGAGATTAAGAGGGCAACTAACAATGACCAGCAAGCTGTGAATGAGGAATACACCCTTCAAATGTACAGGGCTGGTGGTATAGTTTGGTGAGAGAGTTTGCCTAGCATATTTGAAGCCCTGTGTTTGATCCCTAGCACCTCTAAAAAAAAGTAGACTTCATCTGTCTTCATGGTAAAGAGTAAATAAAGCTAAAAGTGGAGAAAGTGAAAAGAAAACTGGAGGAAGCAATCAAAGGTAGAAACAGAAAACAATTACACAGAAACTAAAAACAGATAAATCTTTCATGAACAAGGAAGGAACAGACTGCTTGGGAATGAGAAAGGAGATGTCAGCACTGAGACAAAGAGAACTCGGGATTCCATGGAAACAACTAAAATTCTGGGACACATGAGTCAAATTCTTGTCAAACAGACAAAATTCTGGCTGGGTGTACAGAGGAAGCCCTGAGGGAAGCAGCACATCATTATGTGCTGTCCTTGGCCAACTATTAACACCTGGGGACACTAGTATAATTTTAACTATTCTAGTCCATAAAGCCTGCTAGTGCACACCTTTCCCACCCATGCCTGATCAAGCCAGTTCACATGACCAAGACCACATTACAGTGAGGACAGAAAAGTGATCATCTTGACAAAGGGTAATAAAAAAAGTCTCTGGCAATTCATCTAACCTCTCCTAAAAACCAGGTCCAGTGACAAATATTATCAGATGGCAAAACCACATTTCAGAGTGGCAGGATGCCTATGTCTTCTGCCCCAACAGGTCATAGTGACATCAATATGACTGAGGCACATACAGGGAAGTGGACACCAGATTTTACTGATGGACTTGAATATCTAGAAAACCCAGGAAATTCTTCTTAAAAACTCTAATTTTGATAAAGTAGCTAGATATAAAATAGTTTTACTCTACATAAGCAATAATCACAATTTAGAAAAAATCCATTTACAAAAATACTACAAATTATAAATTTATATATTATATATAAAAGAAATTATAAAAATTCTTAAGTAGTTTTATTCAGGAAAACAGGGGACCATAAGAAATCGCACTAAAAGATAAAAAGACATATAGGCCAGGGGTGTGGCTCAGTGGTGTAAGCCCTGAGTTTGACCCCTAGCACACACATTCAAAAATGACATATCCAAAAGTAAAGTCAAGCCAAATTCTTAAGTAATGAATAAATGAAATATGAATACCTATTCTTTAAAAATACAGGTGCCTGACTCCTTCCAACATAACCAGGCATCCACAGGCCCTGCTGCCATCCTCCTGTAGCCATGGTCCATACACAGAGGCCTCTCTGTCCCCCAACTACACCTCCAGCACCTGTCCCCTGCATGCCTCCCTCCCAATGTGCTAATCCAATACACTGAACTCCCCTGGCATGTCCTCCTGGTCACTCACACAGTCCGGTTCCATCGGCTTTCCTCTAAGAGGCCTTTACCTCTGATAAACTGCTGGATGCTGCTCTCATAGGAACACATGCAGTTCTAAATAGTAACTTGCTTGGGGATTTCTTTTTTTTTTGCGGGGGGCAACAGTGCTGGAGATCAAACCCAGAGCCTCATGCAAATTAGGCAAGCGTTCTACCACTAAGCTACATCCCCAGCCCAGGGGGCTCCCCCTTTTGAGTGCAGGGATACCCACTCAGCCTAGGTGTGCTATATAATTTAGATTTGATTCGGGCCTAGCACAACCTTTAAGAAGAGGAAGACACTGCAGGAAACTTTGGGTCCCTCCCCAGGTCATCCCATGGCAGCCCCACTGGGCCAACTGGACCCACACTTACAACTGAGACTTGTTGGTGTTCGGCCCCGAGTTGGCCATGCTGAGGATGCCTCGTCCTGTGTGAGAGAGATTGGGCCGGAACTCATCTCTGAAGGGCTTTCCCCAGTATGACTCACCTCCTAGAACATGAAGAAAAACAGTCAGTTGGCAGCCCTAAAACCTGATTCCCAAGGGGTATTGGCAATTCATTGGAGCAGGAGTACTTTAGAAAAAGCCCTTGGACCTGAGGCATCACATTGCCAACCTCCCCTGGACTCCATCACCTTCACATAGGCTGAGTGTTGATCACTCAGCCCTGTCCCCAAAAAGCCAGGGAATAGAACTCTAAAGCTACAAGGCATTATCATTGCACCATGCTGGGTGAAGCAGCTGAAAGGCAGTATGAGGTTTGAGATTCAGCAGGAGGGAAGCCAGCCCAGGATCTAAGGCCCTCCAGCCTCCCTTTGTTTCTGATGAAGGGGTGCCTCTGAGGCCCTGGGAAGACACCACTACCCCAATTTTACAGGCCTCATAAGCACCTAAAACAGGAAAACAAAGGGACATGCCTGAGGTAGCACACAGTGCTGGTTAAGGTATAATCCTAATTCTTGTCTTCCACATTCTCTATCCAGAGCTCACCTCACCAACCTGCCCCTCACATCCCAAGGAATAGCCAATGGTGTCAGGGACAGGTGTAGCATTAGTACCTACCTGTGCCTGTGCCTGTGGGGTCTCCTCCTTGGATCTGCAAGAACAAAAGCCAGTGAGCTAGTCAGCCTGAGGCCACCTGCTGCCTTCCACTACACTGCCTGCCCTGCCTAAACATATTCCCCACCTACAAGGCAGGCTCACCAGAGGGGCTGAGGTTTCAGTGAGGACAACAGGCCTCCAGACCATCTTTCTGCCTGAACCCAGTTCTATATGGGTTGGAACTTAAAAGCTAGTCTTCAAGATATCTCATAGAGGATTCACCTACAAAATGTACACAGGCCACCAAGACCTGGCCCAGATGCCCACCCAAGGCAGAGACAAGCCCATTCAGCTCCCCCATGCCCACTGAGTCCATCTGTGGCTAATACTGACTGATGACACTCACCACAAAGTTCCTGATGGACCTGTGAAAGATGGTGCCATCATAATAGCACTTCTTGCAGAGCTTGATGAAGTTTTCGCAGGTTTTTGGTGTCTGAAAAATAGCCCAATGCTTCTGAGGCATGAAGCAGCCAAATTTAGGGTCACAAAAGCCACACAGGGCCTTTATCATGAGCAGGGATGGGCAGTTACCCAGACTACAGAGCAACAGAGACCCTAGTCCAGTATAGCCTCAACAAGGGGTCAAGAATGGTCCCAGAAACTAAAACAACAGGACATCTGCAACTACAGAGCAGAAGTGGAGTCGGGTCCCTTTTTTGGAATGTGTGCACACCTCCACACCTGCCCAGCAAGTGGTTGAGGAGATACATTATGCTGCTAACAGGGCCCCTGACACTGAAGCCAGGACACCACCTCAGCTTTCCCTGAGAGACAAGCTGGACTTGCTACAAGCATATTCTAACTATAGCTTCATGTTTAAGGCAAGGATGCTGAAATAAGACCCCATCCTTTGGGCTGGGGTTTTGGCTCAGTGACAGAGCACTTGCCTCACATATGAGAGGCACTGGGTTTCATCCACAGCACCACATAAAAATAAATAAACAAAATAAAGATATTAAAAAAAAAAAAGACCTCATCCTCTGAATAAGAATGCAGATAAGACCTCATATTGGGTGAGGGGACTGGCTGTCACACCTACCAAGTCGCAGTGCAGTTCCAGATTAAGATCACCTTTGTTGGTGTGCAACCGCACATAGCCCTTCTTCTTCACAAACTGGTAGCGTAGCACATCTTCATCAATAGCAGCTGTTAAACAGAGGCCCAAGCTCCAATCCCACCTTTCACCTGGGACAGCCCCTCTACCCAGTCCCCCTGACCTGTAAAGGCAGTGCAGGAGCTGAAGGCTGAAGGTCTGCCCTGTTCATAGGCAGACCTGTCTGGGAACCATGGGGTTTAGGGCCACAAGGGGCAGGCAGGGACTCAGTACTTAAAAGGGGGGTGCAGGAAATATCTGGACCCAAGTTGGGGATGGGCAGGACCTATGTGACAGGAAGGAGGCCCCATATGCTGCTACTGTGAACTTGTGTCCCCAGGGACCTAAGAATCAGGCAGCTACCTGCTTCATGTGTCGTCTCCGGCATCATGGCAGTGGAGGTGAAGGAAGCACTGACCTTCCCCGTGGAATAGTGGGCCTGCCAAGAAAAACATGCAGCTTAGGTCCTTCCCTATCCCTCTCTCAGCTTCCCTGACCACCACACACACACAGTCCCAGTGAGACAGCCAGCATTTTAAGGGCCTTTCCCAGTGCTCAGAATTGGAAGCCAGCAGGGCTAGAGGGACAAGGAGCATGGTAAAGGCCGTGGAAGGAGAGGCCAAGGCCAGGCCCAAGGGAGTAAAATTGGCCTGGGTGGGAACCAGTGGTCCACAGCCTCAACTAGGCTCCAACTTATGATGGAAGGTCAACACTGAGAATAAGTATCACAGAGGGCCAGCCTTCTCCAGGGATACAAGGGACTTGTTTCTAAAGATTTCAAATTGTTCTACATTAAGAGATAATCTCAGGGCTGGAGTTATGGCTCAGTGATAGAGCATCTGCCTAGCATGTGCAAGGCATTGGGTTCAATTCTAATTCTCAGCACCACATATAAATGAATAAAATAAAGGTCCATCAATCAACATCTAATAAAAAAAATTTAGAAAAAAAAATGATCACTTTAATCAAGAAAAAAACAAAGTCCTAATAAGTGTTATTTATTTTTTATTCTAAAGAGAAGACAAGGGGCTGGGGATGTGGCTCAAGCGGTAGCGTGCTCGCCTGACATGCATGCCGCCCGGGTTCAATCCTCAACACCACATACAAACAAATATTTTGTGTCCACCAAAAACTAAAAAATAAATATTAAATAAATAAATAAAGAGAATACAATAAAGTGGGCTTGCCCATAAGAAATGCAATGTGCTAAGGATGGCTGTGTTCCATTGGGAAGATTATAGGCAATGAACTTTTTTTTTTTTTTTTGGTATTAGTGATTGATCTCAGGGGCTTTTATCCACTGAACAACATCCCCAGCCCTTCTTATTTTTTATTTTGAGACAGGGTCTGGCCAAGTTATTGAGGGCCTTGCTAAATTGCTAAAGCTGCCTTTGAACTTGTGATCCTCCTGCCTCAGCCTCCCAAGCAGCTAGGATTACAGACATGTGCCACCATACCTAGCTGAACTTCTTTTTAATTTTCCAAAATTTTGTTCGTTAATTCTTCATGGGGGAGAGAAACTCAGAGCTAGCTACTCCCAGCCTCTGCTCTGCCTGCAGATCTAGCTCACCAGTCATGCCTGCACAGAGGAGAAAGAGATCTGGGCCTGAGAGACTGGGACAAATACCAACATTACCACTGCTGATGGAACCTCAAGGAGACATGGACAGGACATCCCAGGCAAAGCTCAGGTAGGCGGTCCCAAACATCTCAGCAGTCCCTGAAAGTCTCCCTGGCTTTACTGTAGGTTCCAGTACCAAGTGGGCCCTGTCTCCCTGCCACCACAGACCTCCAGGGTTTTTTTGTTTTTTTTTTTTGTCTTGTTTTGTTTTTGGTACTAGGGATTGAACTCAGGGGCACTCAACCACTGAGCCACATCCTCAGCCCTATTTTATATAGAGATATTGTCTCACTCAGTTGCTTAGTGACTCACTAAGTTGCTAAGGCTGGCTTTGAACTCGTAATCCTCCTGTCTCAGCCTCCCGAGCAACTGGGATTACAGGCGTGCACCACCAAGCCCAGCTTCAGACCTGCATATTCTAAGACTGCTGTGTCCTAAGATATAAACACAGTCCCTGGAGGCAGACAGCTAGTCACCCAAGTTCAGGTCAGGGGACCAAGGCATAAAGCAGCCCTTCCTCAGCTTGACCAACTCTTTTGTTCCTGGCTTACCACCCATTCTTTCACACTCAGTCGGGAGGACTGTGTGACCCTCCTCACCCTCTTGGGGCCCAGCTATCTCAGCAGTCCTAAGAGTTGAGTATCCAGGGCCCTTAGGGCCACAACAGTTCTAGAGAAGGTCCCAGCCACATCCCTTCCAAATGTATCCTAGGCTCCATGAGTCCCTGCCCTAGAATCACTTCACAGGTTCAGAGCTGCCTACTTACAGCATTTAGCTGGTCCACTTTCTTCTTCTCTGGGGCCTTCATGGTGGCTGCCAAGATTTCATCCCCTTTGAACTCCTTGTACAGCTCCTGCAGTGTTTCTCGGGTCTCAGTGTTTGTGTTTTTCAAATAATAAGATGGGTCCTGTTTGGCCTTTTCCTCATCTACAAAACAGCAGGGAGGTCCTGAGCAGCCAAGCCACAGAAGCATCCATAGATGGATATGATGGAGACAGAAATCCAGAGCCAACTACAGTAGCAGAAGCCACCAGAAAGTTTAGGCTAGGGTCACTAGATATGTTGTGGATCCCATACTACTAACATAGATTGTACTGCAGCAGCAGTGATGGGTCCACCAAGGCCAGATATTCTGAGCACACACAGTGCCCTGGGTACCTAGTCCCAGGCCTGAAGAGGTCTTCTCCATGCAGTCAACAGCAGTCTTAGGATGGGCGAGAGGCTTAGGGTTGACTTTTATTTTCTTACTTACATTCATCTATACATTCCCCCACTTTAATAGTAAATGTTTTGCTTTTATAACTTAAATTTTTTTTTCTTGGGCTACGGTTGTGGCTCGGGGTAAAGCACTCACTTAGCATGCATGAGGCACTGGGTTCAATCCTCAGCACCACATAAAAATAAAATGAAGATATTGTGTCCACCTACAACTAAAAAATATTAAAAAAATTTTTTTTCTTTTTCTGGGCACAGTGGCACACACCTGTAACCCCAGCAACTCATGAGGCTGAGACATGAGGATTACAAGTTTAAGACCAGCCTTAGAAACTTAGTGAGACCTTGTCTCAACCTAAAAAATAAAAAGAGCTAGGGATATAGATGACAGCTCACTAGTAAAATGCCTCTGGCCTCTGGGTTCAATTCCCAGTATAAAAAAAATATATCTACGTAGCTTGGTACAGTGGTACATATGCCTAAAATCCCAGCTACTCAGGAGTTTGAGGCAGGATTGCAAGTTTAAGGCCAGTCTTGGCAACTCAGTGAGACCCTGTCTCAAAGTAAAAATAAAAACAAAAATACAGAGGGTTGGGATATAGCTCAGTGGTCAAGTACCCCTGGGTTCCATCCCCAGTATTGCAAAAAAAAAAAAACTATTTAAAATGTGTTTGGGGTCTTTCCAGATATGAAATGCACCAGGCAGGATGGTGAATGCTGCTGGTTACTTGAAGGAAAGGAACAGCATACCTGGGCCCTAGACTTGGCCTCCAGGTTTCCGGAGGTCAGAGCTCCTCAACTGTGTGCTCAGCCTCAGCAGCCCTAAATTCTAACTGGTTCATACAGTGTGCATCACTGAGTATCTGGGATGCTGTTCTCAGCAGCACTGATGCCAACTACTCTTGGCCCAAGTCTTCCTGGGTCCTCAAAAGCAGCCTTAAGTCAGCTAAGAAAATTGGAGAGCTCCCACTTCATTCCACAGTAGGCTCCTTGACACTGACCTACCACAGGAAATAGAGAGACAAACGGCCCAGCTGCCCCCAAGACATGAGTCTGATGTCACCCAGAGCCTCCACCTCAGTGACACCTCTGTCAATACTCCCTAGAGAAAGCATTGGCCAACAGAAATCCAGGTGGGTGCCCATGGCCACCAGAGCTGAGGAAAGGAAAATGAGATGTCCTAGCAAGTCTGACCTTTTGGGGTTCCCATGACAAGCAGCTGGCAGATTCTCTGAATGTCAGACACTGAACATGGATTCAGGAAACTTGGGGCAAAGCTAGGCTGGGGCCAGAACCTTGGAGTCCCTGGACCCCAGGAAGGCAGTGGCTTTGCCTAGGGGGTGCAGCCCATGTTCCACCCAGACCAGTCCCTGGTTGTACGTACCTGGGTCTGTTATCTTCATGTTATTCTTAACATGAAAGAAGTTGGAGACATTGAACTTGTCCAAATTGGTGGGGTCCTACAACAAAAGAAAATACCCAGGAGAGTAAACCCAGAACTGTGACCAAACAGCTGCCACAGGCAGCAAAGGGTGGTGGTCATGTGCCCAAAGAGGAGGCCAGCACTGAGGGATTGAGCAGGCAAGGAGAGGGGATTCTGCTGCAGGCTGGGTGACAAGTGAGGATGAGTAGGGATAGGGCACAGACCATCTAGTTGCTCAGATGACTGGCAAACTACATCCTCTCCCTCTGAGGAACACAGTTATGAAGCTTCACTTGCTGCTACTGAATGGCCTGGTAGCAATAGAGCCAAGCTCCAATCAGTATGGAACAAGCCACAGAGGGGAACTAGTGGCTCCTATAGGCCTGCTCTAACCTTAGCTCCAACCTGGTGGCCCTTGCTTTTCAATGTCAGAGTTCTCATGGGTTCACTCAAGGTTCCCCAACAACTATAGGGATACCCTACTTTCATGCTGCATGAGGCATGTGCCCATTCCAGTCCTCAAGGTGACTGGAGCAGGGCCAGCCTGTATAGCTGCTATTCAGATGCCCTGAGATGGCTGTTGGAAAGAGATAAGGCCCCCTGACAACAGAGAGGCACTGTAGGAGCCATGAGAGTCACAGAGGTAGTTTCCCATGCCAAAGGCCAGGGTGGGGTTGGGGGTGCTAAGAGGCTAAGGAATCACAACCATACAATCAAGGGAGAGGTAATCAAGCTGGGCAGGAAAGAGAAACAGAACAGAGGTTATGGAGTGGGTTTTCCTTATAGGAGGCGACACTCACCTGGAGAGTGATGATGTCCTGTCGAGAGAAGGGCTCATCAGTCAACAGGTCCCGAAAGTTCTTTGCCTTGATGTTTAGCTGCTCCACTGCCTGCAGTCAGTCAGACCAAGAGTTACAATGCTCTGGGAGCCTGCAGGAAGGAAGGCCTGGTGCTGGCTAGATCACAGCACTACTGAGAGGTAAGGAATCAGGTGGAGACTACCATGGCTCCTGGCCACAACCCCTTCATGAAGGGCAGAGCTGGCTGACAGCACCCCAGACAGCAACTGGAACCCAGTGCACTCAGCACTCTTTGTGGGATGCTCTCAGGATACATTTTACATATTGGCCAACAGGCTCAGTGAGGCCACCCCCCACTCATTTCCATCTTCACTGCTCATACACCAGGCCCAGTGGTAGGACGAGAGACAGGTGGTGAGCAAGAATACAAGATGCCTGCCCTAGTAAAGTCTACTGGTGCTCAGCAAGGACTAACTAAGCCAATCCATGTGCTTTGGGCAAGAAGCAGCCCAAGAGTTCCTGGGACAGCACTGGCCACTGAGACTCTGAAAATGTCCAGGTGAGGAAACAAAAAGGCACAGGCTTTTCCACAAAGTAAGGCTCCTCCCTGCCCCTGCTCTGAGCAAGAGCACTTGTATGGAAACTGCTGCCTCCTATCCCTACATCTACTCCCTGCCAGAACTCCTCTCACCAGCCTGGCACTCACTCCTTCCTAGGGATATCTCTTTCAGGACATGGCCTTCCCTTGCCCAATGGGGTCCAACAGCTCCCTTGTAGCCCTGGGGGCCTGTTCTCTGAGCAAAGGTTCCTTCTTGGGCCTGATCTTTGCCCTCTGGGGTATTAAGACTCCCCGCTCAGCAATCAAAATTGCTTGGACTCAGAAGGCCCAGGAAGTACCTCTACACTTTTCTGGATCTGTTTGAAATGGGAAGGTACCCAATTGGGTCTGGGTAGGAAAGCTTGTGCTAGTGGCTATGACTATAAATCCCATGAGAACAGACCATGCTTGTTGTATTGGGTTCACTCCTAACCCCAGCCAGGATGAGAGAGTACACCCAAAGCACACACCCAAGAGCCTGATGCCAGATAGTCCCACATTCCCTGCAGTGAGGACCCACCTCGTAGGCATAGACATTGCCAGTTGTCCTGATGGCCACAATGTGGGTGTTATTGGTGAACACAGTGAACAGCACCGGGCAGTGATACTTCTCTAGAGAGAAGGCACACACAGGAAAGCCAGTCACCCTTGAGAATTTTGATCATTCCAAAGAAGACCACTGAGGGCCAAGGCAGGAGTGAACTCAGGCTGTGGGTCAGAGAAAGGGAGGAGGAAAAACCCCAAGAACCAGAGGGATAACAGCTGCTCAAGTCCTACTCCCAAGCCTCATTAGTAAACTCCTATTCATTCAGTAAATCCCTGCCTCACTTTCCTCAGATGGATGGACCTACCCTGTCCCAGGTGACCCCCACGCTAGTCACTCTTCCTCCTCCTCCTCTTGAAGCCATCCCTGCACAGGAAACAGCCCATTCTCCCAGTGATTTAGTCTTGACTGCCTCTCCTATTTCTCACACCTGTAGCACCCACCAGCCACACTGTCTCCTAACCTTCCTCATCTCTCACTTGGACTACTGTGGCAAATACCTGATGATCCCCTGCCCTAATAAGCCCCCACCCAGCAGCCCTGTCTAGTAAGTCCCAACAAATAAAACTCAAAACAAAAGGGAGGCAGGAACTTAAAGACTAAGGGTCTTAGCGATGTCACCCACATGTATCTGAGTGGAATTCTTTAAAATCCTGATTTGAAAACTATGAATAATGAGTAAACCATGGAGATTTTACCAGTGGGTACACATTTAATTAGACTAAGAAATGCCTATTAAATTTTTTAGTGCTGTAATGCTACTGTGACGATTTTAGTCCTTATCATCAGCAACTCAGTGAGGCTGTAAGCAACCTAGTGAGACCCCATCTCAAAATAAAAATTTTATTTTTTTTAATTTTTTTTTAAAGATAGAGAGACAGAAAGAGAGAGAGACAGAGAGAGAGAGAGAGAGAGAGAGAGAGAGAGAGAGAGAGAGAGAATTTTAATATTTATTTTTTAGTTTTTGGCGGACACAACATCTTTGTTGGTATGTGGTGCTGAGGATCAAACCCGGGCCGCACGCATGCCAGGTGAGCGTGCTACCGCTTGAGCCACATCCCCAGCCCCTCAAAATAAAAAATTTTAAAAAAGGGACTAGGGATGTGGCTCAGTGGTTAAGTGCCCTTGGATTCAATCCCTGGTTCCAATAAATAAATAAATAAAAATAAAACAGGCTGGGAGTATAGCTCTGTGACAGAGCACCTGCCTAGCATGTACAAGTTCCTAGGTTCAATCCCTAGTACCAACCCCCACCCAGTAAAAACATCCAACAAAAAAATGAGGCGAGGGCTGGGGTTGTGGCTCAGTGGTACAGTGTTTGCCTAGCATGCATAAGGCACTGGGTTCGATCCTCAGCATCACATAAAAATAAAATATTAAAAAAAAAAAAATGAGGCGAGGTCCTCCTATAGGCTCCCACCCAGGCTCTGTAGGATTGTTGTGCCTCCCATTGCAACTCAATCTCGACCATATCCTCTGCCTCTACTCCTTGCCCATGCTGTTCCAGCAACTCTGGATTTCTGATTGGACAGACACCCTCAAATGCATGCCCATTTCAGGGCTTTGCACTGGGTGTACTCAACTGCCTAGAATGCTCTTCTCCAGGTCCTCACTTGGCTTCCTGCCTCCTTTCCATCAGATTTACTCTGTGTGTGTGTGGTTTTTTTTTTTTTTTTAATAAATGAACATTTATCATCACTCCAGGTCAAAGTAATTTTATCCTCCTCAGAATACTGTGCCACAATGAGCTAATCGCCTTCAAAGTAATCATATGCAAAAAAATAAATAAATAAACAAAAATAAACAAACAAACAAAAACTCTGGTCCTCCTGAGGCTCTTTCCCCTTGCCTTGTTCTGCTTTTTTCCATGGCAGAAACAACATCTGACACACTGTCTGGTTTTCTCCCCAACTAGAAAGTAAGCTCCTCTCATTTAGGGAAATTTGGGCTGCTTTGTTTACTACAAATAATTCCTGAATGAGAGGCACATATTGCGGACCTCCCTAAACCAGCTGATCACAGAGTTGGGTAGTCACTAGAGTGAAGCTCCTGATTTCATCAACATATAATACTGCTTTTTTGCTGAAGCTCATTTACTCATGATCTGCAAACCCAGTGTTGACTGTGAAGCAGACTCTAGGGTTAGTCAAGAGGGAGGGGTCCTAGCCTCCTGTGCTCTCTGCATTCCCCTGGAAAACATACACCCAGCAATCACAACAGCCTAAACCACAACATCTACATGGCCAAAGGAGACCAGGGTTAGGGCACAAAGGCCTCCAGTAAAATTAGCACCTTAGATAGGAACAATGCAGGATGGTCACATCAGCCCTGGTATGTGGCCAAGAGACAAGAAGACATTTCAAAATATAAAGCAGGAAGCCTTCAAACTGGGCTGGGGCTTTAAAAGTGATGTTGACAAACTGGGTGCAGTGGTACACACTTATAATCTCAGTGTCTTGGGAAGCTAAGGCGGGAGGAATACAAGTTCAAAGCCAGCGTCAATAATTTAGCAAGGCCCCCTAGGTAACTTGGTGAGACCCCGTCCCAAAATAAAAAGGGCTGTGGATATGGCTCAGTGTTTAAGCCCTCCTGGGTTTAATCCCTGATACAAAAAAAAAGAGGAAATAAGAAGCCCAGCTAAGAGACCCCTCCCGACCAACCACATCCATGGCCTAACTGCCCACCCTGACTGCCTCCAGCAATGATTACACACCTCATGCCCCACAAGGCCCTATTATACCCACAAAGGCCACTGGTTGTTCAATGGACTGAATGCCCTTGTCCAAAAAATGATTCTCTGCCAACTCACCCCCATTTTAAAACTATCTGGACCTTTATGAAATCATGTGGTATTTTTTTAAAAATAAATGAACATTTATCATCATCCCAGGTCAAAGTAATTTTATCCTCCTCAGAACACTGTGCCACAATGAGCTAATCACATTCAAAATAATCATATGCAAGACAGTATAAGTTGAATTTTTAAAAAGTTCAAAATATTGTTTTCAAACCTAAGGATAAATCATCATGTAGTATTTTTTGAGAAATTAAAAGCAAGTGTCTAGCTTGTTCAGAAAGAAATGAGTGAGGGCTGGCGATGTGGCTCAGTGGTAGAGTATTTGCAAAGCCCTGGATTCAATCAGGAGGGAGGGAGGGAAGAAGGAAGTAGGGAAGGAAGGGAATAAAGGAAAAGAGGAAAGGAAAGAAAAGGAGGAAGGAAAAGGAGGAAGGAGAGGGAAAGAAAAAGGAAGGAAGAATTGACAAAAGAACTTGGTGAGGGGAGGGGGGTATGAGGGTAGGAGGGACAGTAGAATGAATCAGACATTATTATTCATTATTACATCTATGTGCATCTATAACTACATGACCAGTGTGATTCTACATCACGTACAATCAGAAAAATGATAAGTTATGCTCCATTTATGTATGATATGTCAAAATGCATTCTACTGTCATGTATAACTAATTAGAACAAAAAAAGTGAGAGCAGGGACCCCATGAGCCATTCCCAGAGCTGGCTAAAAAGAGACTTACCTTCACTGTTCTTGGAAAAGTTCAGCTTTATCAGGGACCTACCATCAAGTTTCTGAAAGACACACAATAAATAATAATAAGAGCTGGGTGTGGTGGAGCATGCCTCTGCAACTCTGGAGGCTGAGGTAAGAGGATTCCGAATTCAAAGCCAGCCTTAGATACTTAGCTAGACCCTGTCTCCAAATAAAATACAAAAAAAGGGCTGGGGATGTGGCCCAGTGGTTAGGTGCCCCTGAGTCCAATCCCTGGTACCAGAAAAACAAATAAATAATAATAATAATAATAATAATAATAATTGATAAGACATGTGAAGAAATGTGAGGCTGAGAAGCCAGGTGAAAACAGACAGGCTGGAAAGGTCTTTGCCCAGCCAATCCTTTATAGCTACAGAACAGAGCTCTAGAGCTCTAACTGCAGGGACCTCTCTATGCACACCACAGGACATTGCCAGGACTCAAAAGGGGGCTACAGAATGGTGTGCCTAGGAGGGTACATTTATATAATCCACCATCCACCCCTACTGGCTCTGAGTAGAGCCCATTTTGTAAACACATATGCCAACAGAGGTGACTACTGAGCTGAAAAATAGGACTAAATGATAAGGCTACAAGATAAAAGCTGGTTTTATACTCCTGTGTTAATGCAGGAATATTCAGAGGTGAAAAAATTAAATTATGAGAGCTATAACCCTAATCAGTCCATCCTAGTTTAAATGAATTCGCTGAGTGGTAACTGTAGGCAGGTGGGGAATGACAAAAGGAGGTGGGTCACTGGATTGAGCCCTGGAGGGACTCATCTTCCCTGAGCTCCTGAGTCCCCCCACCCCTTCACATCCTTGTGGCAGTGAATATTTTTCTCCACCTCACCTCAGAGGCCAGAGCACAACTGAGTCAACTGACCATACAGTGAAACTATGTGCCCAGATAAATCCTTTTCTTCTCTAAGTTGTTTTTGTTTAGTATTTTGGTCACAGTGACAAAAATAGACTAAAACACAACAAAAATAAGAAATTTAATTATTACAAATTAAAAATCTTTTACATTAATAAAAATAAAAAATTAATTTTTCCCCTATAAACAGAAAAAAAAAAATCTACCCATTGTTGCTCAGGACATAGGGAACTCCTCCTTCACATGTTGCTATCAAAAGTGTGAAGCAATAAGATGGCTTCGGAAGGTAATTCTCTAGTAGCTGCCCAAACTGAAAAGGTACCCATCCTTTGACTTAATAGGTACCCATCCTTTGACCCATCCTTGGACAGATACTTCTACTTGCCCAAAGAAACATGCTAGGGACAGTCCCTGTACCTATGTAATGGCACACAAGTTAAAATCCAGCATAGTACTCCCACAAAGAAGGATATACACTACAACACAGAAAAGGCTGTGATTTCTGCACCAAGAAGTTCAGGTTTCTAAGCAACGCATACAAAACAAGATACACAGGTGTTCATCCACTATGATCACATCTGTGGCCCAAGAAAAGGCATATGTAATAGTGCCTCAGTATAGCAATCAGTTCCAGGACCCCCCAGGATATCAAAATGCATAGATGCTCAAGTACCTATGGCACTGTATTTTCACAGAAACTATATACACCTGTAGATGAGAGTTTTTGTGTGTTTGTAGTATTGGCAATTGAACCCAGGGCCTCCATATGCTAAGCAAGTCTTCTACCAGTGAGCTGCATCCCCAGTCCTTCTCTATAAGACTTATAATACCTAATACAACGTCAATGCTATGTAAATAGTTGTTATACTGTATTATTTAAGGAATAATGACAAGGAAAAATTCTGTACATTTTCAATATGGACAAATTTTTTTCAAATATTTATGATTGGTAGTTGATTAAACATGCAGATACAAAATGTACTGACACAGAGGGACAATGTACATTCTTATATTCATGATCATATAGTGGACATTTCTAGAAAGGAGTGGGTGTGGTGAGGAGAGGAAGTCCTGTCACTCTTTACCCCATGTGTACTTGCTCCCTATGAATGGTTCTCTACTAGGTCCATGTGTCCATGAAAATGACCAGGACAAAATAAAGGCAAGAGGACAGCTCTCACCAGCATCAAATTTCTACTTGGCCACCTACCTCTCCATTGCTGGGGTTAGTCCCATACTTCTTAAGCCATGGAACGATATTCCTGAAGGGAAGAGAAAACAGAAAGTGTCACTAGGGCTGAGGGTGTAGCTCAGTGGTAGAATGCTTAGCATGTGTAATGCCCAGAGTTCAACCCCCCAAAAATGAAAAATATAAGCATAATGCTTCAAACTACAGCACTGTTGACTGGTGGTCAACACCAGAGGTGACCCTGATGCCCCATCCCTCCAAAGCTTGCAGCACAAACCATTAAGTACAAGGCACAGGTCCTAGAAGCCTTCATTATGGCTCTAATTTTATAAAGTGAAGAGTCTCTAGTCCATTAACATTCCAAACTGATGCCAATTAAAACCCAAAGACCCTCACATACAGAGAATGAAGAGCAACTTGAACCCACTTCTGGCAGGGACAGGAGCAATTGCCAGTTAAAGCTCTTTATCTAAGAGGAAAAGGGATACATCATAGCAATACTGCTGCCATGTCCCTGAGGCCCTGGCTATTCCTTCTTAGTCACCAACAGGCTCACTCACAACTCCTGAGACTGCTGGGATTAGGATCTGGTGACCCTGGCATTGCCTCGCTTGGCACTGTCTGGATGCACAAACCCAACACCTCCTTCCTTAGTGGGTGTCAACAATCTCACCATATACGTAGATCAAAGTTAAGGTAAAACTCACAGCAAGTCAAAGACGACACCTTCTGGGGTGCAGACAGGGTAGACAAAGGGCTGCAGAGAAAGACTGAAAAAGAAGTCATTCCTGGTCAGCTGCTAGACACACAGATTTCACCATGGGCTGGCCAGTCACCCTAGTACTCACCTTTGGCTTCCTTTCTTCAATCATTCCTCTAACAGTTCCAGGCTTCTCTGCATAGTCTGCACTGGTGGTCAACACCAGAAGTGACCCTGATGTCCCATCCCTCCAAAGCTTGCACATAAACCATTAAGTACAAGGCACGGGTCCCAGGAGGTGCCACAGGGCCTTAGAATCACAATAACCAGGTTCTCTCACAACCTCTGTATGTCTATAATATTTTTGTTATCAAAACTGGTCTCTGGGGGCTGGAGTTGTGGCTCAATGGTAGAGTGCTTGCCTCGCATGTGTGAGGCACTGCGTTCAATTCTGGGAGGGAGGGAGGGAGGAAGGAAGGAAAAATAAATATAAATATTAAAAAAAAAAAAAAAAAGCTGGTCCCTGGAGGTAACCTTGGGGAGGCAGGACCAGGATTCACTCTCCAAAACTTCATGCAGCAGACAGGCCAAGCTTTTATACTGAAAGCTATCCTCCCAAATCCTGTGAGGGATGATGGGGCTACTATGGTCTGGGGTGCCCTGTCTTCCCCTGACCACAGAGTGTATACATAGTCCCTCACATTTCCAAGGAGCTGCCATATGACTAAGTGAATACCTAAGTCCCCAGGAGCTCTCAAGAAGTTCTCATACATGGATATAGGGATAAACATCTGAAGAGGTCCTGACCAAGAGCCATTTTCCCCTCATGGAGTCTGCTGAAGAAAAGCAGAACCTACCTGGTGAACTGCCTATACCAATACTCTTTTTCTTGCATGGATTTCTGCGATAGCCATTCAGAGACCTAGCTGCCCTGAATTCTGTTTATACATTTTTCACCTATGAGTTTAGTCAGCACAGGTCAGGGCTTAAGACTTAGATAGCCTGGCAACACTGTGACTTCGACCCTCCTAAGCTCTGACCAGGATTGGCCTGGGGACCTCCCAGAATGCTATTCAAGGGAACCCTGGATGAGCAACCTGGCCACCTCCGTCTGTGGCCCCACCTTCAATGCTAACTACAGCAGTAATAGTAGTGCTATTGGTAAGTATTCAGAGCTGGAGCCAAAACCAAAGCAAGCTCCAAATACCATGATGATGAACATGTAACTGCTCCCCAATAAGACCTTAAGGGTCATATGCTCAAAGCACTTTTTTTTTTTTTAGTTGTAGATAGACACATTTCCTTTATTTATCTTTTTTCATTTTTATTTATTTTTAATTTTTTTTAATTGTACTTGGACACAATATCTTTATTTATTTTTATGTGGTGTTGAGGATTGAACCCAATGACTCACATGTGTGAGGCGGGTGCTCTACCAATGAGCTACAGCCCCAGCCCTTATTTTTTTATTTTTATGTGGTGCTCTACCACTTAGCCACAACTCTAGGCCCTCACAGCACATTTTTACTCCTAACCTAAGGTAGTTAAAAAATAATTGAAACTAAGATCAGTGATCTCTTGGAGGAACTTGAATCAAGAATGATTCATTTCCATCACATCAATTAATATCCAATGTGAAGACCACATTCTTACAGACTGATTACAGATTCTACTATGGGGAGGGAAGAAACACTAGCCATTGAGGCTGCACCTCCCTGAGCAGGTGCTGCTAAAGAGGAATAGTCCCCACTAACCACTGTATAGGTGGATCCTCAAGGTCCTGGGCAAATGCAGGGAGGCCCGGATGTTGGGCTGAAGTAACTAGGCCCTCAGGTCTCCCTGCACCATGGATTCCTCTGCCCATTCCTCACTGCACTGTGGTATCTGGATGACCTCCCTCAACTGGGGTGCCAGCATCACCAGGACAGCTTTGTCGGCTCTCAAGGGTCACCCTGACCTTCAGAATCAGAATTTGGGGATAAGGAAGATGCTGTGAATACAAGGATCCAGGGCAGAAGTGACCATGGCTCAGGCTGTGCAAACCTCAGGCCTTAGGACCACCAGACCTGCCCACTCTCCTAACACCCCCTCACCCTGGAAGGGGCAATGTAAGGGGTTCATCAGTCGAAGCCCTGATTCTCCAACAGGCCCCCCACTTCTGTTCATAACCAGACCAATCTGGCTGGAAGCAGCATTTAGGTGGCTCTGCTTCTGGGTTTCTTCTCATCCGCACCAGTGCTTGGGTTCACATATAAGTAGAGAAAGGCCTCATGATAACATTACTCTTGCTACTGCTGATGCTGCAATTACTTAATTTCTCTAACAAGAGTAAAGTGTTACAAGTGTGGGCCTGGGGTCAGACCACTGAGATCAATACTCAGTGACCAATCTTTCCAGATGTGATACGTGACCCAGGTGCTTCAGTCTTCTAAGCATCAGTTCTCTCAACTGTAAAATGGGTTAACAACAAGGCTTACTATCCTGGAAGGTAAGAATGAGGTTAAAAAGACAAAGACTGTAAATACAGACACAATAAATAAAAACATACACTACCTATCATCATGGTTAGGTCCACTACCTCCCATTTCAGGGAAAATCCAGGTGGAAGAATATAAATAATCCCTACCTAGTCCTTCAGATTCACTATAAGATAGTACATAATGAGCATCCCTAATCTGAAAATAAAATCCAAAATGCTCCAAAATCCCAAAACTTTGGAGTGTCATATCAGTGCTCAAAAAGTTTAGGATTTTGGAACATTTTGGACTTCAGATTTTAAGATTAGAGATGTTTAAGTGGTAAAGTCTATGAAAATATTCCAAAATCTGAAAAACTCAAATCTGAAACACATCTATCTGGTCCCAAATATTTCAGAAAAAGGAGGTCCAACCATATATCAAAGAACCACAGGGAAAGATAAACATTCAGAACCCTTACCTGCAGTGGTCAAAAGGTAATCGACGAAAATTTGTTTGTGGGATATCTGTTTAAAATGAAATTAAAAACACTAAACTCATTTGTAAAATATTTCATCTATGTGCACCTAACAACAATTAAATTACATTTTATAAAAAAGTTAATGCAAATTACCTAGTACAGCATTTGCTATGGATTTAAAGTTTTCTGTTTGTCTGTTTTGGTGCCGGGGACTGAACCAAGAGCCTCAAGCATGCTAAGCAGGCTCTATCATTGAGTTACACCTCAAAACACATGGGGTACACCAAAAAGAATTTAGAGGAAGCCTGGCACAGTGGTGCATGCCTGTAATCCCAGACATGCAGGAGGCTGAGGCAAGAAAATCGCAAGTTCAAAGCCAGCCTCAGCAACTTAGTGAGGCCCCCAAGCAATTTGGCAAAACCCCATCTCAAAATAAAAACCAAAATGTTATTTTAACCTATGTTTTGAAAAATCCCCACCAAGATAAAACATGTTCTCCTATGCTGATTATATTTCCTCTTTTGTGGATTATGTCCTCACTCCAGTTGTCTATTATAATATCTGTGTTCTTGTTAACTTTTCATTTTTACAACTCACAGTAGAATGAAGACATCATTCCTTAATACCACCCCCATCAACCATGGAAAACAGAAGAATTTTATACTTTACCTGGCTTCTTGCCACCATAGAAGTGAGTGTATTCAGCACAGGTAATGTACCTGAAGAAGAGAGAAAATGTTACTATCTCCCCTTTATAAAGATGACAGAATCTGTGAAATAAGTAACTGATCGTCATAGAGATGACAGAGTCTATGAAGTAAGTAACTGATGATGTAATTGTGGCTTATTCAGCAAATGCTTATTAAAATACCTGCTAAATGTGAGGCACATAGTGATAAACAAAGCAGGCAGAAGCATACTGAGACAAGTAAATAAAAACCAACAGTCCTTCTTTGCTCTGAAAGAAAAAAACTGAATTTATGAGAAGAGCTGACATGAGAAGGAGCTGGGCACATGAAGATCTGGGGAAGAGCTTGGTAGGCATAATATGTATGAAGGCTTAACGGTTGGGTTTGTACCAAAAACAAGACATAACCGAATAATAATAGGAAACAGATGAAGATAAAAACATGGGCAATGACCAATCACGGGAGCTACACAGGCCATGATAAAGACTCTGGATTTGCCCTAAGTGGGAAGGGAAGCTATTGGAGGATTGTGAATAGGGCCCTGACATGATTTAACATATGTCTCAAAGCACCAGTCTGGCTGCCGTGTGTAGGAAAACAACTGAAAAAGGTTTCAGAACAAGAGGTGACCACAAAAGTCCAAGAAGTTAGATATACCAACTTCACCTATGGAGGACTGGTGGACAAGGTGGAAAGTGGTCAGTTCCTGAAAGAGCCAGGACTTCCTGATGGACAGGAATAATGAAAGGCATCAAGGCCAACAACCAGACCTCTGACCTGAGCAGATGCTTCTAATGGAACCATGCCCTGAAAAACCCATCCTGAGTTGAAAACATCCTAAGCTAAAAATGCATTTGATACACCTAACTTATTGGTCATGACAGATTAGCCTAGTCCACTTTAAACATACTCAGGACACATACATTAGCCCACCACTCAGCAAAAATATCTAACAAAAAGCTTATTTTAGGGCCTGGGATATAGTTCAGTGATAGAAGCCCTCGTAGGAGGCCTGAGATCAACCCCCAGCAACATACACAAACACCAAAAAAAGTGTTGAATATCTCACATAATGTAAACCCCCAGTACCAAAAAAAAAAAAAAAAAGTCAAACATCAAAGTATGGTTTCTACTGAATGCACATTGTTTCACACCATCATAAAGATGAAAAATTGTTAAGTTAACTCACAGAAGGTTAGGGACCATCTATAGTGATATAACCACTGAAATAGGGAGGAGGTCAGAGGTTAGGGTAAAAAGATGAAAATCAAAAGTTTTGTTTAGGATGTGTTATAATTTGTATCTGGAATATCCCTCAAAGGCTCACGTGCTGAAAGGCTGGTCCTTAATGCAGCAATGTTCAAAAGTAGAGCTTTTGGGAAGTGATCAGATCATGAAGGCTGAGTTCATCAATGTATTAATCAACTAACTGGTTCATAATTGAATGTACTATTGGGAGGGCGTAGAAACTGTAGGAGGTGAGGCCTAGTGAAAAAAGTAGGTCACTAGGGGCATGTCCTGGAAGAGCATATGTTGTCCTTGGACCACTCCTTGATCTGTGCTTCCCAGTTGCCATGAGGACAGCAGCTCTGATCCACCATGATGTTTTGCCTCATCACAGGTCTAAAAGCAATAGAATCAGTTGACCATAGACTGAAACTATGAGCCAAAATAAACCTTCCCTACTTTAGTTCTCAGGGATATTGTCATAGTGACAGAACAATAATAATATAGAGAATATTAACTTTCAGGTAGTACCATGTACTGGTAATCCCTGCTACTCAGAAGGCTAGCTAAAACAAGAGGATGATGAGTTCCAGGCCAGCCTTGGTAAAATGCTTATATAAAAATATATATATATACAGTATATACAGTAAAACATATACAGTATACAGTAAAATGCTTATCAAAAAAAAAAAAGGAAAGAAAAAGAAACTCCCAGACATCTACCAGTTCTTCTTCACAGGAAGATGTCAAGTAAATAGCTCACTATGGAAAGATAAAGAAATCAACTTTGGCTGGGCCAGCTACACATGCCTGTAATCCCAGCAGCTTGGGAGGCTGAGGCAAGAGAGTTTAGAGCCAGCCTCAGCAATTTAAGGAGGCCCTGTACACCTTAGTGAGCCCCTGTCTCTAAATAAAATACAAAAACCTGGGGATGCGGCTCAGTGGTTAAGCACCCCTGGGTTCTATCACTGGTACCAAAAAAAAAAAAAAATCAATCAACTTCAACTTATGGATGACTGAGAAAGATCACTCACAGACAAAATAATGGGGAAGAAACCTATGAGGTCTGAGAGAAGAGGAGGAAGGCCCAGGAAAGGAAACTCAAGAGAGAGGACACTGAAGTAGATGGAAAACAAAGCACGTGGGAATCAAGACACTGAAGAAGGATTTCAGGAAGGAGTAATTATTGTGTTTTAGGCTTCTGAGAACACCAGATTTGGCAACACAGAAGACAACGGTATCTTCACAAGGGCTGTTCTGGGTACAAAAGTCTGACTGAGGTGGTTTCAAGACACAGCAGAAAACAGCAAGGAGACACAAGACTTTCACTTGTTAGGAACAGAATCAAAGAAACATGGTGGTAGCTGGAGGAAAGGAAGGGACACGGTTGGCTTGTTTTTATTTTTTTCTGGTACCGAATTGAACCCAGGACCCCTTATTTATGAGCTACATCCCCAGCCCTTTTTATTTTGAGAAAGGATTTAATTCAGCCTCGCAAAATTACCGAGGTAGGCTTTTAACTTGCGATCTTCCTGCCTCAATCTCCCGAGTCGCCGGGATTACAGGCGTGCGCCTCTGCGCCCGGCTGGCTTGTCTTAAACTACAGACTAGAGATGTGTAGGCTAAGTGTGAACCAGCATCCAGGGAGACTGAAGATGCAGGAGAGACTACTAACTAATGCAAGAGCAAAGCTCACAATGGGTGGCCGGGGCGGTCCCAGGCAAATTCTGAGAAGTAAAGGAGACGGTTCAAATCGAGCGCCAAGGCCAGTGTAAGGGTCGCGCTCAAGAGACCATATCAGGGGGCTGGGATGTGGCTCAAGTGGTAGCGCGCTCGCCTGGCATGCGTGCGGCCCGGGTTCGATCCTCAGCACCACATACCAACAAAGATGTTGTGTCCGCCGAGAACTAAGAAAAAAATAAATAAATGTTAAAATTCTCTCTCTCTCTCTGTCCCCCTCTCTCACTCTCTCTTTAAAAAAAAAAAAAAAAAAAAAAAAAAAAAAAAAAAAAAAAAAAAAAGAGACCATATCAGGGCTTAATCCAAGCAAACCGTGGTGGTTGGAGGCTGCCTGGAGAAGGGGGTGGGAATTTCCGGAAGTCACAATTTTTAATGGCCTCTCGACGAACTCTGAGAAACAGCAGCGGCGCTAAATCAGGCAGGGGATTGAGCAGAGCGTGGCGCCAATCCCAGCTGAGACTCAACTTACATCTTGTCCTTCTGGTGCTGTCGTTTCCCCATGGCAGCGGTGGCAGCAGCAGAAACAGCTAAAGCGAAAAAGTGACCGCCTACCACTCAGATCCCCAAGCCTCCTCGGAGTTTCCTCACCACTTCCGGGTCTTGCAGACCCGCCCCGGAAGCGGCCTCTCGGCATGCTGGGTAGTAAGGTTCTTGGGCACCCAGTGGGTAGGCTGGAACAGGGCGCGGCCAGTCTGAGCGCGGGGGTTCTGGCCTTTAATCTCTCAGAACCCCATCTTCTTGGGAACCTCTGAAGAGCCTTCTCACCTGCCCAGACAAAACTCAGTGTCGTCCCTGATCAAGCCCAACCTAAATTCTCTGGTCTTTGAAAAAGTCTGGTGTCATGTTGGGGGGTGGGGATTGAGACCGAGACCGACAAAGAAGGGACGGGGATTGAATTTAAGGACGCTTTACCACTGAGCTGCAATCCTAGCCCTTTTTATTTTTATTTTGACGCAGGGTCTTCCTAGATTACCCAGGCTGGCCTCCAATTTGAATAATCTTCCTTCAGCCTCCCTAGTCGAAGGATTACAGAGGAGTGCCCTCACGCTTGACGAGACTGAAATCTTTAATCCCACTAGCCTCCACTCCACTTCTATTTGCCTTCCAGGCGGAGGCCTACAATACAATGACCATACTGTGAGAAATAAAGCCTAGTGGTTCATTTTCATAACAGTGTTCAGCCTTAATTGGATCTAATTGTAGCCCTTCCCTTTTGCCCGCCCTAATTCTTTAATTAGCCTATCAAGTAGATTGTAACCCCGAACTCTTCCAATCAGAGTTAAGGGCAGCGCTTTGATAGGTTAGCCATTTAAACCAGTGGGATTGCACAACTCCTAGGGAGCCCACCACAAGGAAGGCATCTCCATGGGAACTTTATTCATTCCACAAGTCATGGTTTGTAGGAAAGAAGTTACGGACTCCTCTTGTGGAGCACGGACTCTGCACTGCCAGGGTCATTCTCTGAGTCGTCTTTGGGTCTGGGAACAGGCTGGAACTTGAGTAGGACAGGCGGGGTGAAGATGGAAGCCTTCACAGCAGGGGATGGAGTCTCATCACTGTTGAGAGAGCCACTACAAGCTGAGGTCCTGCATGGGAGACATCCAACACATGCCATGAGGTATGACACCAGCACACAGGACTGCCAAAGGTACACGTGACAATATCCTAAGCTGCAGGATGGCTCCCAATACTACTTTGAGAATGTTGGTTGCAGCAATGTTTGTGACTTTAAAGAACCAATCTAAGTGTCCAGGAGAGAACAGCTAATTGAATCATGGTATAGCCAGGCTGTGAAGTTTTCTAACCTGTTTAAAGGAATGAAGGAGATAGCCAACAAATAAAAACATTCCAATTGTTTATTAATGGGAAAAAAAGTTGAAAAGTACACACAATATGACCCTACTTGGGTTAAAAATTAACTAGTGTGTTGGAACCACCATTTGACCTAGCTATCCTACTCCTCGATTTATACCCATAGGACTTAAAAACAGCATACTACAGTGACACAGCCGCACCAATGTTTATAGCAGCACAATTCACAAAAGCTAAATTGTGGAACCAACCTAGATGTCCTTCAATAGATGAATGGATAAAGAAATTCTGGTATATATATATATATATACACACACACACACACAAGGGAATATTACTCAGCATTAAAAGAGAATAAAATCATGGCATTTGCAGGTAAATAATGGTGTTGGAGAATATCATGCTAAGTGAAGTAAGCCAAACCCAAACCCAAATGCCAAATGTTTTCTCTGATATGTGGATGCTGATCCATAATGGCGGTGGGGGGAAGCATGGGCGGAATGGAGGAACTTTGGATAGGGCAAAGGGGAAGGAGAGGAAGGGAGGTGGCATGAGGGTGGGAAAGATGGTGGAATGAGATGGACATCATTACCCTAAGTACATGTATTCTCATACAAATGGTGTGACTCTATTTTGTGTACAACTAGAGAAATAAAAAAATTGTGCTCTGTATGTGTACTATGAATTGAAATACATTCTTCTGTCATGTATAACAAATTAGAAAAAATAAATTTAAAAGAATTAACTAGTCTACTTGTGTGTATAGACACAAAATTTTTGGAATGGCACATAAAAAAAACTTCTTAGCAGTGGTATCTTATATGTATTTTCTGTGTGAACTTTTCTCCATGGAATATGTTCTGACTTTTATTTTTTCCATTTTATTGATTGATTGATTGTACCAGGGATTGAACCGAGGGGTACTTAACCATTGAGCCACATTCCCAGCCCTTTTATGTGTTTTATTTAGAGACACGGTCTGCTGAGTTGCTTAGGGCCTCACTTAATTGATGAGGCTGGCTTTGAACTCATGATCCTCCTACCTGGTTCCCAAGCCACTGGGATTACAGGCGTGTGCCATTGCACCCAGCTTTTTATTACTTTTTTTTTTTTTTTTAGAGAGAGAGAGAGAGAGAGAGAATTTTTAATATTTATTTTTTAGTTTTTGGCGGACACAACATCTTTGTATGTGGTGCTGAGGATCGAACCTGGGCCGCACGCATGCCAGGCGAGCGCACTACCGCTTGAGCCACATCCCCAGCCCTGCACCCAGCTTTTTATACTTATTGTTTTAGGTACTAGGAATTAAATCCAGGGCCTTCCACATGCTAGGCAAGCACTCTACCACTGAGCTACACCTTTACCCCTTAAATTTTAAAAAACCAATTAAAAATAACCCATATTTTGGTGATGACACCGTAGTATCATAACTCACTCAGAAAGTAAGATGTACCAAGAGCCTAGAAGATAGCCACATCAGTGCAATATTTCCACACACAAAAACAGTTGAGTAAATGATGTTCTGATGTTCTATTCATACCATGGAGTATTTTGCATTATTATTGGTGAACCTAAAGATATTTTTAATGTTGTCGGAAGAAACTAATATGCTAATATTGTCTACAGAACTGCCTAACAGAACACTCCCAATCTCAGTTATACAGAAAACGATAACATGTGCACATACACACATGTCCATGAAAAGAAGCCTTGACTAAAACAGAAATATAATGGTTGTTATTTCTGGAGTTAGGAATAGGAGGGGATCTGGTGAGTCTTTTCTGTGTGGGTTTCATATTGTCTGCAAGTAAACCTATTGCCTTTAGATTCTAAAAACAAATAGCTTTCTTATTAATTTCCATACCCTTTCCCTTGTAATTATATTTTAGGGGGTTCATCTGAAATTCAGAAACAGCTTGGTATATAACAACTTTAATGCCAGCCCTGAATACACTAGTGGAAAACTAGAAGTTAGTCTTGTATCTCCCAGTGGAATTAAATAGTGAAGGTACTACATACACTGGATGGCTATTGCCCCAATCAATGATGCTTGTGTTTAAAACAGTCCAGAAGGGGCTGGAGTTGTGGCTCAGTGGTATAGCACCTGCCTGGCATGTGTGAGGCCCTGGGTTCGATCCTCAGCACTGCATATAAATAAATAAAATAAAAGATCCATTTACAACTAAAAAAAAAAAAATAAAACAGTCCAGAAGCATTCAACTGCCAGGATTGTAACATATTAAGTGACAGAGGCAAGATTTTTTTTTAATGAATCACATATAGATAAAACTATGCCTAGAAAAGACTAGAAAAAGATGATCATAGTCCTGCTCTGTGACTTCACTCTGAAGACCTAATGATGGTCAGTGCTTCATTTTGAAATTTTGTTTTGTAACATTGCAAAAAACCCTTCTGTCACCCAGCAGTCACCTTCGCATCCTTCCCCCAACTTGTCTATTTCTTGCATTTAACTATAATTCATGAATATACAGAAACATGTTTAATCATATTTATAATTTTAACAGCCATATAACATTCCATAGTTATATAAATACATATTTGAGCTATTTCCATATGTCCTCTTTTTAACTGATGTTGACATAAATATTTTTAAACAAATGGCTTTTTTCTTTTCTATTTTATTTCCCTGGAAGAAGTTTCCAGATTTGAAAATACTGGGTGAAAGAGTTCAGGAATTTCTGTTTTCTGATTATGTTTTGAAAAGACTTTCTTTCAAGAGAACTAAGCCTAGCCAGGTACAGGGGCACACACCTGTAATTCCAGCTACTGGCAAATTTGAGGCCAGTATGGACAACTTAATGAGACCCTGTCTCAAAAAATTAAAAAGGGCTGCGGGTATAGCTCAGTGGTAGAGTGCACCTGGGTTCAATCCCCAGTACTACCAAAAAAAAAAATTGTATTTATAAATATTGGGTTGTCTCCTCAGCCCCCTTACCCATAATGGGGATTGAACCCAGAGGGGCTTAACCATTGAGCCACATCCTTTGTCCCCCTTTTTTTAAAAAATTTGAGACAGGGTCTTGATAAGTTCTTAAGGTGGTTTTGAACTTGGGAGCCACTTGGGAGCCTCTTGTCTCAGCCTCCCAAATTGTGGGATTGCAGGCATGTGCCACCGCACCCAGCAACAACCCAATATTTAGAAATGGGCAAAGAATCTTAATAAACACTTCTCCAAAGATATACAAATAACCAATAAGTACAGGAAAATGCCTCAACAACATTAGTCATCAGGGAGATGCAAATCAAACCCACAGTGAGAAACACTTCACCTCATACCCATTGAGATGGTTGTATTAAAAAAGACAATTAAGTTGTGTTGCATATATATAGTAGGCATCTATAGTCCTAACTACTTAAGAGGCTAACTTGGGAGGACTGCTTGAGCCCAGGAGTTCAAGACCAGCCTGGGCAACATAGGGAGACTCCATCTTTAAGAAAAACAAAGAAAACGTAACAATAAATAAATATTGGGCAAGAGGTGGAGAAATTGGAAACTTCATACATTACTAGTGGGATTATAAAATGAGGCAGCCACTATGGAAAAAGTTTAGTTGGCCCAGCAATCCCACTCCTAGGAGTATACCCCAAAAAACTAAAAACTATGCCCTCACGAAAATTTGTACACAAATGTTTGTAACATCATTGTTTCCAGCAGTCAAAAATGTTAAAAAGTCTAATTCCTATCAACTGATGAATGGCTCAATAATAATACAATGGAACATTATTCAATCATCAAAAGAAGGTATTAACATTGCTACAACAGTCACACCATGAAAACATTATACTGAGTGGAAGCACCCAGATACAAAAAGCCATATATAAGATTCCATTGATATGAAATATCCAGATCTACACAGAAGTAGATTAGTACTTGCTTATAGCTGGTAGGTAGAGAACTGGGGGTGGCATCTTAGGAGTGCTGTAATTTCCCCTGCAACATGAACATGAATATTCATATACAAGTGTCTGCTGAGTCCCTGTTTTCCATTCTTTGAGATATATACATATATAGAGAAGTGGAATTGCTGGGTCACATGGGAACTCTGTTTAACATTTTGAAGAACTGCTGAACTGATTTTCACAGTAGTTACACTGTTTTACATTATCACCAACCACATGTGGGTTCCAATTTCTCCACATCCTCTCCTCAATACTTGCTAATGTTTTGGGTTTTTTTTTTTTTTTTTTTTTTTTGCTTTTAAATTATAGCCATTCTAGTCTATGTAATATGTTATCTTGTGCGGTTTGTTTCATTTTTTATTTAGTCTCAGGAATTGAACCCAGAGGTGCTCAACCACTGAGACACATCCTTAGACCTTTTTATTTTGAGACAGGATCTCACTAGGATGCTTACAGTCTAAGTTGGTGAGGCTGGCTTTGAACTTGCAATCCTCCAGCCTCAGCCTCCCAAGTTGCTGAGATTACAGGCATGTGCCATCGCACTGGCATTTTGTGGTTTTGAATTGCATTTTCCTAATAACTAATGTTATTGAATATCTTTTCCTGTCTATTGGTCATATATCTTCTTTTGTATATCTTCTTTGGAATATCTAATCAAATCTTGTGCCCATCTTCAATTGGTTTGCTTTCTTTTGCAGGGGTTGCTTTTTCATTGTTGAAATGATTTGCAAATACTACCTCCCATTGTAGATGTGTTTTATTTTGTGCAAGTTTGTGTGTAACGGGGAAACGAATGTAGAGGCACTCTACCACTGAGTTACATCCCCAGCCCTTTTTAAATTTTATTTTAAAACGGGCTCACTAAATTGCTAATATGAGCCTTGAACTTGCAATCCTCTTGTGACTTGCTGGGATTATAGGTGTGCACCATGGTGCCCAGCATGGATCATCTTTTCACATTCTCTTTCTGAGCTACATCTCCAGCCTTTTTTAACTTGAGTCAGGGTCTCATTAAGTTGTTTAGAGCCTTGCTTAGTTGCTGGGGCCAGCTTTGAACTTGTGATCCTCCTGTCTCAGCCTGAGTCATAGGGATCACAAATTTGCACCACCACATGAGCTTTTCTTTTTTTCTTTTTAAGATGGAGTCTTGCTATGCTGTTCAGGTGGCCTTAAGTGATTCTCCTGCCTTACTTTTCCAAGTAGCTGGGATTACAGGCATGTATTACCATTTGTTGCTGGGGACTGAACCCAAGGCCTCACCCATGCCAGCCCCTCACTCTCTTCTTTCGTAGCTGAGGAAAATATTTTAAAATTGATGGTGATGCTTACACAACTATAAAATACAAAAACCCATTTAATTAATAATTGTGGCTTGTATTGTATGCTATATGTGTTATCTGAGAAAAGGGGTTAAAAAGAGACTGGAGAGGGGCTGGGGATGTGGCTCAGGCGGTAGCGCGCTCGTCTGGCATGCGTGCGGCCTGGGTTCGATCCCCAGCACCACATACCAACAAAGATGTTGTGTCCGCCGAGAACTAAAAAAAAATAAAATATTAAAATTTCTCTCTCTCTCTCTCTCTCTCCCCTCTCTCACTCTCTCTTTAAAAAAAAAAAAAAAAGAGACTGGAGAACCGGGCACAGTGGGTCACACCTGTAATCCCAGTGCTCAGGAGCCTGAGGCAGGAGGATTATGAGTTCAAAGACAGCCTCAGCAACTGTGAGGTACCAAGCAACTTAGTGAGATCCTGTCTCTAAATAAAATACAAAGTAGGGTTGGGGATGTGGCTCAGTGGTCAAGTGCCCCTGAGTTCAATCCTTAGTACCCAAAATAAAAGGGACTTGGGGTGGGTGAGGGGTGGGCTAGGGTTGTGGCTCAGTGGTAGAGCGCTTACCTAGCATGTGTGAGGCACTGGATTCAATTCTTAGCATTGCATATAAATAAATGAATAAAATTAAGGTCCATCAACATCTAAAAAAAATATTAAAAAATAAAAAAGAGACCAGGCCTCAGGTGTGATGGCACACCCCTGTAATCCCTGCTACTGGGGAGGCTAAGGTAGGAGGATCACAAGTTCAAAGCCAGCCTCAGCAAATCAGTCTTAAAATAAAAAATAAAAGGGGCTGGGGATGTGGCTCAGTTCAATCCACAAAGTTCAATCCCTGGTATCCGCCCGCCCCCAAAAAGAACTAAGCTTATGTGGTAATATTTTCATAGCTAAAAAGAGTTTCTTTCTAAAACCTTGTTTATACAGTCTTCTCTTCACTTTTTTTTTTTTTTTTTTAATTTAAACTGGTGATTGAACTCAGGGGTAATTTACCACTGAGCAACATCAACATCCCCAGTCCTTTTTCTATTTCTTATATTATTTTCAGATAGGGTCACCCTAAGTTGCTGAGGTTCTTGCTAAGTTACTGAGGTTGGCCTCAAACTTGCAATCCTCCTGCCTCAGTCTTCCCAGTTGCTGGGATTTCAGGGGTATGCCAACATACCCAGCTACTTTGGGCTTTTTTTTTTTTTCTTTTCTTTTTTGTAGTTGGACACAATACCTTTATTTTATTTATTTATTTTCATGTGGTGCTGAGGATCAAACCCTGGGCCTCACGTGTGTTGGCGAGTACTCTACCACTGAGCCACAACCTCAGCCCCTACTTTGGGCTTTTCAATAGCTATATAAACACTCACCCCAGCAATCTCTGCATTTATATTTTTCATTACAAAAGCAGCCAAAAGCACTTTTAAAGATTAACTTATTATTTGGGGTTCTCTTAGGTAAACTCTCTGTGAGAAACTATGTGATTTTCTTACATATAAATCACAGGATTTGGGATATAGTTCTGTGATCCAGTGCTTGCCTAGCATCCATGAGTCCCTGGGTTTGACCCCCAGCAGCACCAGCACCAGCACCACCACTACAACATATCCATGGAAACTGGGTGCAGTGTCACATTCTTGTAGACCCAGCTACTTAAGTGGGTGAGGTGGAAGGATTGCTTGAGCCCAGGAATTTAAGGCCAGTTGGGCAACAAAGCACATTTTTTAAAAAGTGGCTGGGTGCAGTGACGTACACTTGTAATCCCATTGGCTTGGGAGGCTGAAACAGGAGACAACAAGGCACTAAGCAACTCAATGAGACCCTGCCTCCAAATAAAATACAAAATAGGTCTGGGGATGTGGCTCAGTGGTTGAATACCCCTGAGTTCAATCCCTAGTACCAAAAAAAAAAAGTCATCTGAACTCATTCATTGCTAGTAAGAATGCAAAATGGTCCATTTGCTTTGGAAGGCAGTTTGGTAGTCTCTTGCAAAACTAAACACACTCTTAGTACATGATCTAGCAATCATGCTCCTTGACATTTATTCAAGTTGAAAATTATGTTCACATAAAAACTTGCACTCGGATATTTATAGCCAATTGCCAAAAATTATATGCAACCAAAATGTCTTTAAGGAAACAAACAGGTAAATAAAATGTGATACACCCAGGCAAAGGAGAATTTTTCAGAGAAGTAATCACATGATGAAAAGACATGGAAAATGTTCAAGGGCCATTGCACACACACACACCCCCCAAAAGACATGGGAAACTTAAATGCATATTATCAAGCATAAGATGCCAATCAGAAAATGCTCTTTTACTGTATGACACCAACTATATAATGTTCTAGAAAAGGCAAAACTAGGGAGACAGTAAAAAGATCAGTGGTTTTCAGGAGTGGGGGAGAGGAAGGAATGAATAGGCTGAGCACAAAGGATTTTCTGGACAGTGAAACTGCTCTACATGATACCATAGTGAAGGATTCATGTCATTAATATTTTGTCTAAACTCATAGAAAGCGCAACAGCAAAAGTGAACTCTAATGTAAACTAGAAGGTCTGAGTATTAATGATGTGTCAATGTAGGTTCATCAAATGCAACAAATGTACCTCTCTGGTATAGTATGTGGATAGTGGGGAAGACTATGCATTTGTGGAGGTAAGAATCTCTGTACTTATTGGTTAATTTTGCTGTGAGCTGAAAACAGGTCTAAAAACTAAAAGCTAGTGTTTGGGTTTTATTTTGTTTTTGTTTTTTTTTTAAAGGTACACAATGAAGCAGTCAGTCTAAATCACTCTGAGGGCTGGATATGTTGACTCCTGCCTGTAATTCCATCAATTTGGGAAGCTAAGGCAGAAGAATTCCAAGGTTAAGGCCAGTCTTAACAACTTAGCAAGGCCTAAGCAACCTAGTAAGACTCTGTCTCAAAATAAAAAATATACAGGGCTAGGATGTTGCTCAGTGGTTAAGTACCCTGGGTTCAATCCCAGTACCAACAACAATAATTATAATAATAAATTACACATGGGCTGGGGTTGTGGCTCAATGGCAGAGTGCTTACCTCACACATGAGAGGCACTGCGTTCAATCCTTAGCACCACATAAAAATAAACAAACAATGGACTGGGCTTGTGACTCAGTGGTAGAATGCTTGCCTTGCATGTGTGAGGCAATGGGTTTGATTCTCAGCACCATATATAAATAAATAAATTAAATAAAGGTCCATCAAAAACTAAAAAATATATTTTTAAATAAAGAAATAAACAGGGGCTGGGATTGTGGCTCAGTGTTAGAGTGCTCGCCTAGCCTAGCACATGCAGGGCGCTGGGTTTGATCCTCAGTACCACATAAAAATAAAAAAATAAAGGTATTGTGTCCAACTACAATTTAAAAAACAAAAATATTAAAAAATAAATAAATACATAAAATGTATTGTGTCCATGTATAATAAAAAAAATAATAATAGGGCTGGGATTGTGGCTCAGTGGTAGAGCGCTTGCCTAGCATGTGTGAGGCCCTGGGTTCAATTCTCAGCACCACATAAAAATAAAATAAAGGTATATTGATGACTAAAATAATAATAATAATAATAATAATAATAATAAATTACACTTGGGAAATACTTAACATTGCAAGTAGAAAAGGCAGGTGATTTTAAAAACCTACATTCAGTGAACTTGTGCTTTGCAAAACACATATATAGAGCATGGGAGGAATAGACGAATCTATATAGGGCAGAGGGGTGGGAGGGGAAGGAAGGCGGCAAGGGGTTAGCAATGATTGTGGAATGTGATGGACATCATTATCCAAAGTACATGTATGAAGACATGAATTGGTGGGAATATACTTTATATACAGAGATATGAAAAATTGTATGTGTCTATATGTATAATAAGAATTGTGATGCATTACATTGTCATGTATTTAAAAAATAAAAGCAATTTTAAAAAACCCACATATATAACAATCATAGGGCTGCCTCGTTTGGCAGCATCATTCCTTTTCTGTTGGAACTTCAGGTGGTTTGTAACTAATTTCTCAAAATTACAAAAATTGGGAAGGGATAATGACTTTTCTGGCAGCTCTAATTACATTTAGAGTCATTCCCAGAAATGGAAATCATAAGTAAGATTTATTTGGCCAGGCACAGTGGCACATGCGTGAAATCCCAGCTACAGGGGAGGGTGAACAGGAGGACTGCAAGTTTGAGGCCAGTCTTGGCAACTGAACAAGACCTTGTCTCAAAAAAAAGGGCTGGAGATATAGTTCAGTGGTAACACTTCCCTAGGTTCAATCCCCATTAACACCCCCTCCACACACACACTATCTATCTATCTATCTATCTATCTATCTATCTGTCTATCTATCTATCTATCTATCTATCTAATTTTTTGCATAATTCTACAATGTCTGTTAGAGGCAAAGTGTGGATATACTGGGGCTGGGGCACAGCTAGAATTTATCTGGCCCAGAGAGGCACAGAGACCTGCTTACCAGGGGAAGCCAGGGCAGTGAAGCTTATGCGCACTGTTTCCAGCCAAGTATGAGAAATGGAAGCCTCCGGGATTGAGAACCAAGGGGGTCAGATCAACCATGTGGCTGAAAAACAGGGCAGAGATGGGATTTCAGGCCTGGACCCCTCCCCAGCCTCAACATGCTGATCTGTGACACAGGCTTGAGAGTCTCATACAGAGTCTAGACTCCTCTGGGAAATGAGGACAATAATCACTGAAGACCATGGTGAGAATTAAGTGGAAAAAACAAACAAACAAACAAAAAACAACCAAGTTTGGTTCCCCAAATGCCTCCCACAAATGCTCCTTTTTCATTTCCCTAAGCCCAAAGTAAATTCCCTCCACCTCTTTGGGTTTGAGGACAAGCCATTCCAGTTTAATTTCACTTCAGACCTTGAAATGTTCAATTTCTCCATCTGCAGAAAACAAAGGAAATCTCAGGACAACTGTAGGGATCTCAGCATGCAGAAAAACAATCCTTATCAAATAACTAGAACTATGTGACTTTCATTCATTCAGCAGATATATCAATACCCACCTTGACTTGGCAATTTAGGGATACAAGGAAGAGTATGGGGAGGGACTGGCAGCTGACTGAGGAGATCCTAATTCAGCTTAGGGGATTTAAAGGGCTGCCTGGAGGAGGAAGGACCTGAAGTGAGATACACAGGATAAACTGGAGCCTGGAATTCAGGCAACATGGGGATAACACTCATGTGAAGAGGCAGTATGAGGTTAAAGATGTGGGAGAGGCCTATGGTTTTCCACCTGTCCTTTGGGAACCCCTGGATCCTGTGAAGGGCAGCTGGGGTTGCCTTGCTCACCTGAGGTCAAGAAGGTGGAGCTCTGTGCCTTTGACCTCCACCAGGACCCCTCAACCAGAGCAGCCCCCTTTTATCTGCTTCATCCACTACTGTTCTACCCAAGACCTTGACTGCAAAGAGGGTTCTGCAGATATCTGAGAGCCATGGCTATGGGCCTGGGAGAGCAGTAGATTGTTCTGAGCAGGGGGACAGAGACTGCCCCTCCCAGGACAGCCTGGAGTGGTGGACACTCCCACTGACCGACTTGCTGGGCAGCGGAGAGAAAGGGCCAAAGACCCTGGGCATAGTATATACAGGGGGTGATGGGGCCAGTACAGAGGCCATGGTGGTAGCAGGTGGTGGCAGCGGGGTTGGTGGCAGGCATGGGGAGGTTGACCGGTCCCGTAAGAGGATGGGTTCTGGTTTCTTCAGTTTGGGCTTCCTTTTCCTCTTCTTGGCATCTGTGACAAAAGGTGCCAATGAGTACCTACCCCAAGGCCAGACCAGGGTAGAGTAGAGGCCAAAAACAATGGTGCAGGGTCTTCACACCATTCCCCCAGCAAGGAAGAGAAGGTACCAGGGACAATACCTAGGGCCACCATGACAGGCAATAATATGCACCATCTGACTAACCCCACACCCTCATGGAGAAAGAGTACATGGTCTTTATCTTATAGGTGAAATCAGAGCCTATGTTTGATAAAGCACAGGCAGGATCCACAACTGGGTTGTCTGACTTCAAGGGCAGAATTTCATGAAAAGTAATGCCAGAGAGGTGGGCTTGGCCTGTACAGGTGAGCCTGCCATCTACCCCCCAAGCATTGCGGAAAGCTGTCTGCCAACACCTGCGGGAGTATCTAGACCCCATTTTGAGCCCATACCAACACCCAGTCCCTGGGTCTGGGATGTAAAAGAAGAGTGCTTCCTTCACGTGGAAACCTACATTGAGGAGATCTTAAAGATGGGCTCAGGGAAGGCATCTTTGAGGGATAGGATCCTGGGCCAGCCTCCTTTCCTCTCTTTTAGGTTTTCCTACTGCATTCAACTAATCTGGCTACTTCTACTGTTTAAAGTTGGAGATGACCAAGAAAGTAGGTGTTTACAAGAGGCTCATATACCCCATCATATAGCCCATTACAGGTCTATGCCTATACAGGGGGTGATAATACCAGCATTTTGGGAAGCTGGGACAGCAGGATTACAGATTAAAGGCCAGTCTTAGCAATTTAACAAGACTCGTCTCAAAATTAAAAATAAATAAATGAAAAGGGCTAGGGATGTAGATCAGTGGTACAATGCCACTGGATTCAATCCTAGTAACACACACACACATGTGCACACACACAAATACACACACACACACACACACACATACACACATACAGGGGGAAAAAAAAGCTCATTTGCTGTCATAATAACTACCACCCAGCAATGGCCTAGAGGCTAAGAGCCTATGCTCCAGACCAACTACAGTCAACTACAAATTCAGGCTCAGCTACTACCTACATGATCTTGCACATATCATACATGTCAGCTAACTTCCTTAAGTGTCTATTTTCTATAAAACAAAGAAAAAGGACATTGAGGTTACTTGGGGAGGGGGCTATACGTGTTATTGGTCTATCAAATGAATCGGTGATACGGAAGACTCACATGTAGCACCACACAGAAGTGGAAATCTCCAAGTGAGCCTTGTCTCCTGATGTGATGCTGAAGGAAGTTGCCTCACCCTAGGGTAGCAGATCTCCAAATATACCAAGTAACTCAACTTGAATCTAATCAAGGCTTTAGCCTATTTAAGGAATAAAGGCAGGCTGGGCACAATGGCACATGTCTATAATCCCAGTCACTCAGGAGGCTGAGAGAGGAGAATCACAAGTTGGACTAGCCTCAGCAACTTAGTGAGACCCTGTCTCAAAATAAAAAGTAAAAAGGGGCTGGGGATGTAGCTCAGAGGTAAAGCACCCCTGAGTTAGATCTCCAGTACCAAAAAGAAAGAACAGAAAACAAGATGAGTCACCAGAGGATGTCACAGTTGAAATCAATGACATGGAGGAAAGAAAAGTGGAACCATCTCCCCTTAAAGGGGATTTCAGCTAAACTGGTCATGGATCCTCATTTGCCTAAGGCAAGCCCAGTTTATCCCTGCCATCCTTGCGTGATCACAAATGTATCAATATGGACTCAAATTGTATAGTCATCCAGTGAAAAAGGAAGGTAAGGGCTGGGGTTGTGGCTCAGCGGTAGAGCCCTGGCTTAGCACATGCAGGGCACTGGGTTCAATCCTCAGCACCACATAAAAAAAAAAATATTGTGTCCAACTACAACTAAAAAATCAAATAAAAATTTTTTAAAAAGAAGATAAAAGACTCAATGCCTGATCACTTCTTGCCATTTTAGCTAAGATCAAGTGTAGAGGCCTAATGCCTGAAAATAATGTGTGGACCTCAATGGATCCTGACATGACAGACTGAGTGTATCACTAGGAAGATATGACTATATTTCAGCAAATATTGTGGGACTGTTGTGAGTTATGTCAGAAAATATCTTAAAAAAAAAAAACCTAATATGCATGGACTAGTAATATAGCTCTGGGGTAGAACACTTGCCTAGCATGCATGACCCCTGGGTTCAATCCCCAGTACTGCAAACAATAAAAAAAAAAAAAAAAGTAATATAATAAAATAAAAAATAAAGATGCATACAGCTGAAGGGTACAGAACATTGATAGGTGCTTAGCATGAGCAAGGCCAGGGGTTCAATCTCTAACATAAATAAATTTAAAAGTTAAATAAATAAAATTGAAATGCATTCTACAGTATTCAAGAGGTACAATGACAATAACTGAGATTTCATTTAAAATATTCCAGGAAAAGGCAAGGGGTGCAGGACTGGGGATAAAGCTCAGTTGGCAGAGTGCTTCTCTTGCATGTAGAAGGCCCTCGGTTCAATTCCCAGCACCATTAAAAAAAAAAAAAAAAAAAAAAGGCAACGGGTGCAGAAAGTAAAAGTATCATGTCAAGATGGGGATAGTAGGTGAGGCTAGTGACAGATACTAAGATGTTTACTGATGTCTCTAGTTTCATGTATATTTACTTTCTTTTTCCTTTTGGGGGTGGGGGCAGGGAATACTGGTGATTGAACCCAGAGGTTCTTTCCACTGAGCTACATCTCCAGCCCTTTATATTATTTTGAGATAGGATCTCATTAAGTTACTCAGGTTGGTCCTGACTTTATGATCCTCCTGCCTTAGCCTCCCAAGTCACTAGAATTACAAGGAGGCCCCACCATGGCCTGGCTATATTTACTTTCATAAGAGTAACCACTTCCAAACACAGGGTCAGAGAAAAGTGGGTCCTGTATCAGATTTGATGGGTCAGACACTGCCGGCTACCCTTCACTCAACACTCCAAAAACATACTTCAGAGGCTCTTAGGCTAAGGAATGTGAGATAACTCGTTCAGGATCACAGCCAGGAAGAAGCAGAGCTGGTGAGTTGCCTAACTAACTAATCTAACTAGAAGCAGTGTTTCTCTCCCTGGATGGGGCCTGTACCACCTGCCTGCTCTCTTCCTGCTCTGGATAAAACCTGGTCCAAAAAAGGCAAATACAACAAGAATGGGGATGGGCACCTCAAGTGGACCTGAGCTGGTCACCCAATTCTCCAGCATTGCTGAGGATGTAATGGGCATATGGAGATGCCTTGGGCTCAGATTCCCAGAGCTCAGCCTGGGCAGAGATTGGGCCTCACCCTGGGAGTACAGGTGCACTCGATGGATGCTCCTTTTCAACTGCTCCAGGCGCTGGTGCATCTCTAGGGTGCCCATGCTGTTACACTGGTTCAGTTCTCCCTGGACAGCACAGATGAACTTCGCCTACAACAGCGGGATAGGCAGGGGAGGAGGATACCAAGGAGTCATCTGCCCATTCCTCTCTAAAAGCTAGGTAGTCTTGATTTCTGGAAGACCCTCATAACAACCCCAACTAAGCCCAACAGTGCCCTCCCAAACCCATGGTACCCCACAAAGTCCCACTCTCCTCGGAGCTCCACCCTAAGGGGGAGCAGGCCAGGGTGGTCACTTCTCCCACCCTCCTGGTCCCCACCTCCTGCAGTGCGCACCCAGATAAAGGAAAGGAGCCCGCGCTGCTCGCATTCGGTCTGCTTGCCCTTGCGCACGACCCTCTCCGCCAGGGCTGGATTGCGGTCAAGAGTGCGGAAGAGGCGGCGCAGAGAGCGTTCTGTGTAGGTTGCTGCCTGTCTCTCAAAGTCCTCCTCCGAAATGAGCTGGCAAAAGGTCACACTCTGGGGAAATTCACTGTCAAACTCATCCAGGACCTCCATCCTAAACCGGCTGCTGGTGGTGGAGCCGAACTGCCTGGGAACTTAGCGGTCGTTGGGGCCAGGGCGGCTGGATACCCAAACCGCCCGGAGGCGAGGTGAGAGGACCCCTCCCTAGGACCAGGGCTGAGATCACCAAAGGCAGAGGGGTCCCCTTACGGGCCGCACCCACTCTCCCCTCCAGCTGCGGTGCAAGTTCCCTGTTCCCTCTCTGACAGCCGCAGCCCCCTCCCCTGACCCACCCCCCAATAAATCAGCGGGGAGGCAAGGGGAGGGGCCAAATCCCCTGTGACTGTCACACGTGACAATGCCCAACCCTCTGGGCATGCGCTGTCACATCTTCCACGTGGCCAAGGTAGCTGCGTGGTTAATAGTCCCATTCTGGGAGCTATCAGTCCTTTGATCTCCACTTGGTCCCTGCCCATCCAGAGGACATGGGCATCTCCCTAAATCTTGCCACTTCTTTAAGGCCCCAAACCCCTCTCCCAGCTTCCAGTCCCTTCTCTATCCCTGTGCTTCTTCACTTGGACAAGTACCCTGCCTGCTTCGCCTTCACAAAGGCAATGCCCATAGGATTTCACTCTGCCCCTGACTCCTCCAGCTTTGGATTTTTCATCCTATTCCTTTCCTGCCCTACTCTCCAGCATCATACACACACCTCCCGGATCTTACCCTCTTCAGGATCACTTCTTTGCTCTATCATTCTAGTTGCCTGCATTCTGGCCCCTTCTCGGTGTCTTTCCTCCTGACCCTCTGATGTATTTCCAAAGACCCTTTCTTCACCTTACAGTCTTTAACAGTTCTTGATGCTGTTCAAGAACCCAGAATTGACTTAACCCAAAACTTTGTTTCAGGCTCAACCTCCCTTGAATTCCAAACCCATATCCAAATGTCTGCTAGGGACAATTCTTGGGCATCTCACATGGAACACATCCAGATTGGCAAATAACTTCTTCCCCCTGAAACTTGCCTTTCTCCTCCCTCCCTTATCTGGGCAGTAGTTGCCCTCACCATCCATTCCAGCCACTAAAGAGAGGTAGTGCCCTCCGGAAAACCCTTCCATCAGCCCTGAGATTCAATGGAGTATATCTGAGAATTCAAAACAGATTTGTCTCCTAATAGCCAAACCACCAGCCCTCTAATTCCAGCTCTCTCCAGCATAGGAGGTAGTAGGCATTTCCTCCAGCTTGTAGGTCAGAGAGCAAGATGGAGACAATCAAGGAGGAACAGGGTCTATTTTGTGCATCTTGCCTAATGGTTCAGGCAGAAACTCAGTCAGATATACCTGAATTCGAGTCTCTTTCCTGCTTCCTGCCCCCATGTGACTTACAAAATGAATCTTTATTTTTAAATATATGCCTATTTTCAAACAGGACAAGCACCCTTTGAAGTTCAAAAAGACCTTTGATTACTCCTACCACATTATGCTAATAACCATGCTTCACACTTTGTTTTCGCTTGTTTGTTCATTTCTGGTGCTAGAGATAAAAACTAGAGCCTTGTGCACGCAAGGCACTATCACTGAGCTACATCCTTTTCCCTATTAGTGTTTTTAAAAAACATACTGGGCCCCTCCTCTGTACCAGATATTACCAAGAAAGATTTCACAAATGAAAACAACATATGGTCTCTGACTTCATAGGCTCCCAGGCCCCTATTAGGGACTTCAGCCACTGGAGAAAAATTGTGATCCAAAGGCACTGCTAGAAGCATATTCCAGGGAAGGTTTTCCCAAGGAGATAATGCTAGCCCTGAGTTCAAAAACCTTCCTCCAGCAAGAGCAGGAGATAGCTGCTTCAGCAGTAGGTATAGAATCTGCACATGAATGAGGGGTGGCCACTTCCCAGCAATGGCCCCTAGAAGCTAGAAGGGAGAATGGGCCTGAGTCAGGTAACCACGAGATCAAGAAATCCCAAGGGGTCAGGACTAGGAGTCAAGAGAAGCATTTGTCATTTCTCCTCATTCCCACCATGGATGCCAGGGCTTTTACTCCCCAGGACAGGATTAAAGGCAGTGTTCTAGTATTCTCTGCTGGGAGAAGGTTACTCCCAAAAGTCCATCTGGAGACCTGAGCCTCCTTTCTAGGAGTCAGGCTAGTATTAAAGGGCACATTGTGTCAGGTAGAGGTGGCCCTGCAAGCACACTTAGAATAAGGCTCCTTGGAAATTTAACTTCAGGTCCCCTATTCCAGCTGGGAAGGCAGACATGTGAGACACCTCACAGCCCCTTCTGCAGGATCAGGGAATATTTCCCTATAAAAGAACAAGCTGGCACTGTTGATGGGCCTCACCAGCACGTTTCTTTATCCCAAGTCCACCCATCTAAGATTGTCCCACTCCTGCTGATGCTCTGGTGTGAAGGCTTTCTCCTAGAAGGCCTATCTCACCCTCATTCCCAAACCCCACCCAAAAGAACATTTCTTTCTGAGCCTCATCCTCTTCAAACATTCAGGGAAGGCTAGGTCCCTTTTACCCCAACATGTCCATGGTTGATCTGGGTCTAAGCCAGGCATGCAAAGGATTTCTATTTCTCCACAAGCTCCTGGAGTCCCAAACTTACCTGGGGAGGCAAAGTGGAAAGATCTTCAACCAAGAGCCTTTCTGAATCTGAAGGCTCTTTGCACTTGTCCAGCATGATCAGGATGGACAGCTTGAGGGATGATCCCAAGGACCCACCCACCAGATCATCTCTTTGATGGATGGTTCAGTCCAATTCTAAACCCTTGCTTAATTAGTCCAAACACTTACCCTTTGAGTACCTCAGCTTTCTCAATTGAGAAGTTGAGTAAGGCAGCAAATACTCTTCTCCCCAAGTGCTATGAGCAGTGAGCAGACCTGACCGATGCCCTTTCATCATTGCACTGCTTCCCAGTGGCCCATAGTAGTGCAACAGGGAAAGAGTGTCGGGTAGGCCTGGCTTTCTTAGTGGTGGTAATGGGTGAGATCTGAAACCTGAAATGCAGGCCCATTTGGGTGGGGCTCTCTGCCTGGGGGAAGTGTGCCCTCTGACCCTAGAGGCCCAGGCCTGCCTAGACTCTCAAGTTTCCATGGAGAAGGGAGCAAACTGGGCAGGGGGGAGGGGAGGGCCTGCAGGACTAAGGAATCTGTCTGGAGGAAAAGGAAAGAAGAGGTTGTGGATGAGGGGCATTCCCAGTTCTGGTCCCAAATGCTTTGACAATATCATTGCACTGCTTCTCAGAGCACAGTAGTGCAACCTCGTCAGAGCACCTGCAACCAGCAGGAGGGTCCCATAGTCCTCAATACATGCAGGGTGGGAATTTCAACCACAGATGGGTGGATGAGGCCAGAACCCTTATCTAGGACAAGGGGAGAAGAGGATCTCATCAGTGTTGTCTCTCTTGAGGTCTTCAGAACCCCGGGGAACCCCAGCCTTCCCCAGCATGCTTCAGGTTGTGGAGGAGACAACCCAGCCCTGGAACAAGAGCTTATGGGACAAACCTCAGAGGGGGCACACACACAAAGGAGAGGGGCCCGCACTCAGCCACAGTCCAAGCCTACTAGCCCTTGGAGCAGGGTGAGTACAGTCCGATGACCCTGCACCCTGCCTTGGCCTGCGACTCCAAGAAGGGCGACCCCATTCCGGGACGATGCGCCCTTGCGGCTCTGGACCTCATCCTGGGCCTCTTGCCCCCAGCATGGGTTCCATATTCTGTCCTAACAGATTCTTATGCCCTAAGGGTCAGAACGGAGCAGAAGAATGGGGGGCTTCCCGCCCTTTTGGAGTTCCCTGACCAGAGAGGGCGCCAGGAGTCCTGATAGGGCCCCTCCGCAGGTCAGGCCAGACAGAGCCGTTCCCCGTCACCCCAGCCCCCACCCCCAGACCCATCTACTCACGCGGACAGATACCCCTTCCTCTCAGAGGGAAGGCAAGTCGCAGATTAGTGGAAGAGGGTCCTGGCCGTCGTTCGCCTCCGTAGTCCCCACCCCAACGACCCCGCACCTCGTGGCGCCCTCTCTCTCGCCGGCTCCATCTTTAACCCGCTGACAGTCGGAGGGGCCGGACCCCGGCCCCTTAGCATAGCACCGCGTTCATTGGCTGGCGCCGGCGCAGGGCTTTGCCTCCCGCACACCTATTGGCTGCTATCGGAGCGATTTCAAAATAGCCTCCGGGCTCGGATTGGTCTGGCGCCGCCCGAGTCTCAGGCTCCGTGGTTTTAACAAGGAGTTCTACAAACACTTTTTCCCCATTCATAACTTATCAAAAGGAACTTTGCCCGCCTTTTCTCAGCTCCAATCTCTGCAAGTTTTCTAGCGGTACCAGCTAGAGCGTTTTGAAGCTTGGTGGGAGGCGCCCGCCGCGTGGCTGAGCTCACCCGGGAGGAAATTGCGGCCACTGGGGAAGTGTCTGAACCTTTTCCCAAGTCTGCCGGTTAAGTGGGATCGTAGGCTGTTTCATAGTGTGCTGAGATTGCTCTCTGTACCTCTTGGATGGTATAAATCATTCGGCCGTGTTGGGGTTTCAAGAGATTGCGCTTTTTGCCCAACCTCAGAGCATCACCGGAATGAGGCTTGCCTAAAACCTCCGCGGTAGAGGTGGACCGGTCTTGAGGCTCATGGAGCCGTGCAGATCTTAGCGGTATGAGGAAGGGTATTTCTGAGATTGCAATCCATTTTGTGGCCAGGCAGATGAGCGGGTAAGGGTATATATCGCCCAGCCTTAGCACAACTCCAGTGTGTGTTGCGGGTGGGGGGAGTGTGCTTATGTGACCGTGCATCTGTGCCCTCTCCCGTTTTATTCCCATTCCAATGGCTGACAGCAAACATTGTTTTTTTTTTTTTTTTGTTTTTTTTTTGATGCAGAATTGGGTTTGAATCTTTATGAATCTCGCTTCTCTTGGCAAAATTGAGACAATAATTCAAACTGCTTCATAGAATTGTTGCCAGGAACAACCTGGCACTTAGTAGGTATCCAAAGTTATTTCTGCTGCTACTTCTTTTTTTGTCTTGTCCTTCATTTTGCCTGGAGCCATCTTATCTGTTCCCACTGCTTCAGCTTTGGTGGCCCAGGGATTCTTACCTTCTGTGCACTATTGGATTCTAACATTCCTCATCTTGTTTGTTTATGTGTGTACATTGACCACTTTGGTTTTTCCAGGGTATAGTCCACACTATTAAGTGTTCCATCCACATTCCCTTGCCCTCATCTCTACAGAAAGAATACTCATTACCAGCACCTGTGGCTCTATATATGGACTTTATTCTGGCTGCCAGAACCCCTTACCCAATGTACAGGCAAAGTGGGAAGTGCTGCAGGTTATTGCCCCCATCATTGGCTGAAGGCTGCCCCAATTGGTAGCCTTCAGCTAATGAGGGAAAATACTTTGGTAGGTGAATACCCCAGCTTCCAAGGTTGGGTAATTTTGATGATATTCTCAATGGGACTGAGTTCCAGCTGCACACAGGGATAACTTGCTTCATAGTGCATCCTACATTGACAGTTTTCCCTTCCCCTCTCCCAGCCCCACTCCTTTGACCCATAGTTTTCTGGCTCACCTCCATTTACCTTTACTTCCATTCAGTCCTCTCAAGTCTGGAGAGTGATGGGAGAAGATTGTAGACTTATATATAACACTCAAGAAGCTTGGCAGTGAAGGGGCCAGGAAGTGTCTCATGGAGAAGAAACAGAGTAATCGATCCAGAGCAAACACATGACCCCCCTCCCCTTAGGATTCAATTGATTAAAGCTTTTCTCCCATTCCATCCTTTGAATGTGTGGTCCTGATTGAGCTACACCCTTTTTTAAACTTTTTATTTTGAGATAGAGTCTAAATAGCCCAGGCTGTCCTCAAACTTGAGATCCTTCTCATCCTCCTACCTCAGCCTCCAGAGTAGCTAGGATTATAGGCATGCATCACCATGCCTAACCCCATCCTTTAATAAAGTCAACTGACTGGGGCTGGGGTTGTGGCTCAGGGGTAAAGCACTCGCTTGACACGTGTGAGGTCCTGGGTTCGATCCTCAGCACCACATAAAAATAAATCACTATTCCAAATCCCAAGTAGTTGCCACCCCAGCCTCTCCTTGGGTTTTTGTTTGTTGTTGGTTTTTGTTGTTGTTTTCTCTCCTTCAGGGAAGCAGTACCCTCTATCAACAGCAGTTCCCTGAAGCTCCTACTGTCCTATGCAGCAACAACCTGGCTGTTACCAAGTCCTGGAAACCTGTCATCCCAACCATCACCTTTAGAGGTCATTCACAGGACAGCAGGACTAATGATTTTACTTTGTCTGCTCCTGCTTTAAATTGTAATATTCTAAATTTTGCCCAAATTATACCTCCTCTTCCAGGAAACCTCCTCAGATCTCTGCAAAAAAACTTTCTTTTTTGGACACCTTCCCTTAAGACATCTTTTGAAACTCTGTTCTTTTTTTTTTTTTTTTTTTTTTTTTAAGATGTTGAAGGATCTTTATTTTATTCATTTCTTTACAAGCAGTACTGAGAATCGAACCCAAGGTCTCACACATGCTAGGCAAGTGATCTACCACTGAGCCACAACTCCCAGCCCCTGAAGCTCTCTGTTCTTTGAGAACTTGGAAAGTAATGGTGGGGAATTGAGATGCCACATGCTGGGCAGGCTGCTTGCCTGTAATCCCAGCAATTTAGATTGTGGCAGAAGGATCACAAGTTTGAAGCTAGCCTGGGCAACTTAGTGAGTCTCAGATTAAAAAAAAAAAAATTTAAAGGGCTAGTGATGTAACTCAGTGGTAGAGCACCCTTGGGTTCAATACCCAGTATCAAAACAGAGGGGAAAAAAAAAAAAGAAAGAAAGAATGAAGGAAGGAAGGAAGGAGCCTGTGATGCTACTTTCCAGCAGATAGGCAGAGTTTTCACTTGGCTATTAGTCGAAGACAGGTGTAAAGACTGCCACAATGCAAGGAGAGTGGGGTCCTCACTTGCAAGGGATGATGGGCCTGAAGAGCTTGAGTCCCATCCCAGCTGGACTCATTCTGCCATGGAGCCTAGACAACAGGAAAGTTCTTTAAACTTAGGGGCTGGAGGACTGAATAACTTGCTATCAGACCATTTAAAGGTAGATAGGGAGAGCTAATTGCTCAGGGAAGAACATCAAAAAGTTTTAGACAGCAGCAAATTGTGGTAGTAATTGAGGCTGAGGCAGGAGGATCACAAGTTCAACCATAGCTTCAGCAACTGAGAGAGACCCTGTTTCAAAAAAAAAAAAAAAAAATTTAAAAAGGGATAGAGATGTTGATCAGTGGCTAAGTGCCCTGGGTTCAATTTGGACATATTCAACAGCCAGGCTGGGCTGGTGGAAGAGATGGTGAACTGGGTCAGGGATGGCTGGCACTTCCTGATATCACTCCCACACTCACAACAAACACAATGACAGACCAACATTCTTTAATCACAAAGGCACTTGAGGACCCCTACAAACCCAAAGTCTCCACTGAGAGTGGCTGTGCAATTGCCCCACCCTGCTACCCTCCATTCACCCATCCATGACTCAGAGTTCATCATGACCTGCAGAGGGCTCCACACCAGGCTTGATGAAGATGCCTTCCATGGCCTTCCATGTATTATGTGTGTTCGCACTGGGCATGCCATGCACCTCATGTTGCCCACGGATGGGACTCCCGTACTGCTCACCAGTGACTGACAGGAACACAGAGGTACCCACGTGCTGGAAACGCACAGCAGCCTCCCGCTCCCAGTGCTGCCCAGAGCAGCGCACTGTCCACAGGTCCAGGTCATCACCCTCACCGTCTTCCCCAAAGGCACTCACCTCCTATGGGTGTAGAGTGTGGGGATAATGGTCAACACACAGGATACAAAGTTCCTTGGTACTGCTTGCCTGGCAGCAACATTTGCACCCAGTTCACTGGTCCTTTGATTCTTACTCTGCACCTTCCTGAGCCTCAGTTTCCACAGTTACAAAGTGGGACAGCAGGATATCCTCCCAGAACTTCCTCCCCTACACATACATACCCTGTTACTCTGTTTAGTGACCACTGGAGTCCATGGAGCTAAGGCTTCCTCCAAGTTCTCCCAGTCCTAACCCCTCTGAAATCCAGTCCCTCAGGCTGACAATCAAGGTCTCCATCTCCAACTTTTTCTTCCACAAACTCCCCTAAACCATCCTCAATTCCATCCTAACACCTCAAAGTTATGGTCTCCATGCCTTAGCATAAGCTCTTCCACAGGCCTGGGAAGCCCCCTCTTTTTCCCTCTGGGGAATGGAAGACTCCTAGGAGTTTTTCCAAACCCAGCCCTGAGTTTCCTATTCCCCACAGCAAAGGCTGTGTGGATGCCCCCCACCCCAGGGTTCCACTTGCCCCTAAAAGAGGACATGCATCTCTCATTGTCTCTGCTAGGCTGGGAGATCCTGGGGTAGGATCCTGGTAGTCACTTCTGTGTCCTCAGAAGGGACACTCAGTAAACATTTCTTAATTGAAATTCCCAATTTGTATAAGCTGAGGTTCAAAGCTGGTGATAAGGAAAGTCTCGAACTGGAACCCAAGGCTCTGTCCCCAGCCCTTCACACACATGCCAGGGTGTCAGGGAGGGGGATTACCTGGTTATTGGATAGCGGCGACAAGAAGTGGTGAGTGTGCAAGTTTTTGCCGGTGAGCACGTGTGTGAGCCGCACAGCCTGGCCACAGCGTACTGGGATCCCACGCGGGCACCCGCCCTCCGAGCCGCCACGGATCCTCCAGTAGCTATTGGCGTCGTCCGATGCCTCCACACCGGTCACGGATTGTTGGCCGCTGCCTGAGGAGTGACATCCCATCCAATCCCAGGGTGCTTATCAATCTCAGAACTATCGACCCTTGGAACCATAATTTGCCCCATGACTCCAACTCTGGGACCCCAACGGCTCACCCCTAACTCCCAGCTCTGGCTCCTGCCTGATCCTCCAAGTCCTTTGAACGGCAGTTTCCTGTTGATTTCCCCGCCCCCCAAATCCAAACGACCCTCTCAAAGTCCCAGTCCTAGACTCTCGAGGGCCCCCAACGCCTCTAGACCCCCAGCCAGCTCGTTTCCTGATGGCCCATTGACCCCTACGACCAACTCGTCCCCAAACCCTTAACTCGGAGCCTCTGCCTCCTGGCGCTTCCCAATTCGTTGGTCCCACGCACCGGATCCGTATTTGATGTCGTGTGAGTGCAGTCGCACTCTGTGGTGCGTGTTGAGCAGCTTCAGCACCGACCCGCAGGTCACTAGTCCCTCGCTGGTCTTGGAAGTGCCACCGTCCGGCACCAAGAGCGCCAGTAGCAGCCCCAGAAGCGCCGGTCCGGCAGCCCTCAAGCGGCCCGCGCTCCACATCTCGCCCTAGTTGGGCTGCAGCCGCTCGGGACAACAAGCCGCTTCCGTTCCCGCCTCAGGCCAATCCGGCTCTGACAGCGCCCGCACTCGCCAGCCAATCGTCATCCCGCGCGGCGCTCCGCCCGTACTGCCATTGGGTAGGCTTAAAAGAGACCCAACCCTAGATTTCCGGAGATGTCGCTGGGAGGGAGCCGGAGACACGAGGAGGGCTTTGATTGGTCCACGCTTCCGAGGACTCACCAATGAACGTCAGGGGACGAGCGGCTGCGGCCAAGTGGTAAAAGTGCACAGGGTTGCACAGGTGAGTGAGCTCGCGGAGTCCTGCGGTCGCTGAGCCCCTGAACACCATTCTGAGGGTCCTAAGACCCTACCGATATATGTATAGAAAGCACCTTGATCTTGCGCCTCTGGGACCTCAATTATGTGTCTCTCCCCTCGGACTTTGCAACTGCAGCTGCAGGATCTTAAAGTTGTTGGGTCACTAGATTTTTGTGGTCATAAAGTGAACAGATCCCTGAACCCGGGAATTAATTCCCCAGCCATTCGGTTATAGCCCCCTCTCGGACTCTGAGTCACCTCAGTCCCCGAATCTTGGGATTTCTGAATTTCCCACTCAACCATTTGATTCCTTACATGACAGAACTCGGAGTTACTGCGTCATACAGCAGCACAGGACAGCAAGGAGCTGTGGAGTTGAGGATAATGGCAAAATTTCAATAAAAAGTCCCAAATCTGTCTAAGGAAACCACAACACAGGGAGAAAGGAATTTGGGAAGCAAGCCTGGGTGACTATGTGTCCCAGGTCTTCTTGACATGAAGTGAAAATGTTCTTTTGGGTTTCAGTTATGCTGCCTTTTCAGAGGATTTTCAGTTCAGTCTTCAAGGGAGGAAAACGTATGCCACCGTTTATGTATTCATCCATGGAACTTTCTTTCATTGATTTTCATTCCAAACCCTAAGCTGGGGGTCATAGAGGAACTGGCTCTGGGCTACATTACCCAAGAAGTTGACTGAGCCATGCACTTGGGGCACTAGCAAAGCAGAAATTAAAGTTCATATTTAATAGTTAATAGTTCATATTTAATAGTTAATGAGTTCATCCAGAATTTTGAATTCAGAAAAAAAAAACAGAATAAAGTCCTTTGTGGCGGGTGGAATACTGGGGATTGAACCCAGAGGCATTTTACCAGGGCTACATCCTCAGTCTTCTTTTTTTTAATTTAGACAGGGTCTTGCTAAATTACTAAATTCCCAAGGCTGGACTGTAGGGAATCCTCCTGCCACAGTCTCCCAGGTCGCTGGGATTATAAGCATAGCTGGCAAGCCCTTCTGAATGAAAGTAACAGCTGGGTAAAGTGATGCATACTTTCAATCCTGGCAACTCAGGGAGGCTGAAGGGGCCTCCCCCTTCACAAGTTCAAAGACAGCCTCAGCAACTTAGTGAAACCCTATCTCAAAATAAAAAATAGAAAGGGCTGAGGATATGGCTCAGTGGTAAAGCACCCTGGGTTCAATCCCCAGTACCCCCCCCAAAAAAAAGACAGCAGCATGTGATTTTAGGGTGTTTGTCATTTTATTTTCTTTGATGCTGGGGATTGAACTCAGGACCACCTTGCCCATGCTAGGCAAACACATTATATTCCCTGAAAACAATTAAGATTTTCAATGTTTAATATTATGTTTATTTTGAATTATATATCAAATAAGGCACCTTGATATTTTTAGAATTTAGAATGTCTAAATGGCTTAAGAAGGTCTACCCTGGACTTGGCAAACCCTGTACTTGAGGGAGCCTCCAATCCAAGGTAGAGGGACAACAGTACAATCTGAGAGGCAATGAAAATGTTCTTTTGGACATGTCAGCAGGCATATCAAAGTTAACATGTACAAAGCAGAATTCTGATCTCTTCCTTTAAGCTGCTCCTCCTCTAGGCTTCTGAGTCTTAGCAAATTGGCATCTCCATTTACCAATTGCTCAAGACTGAAATTTTGAATTCTTCTTTGATTCTTTACCTCACTCCTTATGTCTAATCAAATAAGTGTTGATGTCCCTGACTCCAAAACAGATTTCAAGGCATCTCTCCTGAAACCTCCACCTAAGCCCATTTCCCCCTCTAACAAGTATCATCTACCACTTCCTATTAGATCTCGCTGTTTCTACTACACTGGTTCCATGCCACAGCATTATCTACAAAGGAAAAATGTTAAAGCAGAAAATAGATTATGTCCCATCAGCTCAGGAGGCTGAAGCAGGAGGATTGCAAGTTCAAGGCCAGCCTCAACAACTTAGTAAGGCCCTCAGCAACTTAATGAGACCCTTTCTCTAAATAAAATATTAAAAAGGGCTGGGGAATGTGGTTCAGTGATTAAGCACCCCTGGGTTCAATCCCCAGTACTAAACAAAACAGATTATGCCAGTCTCCTGCTGAAAGTCACCAATGGTTTTTCACTTGCATTTAGGACAAGAGAATGGCTATCTTTCTGACAGGCAGAAACAGGATTCTAAGTAAGCTATGTCAAAGCGGTCAGAATCAAAATGAAGTAACTTGTAATGCCCTAACCAAAATAAGTAAATAAAACCAGGAGGCTAGGAAGGAGGGGATCTCATGCAGGCTTCATAATAAGAACTGTCATAGGGCTGGGGATATGGCTCAAGCGGTAGCGCGCTCGCCTGGCATGTGTGCGGCCCGGGTTCGATCCTCAGCACCACTTACAAAAACGAAGATGTTGTGTCCGCCAAGAACTAAGAAAAAATAAATAAATGTTAAAATTCTTTCTCTGTCCCCCTCTCTCTCTCACACTCTCTTTAAAAAAAAAAAAAAAAAGAACTATCATAAAGGGGCTGGGGATGTGGCTCAAGCCGTAGCGCGCTCGTTTGGCATGCGTGCGGCCCGGGTTCGATCCTCAGCACCACATACCAACAAATATGTTGTGTCTGCCGATAACTAAAAAAATAAATATTAAAAAAAAAGAACTATCATAAAAGACTCTGCCAGAACCACAACTTCACACAAGGACCACCACAACCTTACACAAAACTACTTCTACAAAGATGTCTGCCCAGCAACTGTCTGTTCAATCTTGGACCAGTGTCTCCCTTGTTATTGTTCCTTGTAGTCAAATACTGTTTCAAAATGGCATATATAATTCTCATTTTGACTTTATTATTATTATATGTTTTCTTATGTTTCCCAGGCTGGTGTTGAACTCTTGGACTCAAGTGAGCCTTCTGACTCAGTCTCCCTAGTGCTGGGATTACTGGTGTGTACCACCAATTTTGAGTCTCATTTCACCTTAAAAGTTTTCCTTTGCCTCGTTCTCCTCGAATATGCTCAAAGTTTACTATGGCACACATATTTCCCTTGTGATGCTCTGCAATTCCCAAATATAGTTTTTTTTAGAATATCTCTGATTATCATTTAAATTAGAAACCAAACCCCAGAAACAAAGTGGGGGAGGCCAGAGTGACTCTTCCTTGACTCTTGTGTAGCCTCATGGCTTCTCATAGCTCTTCTTCTGCCTCCCTTATGAAGAAAAATGTTCCCTGGATCATCTTATGGCCCAGGGCTATTCATAACATCTTCAGTACCTTTCAACCACAGTTTGTCTTCAGGTTTAGATTCTCAAGAGACAGTCTGATTGGCTCAACCTGTGTCCATGCTTGAGATGCATCTAGTCATGGAGGGGAGAAAGAGTGGTAGCTAGTCTCTAAATATGGCCACAAACAATTCCTCCCATCTCAAAGTTGGGGAATATAACTTAGAGTGCTTGTCCAACATGGGTGAGGCCCTAAGTTCCAATCCTGGTACCACAAAACAAAAAATTCCTCCCATCCCTGTAAGCAAAGGAGACAGAATCCATTTCCCTCCCATTGAATCTGGGCAGGGACTTTTACTTTCTTTGACTAAGAGAATGCCAAAGAAGTACTATTTTGGGACTTTTAAGCACAAGTCATAGCAACTCCAGTGGTTGCTGCTTCTTCCTTCTAGGAAGTTAGTGTATCTTCAAGCTGTAAGGAAGTGCAGACTAGATTACTGACTGCATGGTGAGAGGCTACATGGAGAGATACCCTGGAGGAAGAGAACCGATTTAGAATGTTTTAGTTCTCAGTTGAAAGCAGTCACATGAGCAACTTCAGCCTATCATGTCAATCCCAATGTCATGATAAATGATCTTTTGTTTGAAGCTATTTAAACCTTGGGGTATTTTGTACACAGCAAGAGATAACTGAAACAGGATAAGGACACACATATCTAGCACAATGTTCCAATAGTTTCCAAAAGTACTGCTCCAGCTCTTCCCAGGGACATGTGCCTCTGATGTAGGGCTATGTTCTAATCTCCATTGATGAGTGGGAATCATAGCAGCTGCTGTCTCTTGGAGCCTGAGGGCTTTCTTTTTTAGATCCTTTTTACTGGTAGGTTTCTTGCTTTTGGACAGGTAGATAATAGCTACTCTGTAGCATCCACATTCGTTGTTAGCAATCAACCAGGCTTAGAATAGTGATATGCCAATGTGACTAATCAATCGCAGTCAAGTGGTATTGCTGTGGTGGTAGTGGTGGTTGATTGGGAATTGAATCAAACATGTGCCCTAAAAGATCTGTGCCACAAGAGTTCTGTAGAAAAATGGGTCCCTGATCTACCCATTTTAGGATTCTGAATTATAGGGTGGCTATATGTGGCTAATGTCCAAGAGAACTCCCCTGCCAGACTCTAGAGTGAGCCCTTCTGTTGATATATCTTCATGTATGGACTCTTGGGCCCTTGAGCATGGTCAAGCATGGCTGAGCAAGCCTGACCTCTATGCATTGAAAGAGAGGCAAAACAGACCCACCATGTGCCCCACAATGGCAACCTAGACAAGAAAAGTATAGTGTAGAGTCTTTACATGTTCTCTTGCTAGAGGGGAGAGATTGAATTGTTCTCTGAATGAAGGTGCATGAATAGGCAATAAACAAGCTGCCCTACAAGGCAGAGGGAAAGGTGATGCTTTGCTGAAAGTACAAGATAGCCAGAAATTCCAGGATAACCTTGGAGAAGAAACTTGTCAATCACAGCAGAAGCCATGCCCTAGGGCAGCCAATCCACAGCCCATTGACCAACAGCTACCACCACATGGCCTGGCATAGAAACTCCAGATTTTCTGGAGTTGGGTGTTGGGAAACACAAATTAGAGATACAGGTAGCCATGAGAATAGCTAGAGAGGGTGAGACTGCATGTTTTTTGGCTGCAATGTGAGGCTGTGACATACCAAAGCAAGGAGGGAGCTTTCCCAGGCAGAGAAAGTTTCCAAAATGCAGGAGTCATGATGCACAGGGACTGTGACTGAGGGGTGACCAGGAGTCCTAAGAGGGTTGAGGAACCAGAAAATTGCAGACTAGAGTTGAGAAGAACCACACAATGAAGCAGGCAGAAAGTAGAAGGAAGCTGGTCACATGAGAGGAGAGCATTATAAGGCAGAGCACATGAGATTCCTCAGGGTCAGAGTGATACTAGCTTTCATGAAGGATAGCTGCAGCTGAGCTAGGCCCACCCTAAAGGTGCTACTAAAGGGCAGGAGCAGCTAGGCATGGTGGTACATACCTATAATCTCAGTGGCTTAGGAGTCTGAGGCAGGAGGAGCACAAGTTCAAAGCCAACCTCAGCAACTTAATGAGGCCCTAAGCAATTTATAGAAACCCTGCCCCCCGCCAAAAAAAAAAAAAAACAGGCTGAGGGTATGGCTCAGTGGTAAAGCTCCCTGTGGGGTTCATCCCTGGTACCAAAAAAAAAAAAAAAAAAAAGGCAGATGCAAGGAAGAAAAGAAAGGGAAGCAGAAATCTCAGAATGAGAAATGAACATATTTATTTCTGTTTCTCTCATTGGCTTCCCTGAGAGGATCAGCAGAAATTCTCATGGGTATTCTCATCCCATCCTGACCGCTGCTCAGGGCAGGGGCCAATTGAGTGGGAAGTCACTCCAAAAGAGCAGGAGCAGGAGCAGGGAATGGAGCACTTTGTGTGGCTTATGGGGACATCATGGGGGGTCACTGTGGCCCATGTCCACAGAGTAGTTAATGGTTGTCTCCAATCCAGGCTCAGGGAAGCTCTGGGACTCGCTGTCATACACAGAATACTGCTCACCCTCCTCCTTGTCCTCATCACTGCCCTCATCCTCATCCTCGACCTCATCCTCATTCTCATCCTCGACCTCATCCTCATCCTCATCCTCATCCTCATCACTGCCTTCATCCTCCTCCTTTTCCTCATCACTGCTTTCATTCTCATACTCGTCCTCATCCTCATCACCATACTCATCCTCATCACTGCCCTCATCCTCATACTTGTCCTCATCACTGTCCTTATCCTTGTCCTTGTCCTTATCACTATCAGTGCCCTTAACCTCATTCTTGACCTCATCACTGTCCTTATCCTTGTCTTTGTCACTGCCATCAATGTCCTCGACATTCACCATTTCCTTGGACTCGGGAGGACTGAAGCCCATGCTGGTGGTGGATGACACAGACAGCTTGGGCTCTGATAGGCTTGTGGGTATCTTCCCCTCTTCTGTAGTAGGCTCCTGAGTGCTGTGTAGCTGGAGGATTGGCAGCTCAATGTTGAGGGAAGGGCCAGGCTCTATGGCCTGGGCCTGGGCCTGGGCCTGGGCCTGGGAATGGGCCTGGGCCTGGGAATGGGTCTGGGCCTGGGCCTGTGCCTGGGCCTGGGAATGGGCCTGGGCCTGGGAATGGGTCTGGGCCTGGGCCTGGGCCTGGGAATGGGCCTGGGTCTGGGCCTGGGCCTGGGCCCGGGCCTGGGAATGGGCCTGGGCCTGGGCCTTGGTCCGGTCAGTTACTGGCTCAGGATGCATGGTAGATTGTGGGGTGAGGGGCACTGTGCTACGCCATGAAGGGCCAAAATGGGGAACACGATGGTGGGAGGTGCTGGCGTGGGAGGCACTGACCTGGGAAGCACCAACCTGGGAGATGCTACTGGGATGGTGGGCTCCCAGCCGCGAGGCCTGCCTTGAGACCTGATGTAGCAAATGGTCCTCCTCCAGCTTGTGCAACAGGCAGCGCCAGTCTATCTTCGAGGACAGGCGGATATGGGAGCCCTTCACTTTCTTGAAGCCCAGGAAAAGGTCCATGAGTGTCTCAGTGATTGGGAAGGAGATGAAGCCAAGCTGCTTTTTGAGGTTGTTCTCAAACTTGTACTTGCAGATGAGCAAGGAGACTGCCTGCTCAACCAAGAAGTTGATGAGCTCCTCGTACCAGGGGTTGGAGAGGTGGGATATGCTGGACTTGGATGAGATGGAAGGCAGCGACTTCTTCTTCGTGAACTTGACACTGGGGCTCTATGTGGCAGCCAAGGAGGGAAAAGGAGACATGTCACATCTTGTTGGTCTTACCTTTCCTGCTGCCTTGTGACACCCATCACATCTCCTTGGCAGCCCCACCAGCCCAGCCTGTCACAAATATAGAAGTCATACTTATCACACTAAGGGTATAAACCCTACCACATTTTCTATGCTGTGATACTCAATAGCCAACCCTCATGATCACTTCACCTGCCTCACCTATTAGGCCTGCAGCAAAGCTAGGGACCTCAGCCACGGTGCCAGCAAACCTGAGCCTGAAAAACCTGGGCTTCTACAAGCTGATGCTGCAGCCCATGTTCAGAGAGAAGCACACCTGGACCTTAGTGAAGGCACGATTGAGGGACTGCTAGAGACCCACCAGGGTAAAATCACCTATGTTGTCCACATAGTCCCCCTGGGCAACTTTCCCTAAGCAAATCAGAGAGGCTGGAGAGTCCTGCAATTGAATTTAGAGGGAACTAGACTCTAGGATGCAGAGTCCCCACAAGGGACAAGACCCTTTCCATATGGGAGGACCTCCAAGATTCACATACAAACATTAAAAAATATATATCCAGGATAAAAAATAGCCTTTATTCATCTTTGACAATATTTAGTAGTAGCTAGGCCAGGATTCCTGGTATTCCAGCAGCTTGTACTATGCCCAGCAGGTTTCCATAATGCAGGTCAAGAGAGACCTTGATCTTGGGCACCTGCCAGTGACAGTGGCTGCTAGGAATGGTGGGTAACAGGGTCACTGCCCTTCAAATTTGTCCTCAAGGTTCCATGCCCCACCCTTGAGGGGATTACCTTTGAACTCAATGAAGCCGAAGAGGAGAGGATGGGGAAAAGGTAGGAGGAAAGAGGGTGGGAGGAGACAAGTGGAGGTGGGACTGGTCCCCTGAGGCAACCCTGACTAGATGCCAACTCCACTGTGATTCCAGGTGCAGGCAGGGTGAGATGCAAGCCATGGCAAGGCTTGGTTTTCTGGCTGGAACTCTGGAACACAGGTGTTTTCTGTAATTTGGGATCTAAGTCAGGAGTCCCCTGCCTGGGGTGAAGTGAGGGGCTAGGGACATTGGTCTCTTCTGTAGGTTTCACCTTGAGCCTGAGTTTGGTGGCCACCTGAGCATTAGACACAGGGGGGGAGCCCCGTTTGCCCTTGTTTTTTCTGGGAGTTATCTTGGAGCTGGAGGCTCTACTGAGGAAAGAATCATAGTGCTCCCTTCTCCTAGTGGGTGTGACCATCCTGGAGTCTTGTGGTAGCAAGTTAAATGACAATGCTGGGTTGGGATCGCAGTTGACAGGAAAAAGAGGGCAGCCATCTGGGCGGCGGGCACAACTGAGCTTGTCCACAGCCTGGCTGACCACAGTCTGCAGAGCAGGAAAGAGGTGGTGCTTAGCCAGGAAGTCCAGGGTGCAATGGGGCTGACGGACTGAACAGTAGCCAGGCAAGTCAAAGGATGCTGGCTGGCTCAGCAAAGATTTCATCTCCTTGTTGAATTCTCGTTTGAGGAAAAACAGCTCTCGTTCTCCAGGTCCCATCTCTGATGCTTCAGGAGTGCCTGGTCTGGAGCCCAGCAGCCCTGAGAACCAAGACAATGGCTGCTCCCGGGTCCGCTGGCTGCTGGCCTGGCTGCCCAGTGAGTCCCATAGCAGGGAGTCCCTCTTGGAACTGGGCTGACTCAGGCCTTTCTGCAGAGAGAGAGAGGGGGAGGGGATTCTGAGAGGTGTCCAGAAGCAGCCAAGCACGCTTGGCCCTGGCCTGTCCATCCCCCCCACTAGCCCCAGTCATGGACCCAGATCTCACCCCTTTCTTCTCCAACCGCAGTAGTCGCTTGAGGTTTTTCTCCAGTAGAAGTTTGTCCCTCATGGGTGGCACTGAGCCTAAGCCTTGTGCACCCAAGTCACTGTTCCAGCTGTGGGAGCCCAGACAGCCAGCTGTGAGGCTGCTATGGGAGTCAGACATGGAGCTGGAGCAAGATGGGTAATTGTTGGGACGTCCAGTACAGAGGCTGGGCTGAGCACGGTGTCGGTGCACAGTGCTGAAGCTGGGTCGAACACGTGGCCGCCTACCACTTGGCACCTCAATTGGGTCCTGGACCTCTACCAGTGGCACCCCAGCCTCTGTCTTCATAGCAGCCATGCGCTCTGTTGCCTCCTCCACCACTGTCTGTAGGCTGTCTAACACCTGGCCCTCAGTCAGGAAATCCAAGAAGCTACCAAAAGCCTGAGGGCCCTTAGCAGTTTGGCGGTGGCCCCGGTAAGCTGAGTTGCCATCCATTGATGGTGGGTGGGGCATACGACCCAGCTTGGAGGCTGACCCCATTTCTGGCAACAGTGGCTTCTTGGGTGGCTGCACCTAAGCAGACAGGCTTTTCACAGTTTGCAGGATGCCCTGCAGGGGAGGGAGGTCCCTGTCCTAGGGGGCTGCTAGGAGCTAGATGGAGATTGAACAGTGGAAGAAATTCCAGTTTTGTTTTTTTGGTTTTGGTGGTGCTGATGATTGAACCCAGGGTCTTGAGTATGCTAGGCAAAAGCTCCACCACGGAGCTAATTCAAAGCCCAGGAATTGCATTTTAGAGTATGCTAATCCTAGGTTTGGACCCTGACTTTGCCATCTTCAGGCTGTGTGACAGTGTCCACAATAGCCCCTTTTGAGGTTCAACCTCCACTTTCACAAATAAGGATATATTTATGATTTCCCTGAAATGTTCCCCAAACCTACATTTCACATACACAAGACCTAGTCTGAAAGCCCACTTCTACCCTTATATGTGGTGGGATTGGGCAAATGATAAAACCCCTCTGAGTCTCTGTGGTTCTGAATCTCTGCAAGGAGCAAGCCATCCCTGTCTCCACTGCTGTGATGCAGAGAACACAGGAGATCCTGAGCCCTGTTTTACATATGGCTGCTTCTCTAACTTGAGTCCTGGACTCTGAGATGACACCATGCTCATACTCAGAGTTCCTAGTTGATCCAGGTCCCTCTTGTGACACTGGAGTCAGGGGACATTGGGAATGAAATCAAGGGAGATCAGAGCCCAGCAAGGGGTCGTAGACAGGTCAAGCCTATAATAAGGACTTCACTAAGAGGACCAGAGAGGAGATCAATAGGAAACAAGAACGAGTATTAGTAGTCCGTGGCATCAGGCTCGGATCCTGCTAGGCACACTTACCCGTGCTATGTACGTACTGTGGCCAGCCTCATCGTCGGCCAGGTATCCTGAGTGGTGGCGACAGCTGGCCATAATGCAAGCAGCCAAGCCCACTGTCCGCCTTCTCTCTTCAGTTCCACAACAGATTCCACTCTGCAGGACGCGGGAAAATGGCGTAAGGGTCTCGATGGTGCGCCCAGGTTTCCACGAGTCCAAGTTTCTTTCCGTCCGTCCCTGACTATGTCAGTGGCCCCGGGGTCAGCTGGTACCTCGCACCCCACACTCCGTGTCCTTTATAACTCTTCCTCTGCTCGGAGCCCACTAGGCGTCCGTGGACTGCCCCCAATTGGAGTCGTAAGGGTGGGGATCTCTGGGGACGTCCGTATCCTGTCTCAGTGGTCTCGGGGTCGGGATGTATCTGACCCTCTCTCCTCTAAACCGGGGCCTCCTGGCGTCCCACCCTGGCTTATGATCGACCCGCTCACCAGAGTCCTACCTTGCTCGGCTAGCTTGTGTGGTCTGTGCGCGCTAATTGACCACCTCATAGAGAGCTGGATTGTGTTGGGGGGGGGCTCCCTGCTCGATTATTTAAATACCGCCCCCTGATTGGTTAACAAGGGTCCTTTTGCCCACTTGCTTCCTACGACACAATAGTTGGGGGCGGGGCCACGATGACTCCTCTTCCACTCCCACTGCCCCGCCCCGGCTCTGATGCCTTCACAGTCACAGGCGACTCCGGTGGCTGTGGATTTCGCTCTCTGGCCAGGGGCTCTGAATCTGGGGAATCGGATCTGTGACCCTAAACTGCCCCCAAATGAGTCTAAGGGCAAAAGCCATGGCCTCCAATCTCAATACAAACACACCTTCCTCAGTTTCTCCTGGTAGTTGCAAAACCCTCGGCTTCCTGCTCTTATTTATTCTTTCCAGGGGCCTGCTCCCCTTGCCCAAGGTAATAGACCACACAGAGTCTGTCTGAGCCCTTTTCTGCAGTCTTCCTGAGAACAGAGGAAAAAGTCCCAGCTCTCAGTTACAGGCCTAGCCAGCTTCAATTCCTGGCTGTGCTGTTTCTTGAGGGTGTGATTCAACCTGAGCATAGACTCCTTGTGTGAAAATAGGACTAACATCCTTCTACATAGGGAGTACAGCATTACATAAAATCTTCATACAACACACTTGACACCCTAAGAGATGCCCTATATAACATTACCACATTCCCTTTCCTTTCCTCTTCTGTCCAACAGATTCACCACAAACCCCATGCCAGAGTCTACCACAGCATGTTGTTACTTGTCTACCAAATGGTGCTCCTTTGGGGCAAGGACTGAGACAGTCAGCCCTTTCCAGTGCCTGGCACCCAGGAGGTGCTTAATAAATGCTATCTTCCACTTTACAACCTCAGGACTTCTGGCCTTTCCAGGATCAGAGTGGAGAACGGTAGTTAGTTGAGGTCTGCTAATTCAATAATTAGTATGATTGAACACAACAGTCTGTATGTCAAGAGCTTGGTTGAAGGGCTTTTTGAGTCCTCCATTACCTACAAGGCTCCATGAGGTATTATTTGTTATTCTCAAGTTCTACTCTACCTTCTCTTCCCCTAAGAGGACTAAGAGGATCAGAGGAGGCCTAGGTGTAGGCCCAGAGTTGCAGGGACTAATCCCAGATTCACTACTCCTCCCCTCTCTGACACTCAGTTTCCTTATCTGCAAAACACAAATGACATTACCAATCTCAAAGACTGGACACAAATACCATGATTTCCATAGTGAAAAATAAATCAAGAGAGTCACATTACAATGAAAACTGTTTGTCATCATGGTAACTAGTGACATAATCATAGGTAAGGTAAGGCTTTCTGGACCCAAAGAGCTAAAAAATTAAGTTATAAATGTAAAACTTGTTACTTTGGACGGAGCTCCAGAGACACAGAGGCTAATCTTTCTCAAATGAAGCCATTATCATGACATACATGTTCATTTTCTTGTTAAGAGCTTTACTAAGGAAATGTCTCTTCTTAGAAAAATAAGTAAAGGACAATAGGCAATTTTAAAAAATCAAAATAGTTAATAACATGAAAAATGTTCATAGGCACTGGTATACAAAAAAAAAATTACAAGAATGCAATAGCATTGATGTGATCATCTTTGGATGGTGAAGTGAAATTAGGTGTATTTATCTTCTTAGAGAATACTGGAAGTACACTACCCAGAAAGTTAGCAATGGTGATCTCTGGAAAGAGTAAAGGAGTTTTTCTTTTTCGTTTTTTGTTTTTCTCCTTTTCCTTTCCTTTCTTTTTCTTTTATGTTGTTATTTTAAACAAAGAAAAAAAAACACAAAAGAAAAAAAAACAAAATAAAAACCCATTTCTCAACATTCACCTTTTTTTTTTTTCCTTCTTCTTCTTCTTTGGTTCTGGGGATTGAACCCAGAGGAGCTTAACCACTGAGACACCTCCTCATCCCTTTTTATTTTGAGTCAGTCTTGCTAAGTTGCTTAGGGCCTCACTAAATTGCTGAGACTGGCTTTAAACTTGCGGTCCTCCTGCCTCAGCCCCCCCCAGGTACTGGGATTACAGGCGTGCGTCACGGCGCCCCGCTCTGCCGTTCACTTTATTAGTCAAGGAAAGTTCGTCCTGTTGTAATTATAAATGCAGTCTTGAACTAGTTCCAACAGAGCAAAGTCGGCGGAGTGGTTACAGAGCCAATTAGGAACCACTAGGTGGTGACAACAAAGGCGAAGGATAGCCGAGACTAGGCGTGTGCGTCAGGGCGGGGTTTTGGGCAGCGTTCTTGGGCGGGGCCTGGGCTGTCTAGACCACACCCCTCAAGTCTCCATCAAAGGTTTGAAGCTGCCATGGCTGGTCCGCGCGTGCGGCTGGTGGTCACCGCAGATGACTTCGGTTACTGTCCGCGGCGCGATGAGGGCATCGTGGAGGCCTTCCTGGCAGGGACTGTGACCAGTGTATCCCTGCTGGTTAACGGCGCGGCCGCGGAGAGCGCGGCGGAGCTGGCCCGCAGGTGAGGGCGGCCCCTTACGGGATCCAGCGGGTCTGGGGATGCATTTGCCCCGCGGCGTCTGGGCTCCAGATCCTGTTCCGCCCACAGGCACAGCATCCCTACCGGCCTCCACGCCAACCTGTCCGAAGGTCGACCCGTAGGCCCAGCCCGCCTAGGCGCCTCGTCGCTGCTGAGCCGCGAAGGCTTCTTTCTGGGCAAGATGGGATTCCGGGAGGCGGTAGCTGCCGGAGACGTGGCTTTGCCTCAGGTGCGGAGGTGCGGCAGCAGGAGGATGCACGCGTTTATCCCCAAAGCTCGGCCCGGAGATTACCATGAAGTCGTTAGGGACAGGAGCGGCAAGATCCTTCTCTTATTCAGTCTTACAGTTGTACAAGAAGGGAATCTTCTGTAGCTGCTCCCTGAAGCTCAAATATCTATGCTTCTTCCAGGTGCGGGAGGAGCTGGAGGCCCAATTAAGCCGCTTCCGGGAATTGCTGGGCAGGGACCCTACGCATGTGGACGGACATCAGCATGTGCACGTACTCCCAGGTTCGTGGGTTCAAGCTCCCAGGTCGGGGGGCTTAGCTCCCAGGTGAGGAGATGTGCTCCTCTCTGAGGCGGCTTCGTCAGCAGGTGTGTGTCAGGTGTTTGCTGAGTCGCTGCAGGCTTCTGGGGTGCGCTTCACACGACTGCCGCTAGAACGTGGTGTGAGCGGCTGCGCGTGGCTGGAAGACCCAGCCCGTGCCTTCGCCTGCACAGTGGAGCGCGATGCCAGGGCAGCTATGGGTCCTTTCTCCCGTCATGGCCTATGGTGAGCACCGGACTCCCAATCCCGACCCCATCCCCAGAGTCCCACGGGTTGGTTCACTTGTCCAGAGTGTCCCTTTTTCAACCTGGAAAAAGGTCAGGCATCGACTGGCTGCCCCACTCTAGTTCCTTCCCGCCCTAACCCCTAACTAGCCTTCAGGATCTTCCTGCTCTGCCATTGATGCCCCAGCACCTACAGGTGGACGGATGCTTTCGTGGGCCTGAGCACTTGCGGCCGACACATGTCTGCTCACCGCGTACTGGGGGCGCTGGCGAGAGCCTTGGAAGATATCCCTGCAGGCCATGCCCTGACAGCCGAGCTGATGGCACACCCTGGTTACCCCAGTGTGCCTCCAGCCGGGGGCTGTGGTGAGGGCCCTGATGCTTTCTCCTGCTCTTGGGAGAGGCTGCATGAGCTGCGGGTCCTCACAGCGCCCACTCTGCGGGCCCAGCTTGCCCAAGATGGCGTGCAGCTCTGCGCCCTTGACGACCTGGACTCCAAGAGGCCCCGGGAGTCCTCTGCAAGGCCACTCTGGAACCCTTCTTGGAGCCCTGCCCCACCATAACTCCGACAGTGAGCCGATTGCTAATGCCCCTTATAGGTGTGGGGGAAAGGGGCCAGAATAACCTCTGGGCACAGCCTGGAACCATGGCCTGGGCAGGAACCCACTTCCCACAGTGAGACACTGCCTGCTTTGTGCCCAGGTCCTCATGGTTCAGAGTGACAGCCAGGTATTAAGGAAGCCACTCTTGGCTGCATGCAGGCCAAGACAATGACATCTGGGCCTGCAGAGCATTTGGTGACAATTCACATTGTAATGTAAACCCCTGACTGGGCAGGGGTAGTGGGCAGGGATTGGCTGTAAATAAAATGTGTCTTTCAGACTTGGGTGGTTTGTAAACAGTGCTTGGGAAACCATGAAACAAGAATGTACACAGTAACTGCTTTGTGGCCCAGACCAAGTCAATATTCTACGCAAATATTCTGTGTTCTGGTTTTGTTTATGTTTAGGAATGTGTATGGTGGGTTTTTGTTTTTGTGGTTTTTGTTTTTTGGTACTGGGGGTGCTTTTACCACTGAGTTATATCCCTAGCTTTTTTAATTTGTTTTGGAGTTTTGAGACAGGGTCTCACTAAGTTGCTTAAGTCCTTGATAAGTTCCTAAGGCTAGCCTCCAACTTGCCATCCTCTTGCCTTAGCCTCCCAGTCACTGGGATTACAGGCATGTGTGACTGTGCCTCACTGGTTAGATTCTTGCTGTGTCATCCAGTCTGGCCTCAAACTTTTGGGCTCAAGCAATCCTCCATCCTTAGTCTTCCAAGTAGTTACAGAACTACAGGCACATACCACCGCACTCAGCAATACTGAAGTGGTTTTTGTTATTGTTGTTTTGGTACTGGGAACTGAACTCATTGGTACTCTACCACTGAGCTGCGTCCCCAGTCCTTTTCATTTTTTAGTTTGAGACAAGATTTCACTAAGTTGCTGAGGCTGGTCTTGAATTTGGGATTCTCCTGCCTCAACCTCCCAAGTAGTTGCCACCTCACCTGGCTTGTTTTTCCTTTATTCTTTTTATAAGGAATGGGAATAGGATTGTCTCATCAAACTGCTTTTTGGGAGGCATGGTAACTTCGATTTTTACTTAAAAAGAGGTCATCTGTTCTAAATAAGTCATTCTATGGGGCAGGTGTGAGGAGGCCCCCCTTTAAGGCAAGCTTAAAGGAGTATGTTTAAATTTTTCCAGGAAGGGCAGTCTTCTGTGGAAATGGGAACCTGGGATTCCTAACTGGGCCTGGTGACAGGGTCACCATATTAATTGGTTCAGGGTCCCTGAGACATGCAGAGTAGGTAGGGAAGACAGTGGGGAACTTGAGAGAAAAGAGTCCTTCTGCCCAACTCCAAAGGATAGTAAGACAGGTGGAACACTACATGGTCCTTTTTGTCTCATTTAATTTCATGTGTCTCCATTTTACAGACCTAGAGGTTGGAGTGATAGGGCAGGGCTTTGGACATACTGATTTATTTATTCGAAGTGCACTGGGCCCTGGACTGTTACGAATCCATGAGATCAGGTGTCAAGAGAGTTCTTAATCTGAACACAGACAGTCTAAAGGGACAAGTGGTTTGTTTTTGTTTTGCTACTGGGGATTGAAACCAGGGGTGCTTTACCACTGAGCCATATCAAGGGTCTTTTTAATTTTTTGAGACCAGATCTTGCTAAATTGCTGGGATTACAGGCATGTGCCACTGTACCCAGCTTTCTGAAAGGGTCAAGGTATCCTAGTCCTTCTTCCTGCATGCACTTATCCATGTCTCCATCCCCTTGATCATGGCTTTAGCTCACCTCCCTCCACATCTTTTTCTGGCTCTATGCTGGTCTTCCATCCTAACCTTCCAGTTGACCTTGACTCTGACACCTACAACACTTTTCTACTTCCTTTCCCTCATGCTTATGAACAGGAATTACTGTAAGTTTAGTTCCATGTGCTGTCTAGCATTTACCTCCTTGCTTTGGCCCTGGGTGATCTGGTCACACTCATGAAGTCTGCTGGCTGAGGCCTTGGAGTGGCCTTGTTCTACTATGGGGTGTTCAGAGGAATAAGTAACTGGTTATGTGGCTTGAAAGATAGATGCAGAGTAGGCAGGAGGGCTTAGGGTTCTGCACAAATGTTAGATAAAACTGTAGAAACGGCTATTGTCACCCAGGGAAGGAAGATGAGCAAAGATGGATGTTTAGAACAACCCTAGGGACCTTAGGAATTTAAGATAAAAGTAGGGTATGGCCAGACTGGTAGGAGAATCAGTCAAACAAGGACTACCTCACAAGGGAAGGGAAAGTAATAAGGACCTGTTGGAGTGGTTACTGGTGGGCTACTGGCATGGCTGGGTGGGAGTAGAGTATTACATATGCCAAACTGCTGTGCAGAATGACTTAGACAGTGATTTACTGTTATATATCCACTCAGTGTTCATATATGGAGTATCTGCTCTGTGCCAGGCCAGGGCTGGATACTGGGACACAGTCCAACCTTCAAGGCAACAATCAATGTGATCTGGGCCACACTGGGAGGTAGGGTTAAAGAAGCTCACAAAAATGTATGAGAACAAAGGTGGGTTTTGCCAGGAGGTACTGTCCTGGTTACCCTAGTGTGCCTCCAGCTAGGGGCTGCAGTGAGGGCCCAATAGCCACAAGGGTGCTCCAGAAGAGGTGACTTCCTTCCCTGAGCCTCTGCACAGTGTTGGGCAAGTCATTTCTATTCTGGTCTTGAAGCCTGCCCAGTTCCCCAAGAGCCCTGTCTCTGAATAAGAACATGTCCCAGTCACCCAGAAAATAGACATTTATCAGGCATGGCCTGGGCTAGGTACCATGCTGCACTTAAAAAGTCCCACCCCCAGCTTTGCTATCTTGGAATGATGCCAATTGCCACACTGAACTTGAGGAAGCAGGGAAAAGGGGGGAAAAAAACAGGGCAGGAAGAATTAAGACTAGATCTGGCTTTTGGATGGCAAGTGAAGGGCACAGAGGAACTGCCAAATGGAAGTTGGAGCAGGGCTTAGAAGCTGTCTGTTTGGGGCTGGGGGTATAGCTCAGTGGTAGAGCGCTTGCCTAGCATGTATGAGGCACTGGGTTTGATTCTCAGCACTGCATATAAATAAACAAAAATAAAGATCCTCAATAACTTAAAAAAAAATGAAAAGACAAAAAAATAAAATAAAAAAAGCTGCTGCCTGTTTGGTGATGAGAAAGACTCGGTCCCTTGGTCAGAGAAGCCAGTCTATAGGGTCCTCTATGCCTATGACTTTTGGAGGAGAGGAAGAGTCTATAGCCATGACTGGACCCTTTGAGAGAAAATGTACTGATTGGTGGGATGCAAGCAGCTCAGGAGTAAATGCAAAAACAGCCAGATGCCCTTGTCATCACCCAGAACATGTTTCCTCCTCTATAAAAACAGGCATAAGGATAATGGTGCTCACAGTGCTGCCTTGAGATTCAGATGAAAAAGGATGTGGCACATCCATGTGGCAGAGCAGCCTACCTGCAACTAAAGGCAAAGACCCTTATTGTCCCTATTACTAAAACCTCCAAGCTTTGCTCTCTGAGACTGACAGGTAGTCCTGGTCTTATCTAGCATCCAGTTCCAGAAAGGGAACTAGGCCTGGACAAAAATGTGTTACTAGCCTGGCTAGGTGCTACACCAAACTGGCACTTTTACTGTAGAGTACCTTAGCACCCAACGTTTTGGGGAATGCTGGGTCAGTTTCTAGCTGGAAACCACTTAGGGAAATGGCCTAGCCCCAGCTTCATTAGGACACTGATCAAGCCACCCTTCTCAGAGCCTATTTTCACCTCTGCTATACATGGATCATAGCATCACCACTCTCTTGGGGGGGGGGTGTCACAGGAGGACTGAAGTGACATATTCATGTGTGGAAGTTGCTGTTCCCTTACTAGACATCCACAAGATCCCTCTGCAGGCCTTGATACACTCTAGATTCTTCTGCTTGTCCATTGTTGATTATACCCCATTTGCTTCCCTCCGGGGACATAAGAACACCACTGTGTGCCTCTTATGAAGAGGATGGGAAAAGGGAGAGAGCTCGAAGGCCCCAGCCACCCTTTCCCACTCTCCAAGAGCTCAGGCTCCTGGCACTACCCACCTCCAAAGGAAGGAAGAAACCCACACAATCAAACCAGTGTTGGAGAGCATTTTTATTAAGGGCAGCAGAATGGGATCGCAGCATCTTAGAAAGCCTATTCTCCACCGTTGCGGAGAGGGACAGGAGGAAGACCCAGGGCACTTCAAAGAACTAGGCAGATGTGAAATCCTGAGCCAGCACGGGTCAGTGATAGGTGGCTACTCTACAGCTCTCCTCTCCTCCAGAGGATCCAGCTTTTGGTTTTGGAGCAGCCAGGGCTGGCCACCAGCTTGCTCAAAGCCTGCCTTGGGGCACGGCTAGAAGGAACAAGCCACCCAGGCCAAAGGGAAGTACACCCACTAGAGAGCCAGGCCTCTGCTGCCGGGGCAGACCATAGGGTGCCAGTGCCAGAGCTGAGAGTCCCTGAGAGGGGCTGCTGGCATAAGGGGTACCTTCCCACAGTGAGCAGAGAGCAGTGAGTGGGTGACAGGCAGGCAGAGCTACATTGGCAGAATATGAAGCAATGGGACAGTTTCCAAGAATGGCAATATTTCTAGATTCAGAGAAGCAACAAGAACAAATGGTGGTTTGTTTGGATATCTTCTAACCATTTGGCATTTTATTACAAATCTGCGTATGAGTGAAATAAAATCCATTATCACCTTTCTATTAATGGACAGATGTGGAAACACTGGCCCAGTGCTCTTGCCATCCTGGACACGGGAGTCTCCAGAAACCTGTCCCTCGAGTACCTAGGACTAAAGAAGCTGAGCTCATTACACCCCGCAGGGGCCACTTGCTTGGACAACTAAACAGTGTTATGCTCCCTAACCTATCCATCACTTCTCACATCTGCACAGACGAAACCCAGACCTGACTTACACGGCTATGAGCCCTGAAAGATCTCAAGTTATAGAATTAAAGTCAAAAAAGAAAGCAAAGTTTCTTGAAGTCATCTTCTCTAGAGGATCTAGTCCCCCCAGTAGCCAAGAAGAAAAGCCGCCAGTGGCAGAAGCAGAGTTGGTGACACACGGCGTTTGGATCATCAGCTTCCTCGGTATCAGAATGCCATATATTCTCTACTGTTTCAGGGACAGTCCCACTTGCCTTGAAAAGACATTAACATTCAAATCCTTACAAAGTTCATCTGATGATAACCTCTAAGGTCAATTTTTATTTCTACAAAAAAAGGCAATCAAAACAATATAAAACACATTGAAAGGATATTATTGAGCGAGCATCAAGTGGAGCTTGACTCTGCAAAGGTTGTTGAGTCCAAAGGGAGAGGAAAGGCCATCTTGTTCCTGGGATGAGCCGGCGGCTGCTCTGAAGGAAGGGGCCAGCAGAGACCCCAGTGACCCCAGATTGGTGCCAGCTACAAAGCTGAGTCCTGCCAATTCTGATCCCGCAAAGGGTCAAACTGTGCCAAGGAAGGGCTGTGGTGGGGCTGCTGCGCTGAGGAGTTGGAGAGCTCCGTGGCACATTCAGATGGAACTTAGAATTTCAAATGGATATTCTGGCTTTTACTTTGCCTGCGATGAGCAGTGGATCTTCTAACATGGCTGCAGAAAAGGGTGCTGGCCTTCAGCCTGATCAGGAGCCTTTCTGGCGAGAAATTCATCGCACAAGTGCGCAGCGTCCTTGGCTGGCAGGCCCTTTCTCTGGGGTCACCATAGACCTGACATTACAGGGTTTCCCTGGCCAGGCTGTAGTTCAATCATTATACAGACATCAGGGTTTGCCCTTTTAATCCATACTGTTGTGGAAACATTAGCCAGATTTTTACACAAGGAGTGGGCCTCCCTTTGCACAGCATTTTTTTCCCCCCCGGGGGAGGAAGGTGGAGTTGCTTGTTTTGTAATTTTTTAAAAGAATGTTATAAATTGGCAGCAGGAGAATTTGAACTAACTCCCACATGGGACAGTGTGATACTGGAGAAGAAAAGCCACAAGAGCCATTTCTTCTCCTTTGTGGAGCAGAGAGGAATTGGTTCTGGGGAAGTAAATACATGAACAATAAACTGAATGCAAGAAAGTGGGAGTTGCAAGGGCAGGGAAGGAAGGGGAACCACAACCTTATTTTTTTTAACCTTATGGGCTAAATGTAACTTGAAGATTTGGGGTAAATTTGGACAAAAGAAACACCATTCTTTTGAAGTAGATTGAAGCAGTGATTTTTAAAACAAAGAAAGCAGAACTAGAACATCTGAAATTTTTAATCCTTTCTTTACAGGTTACCTAGACCACTTTTGATTAAGAAAACTGTAGAAAGTTAGTAACTGCCACAAGCAAACGCCAGGCGGTGGCACGTGTCAATTTTCCACAGAGTCCTGCTTTGCGGGGTGTCTGAATGCACTGCTCGGGGTCTCTGCTCACACTTGCTGGAATCACTTGCGGCAGATTTTAGTCCACAGGTCGCTTTTCCCCATATTTCTTTGTAAACTCTTCAGCGTTCTTACAGAATTTTTTACGGTCCTTAGAGTATTCTTCAGCTAGGTCAGCCCGGAGCGGGTGCTCGGGCTGGGGGTCGTTCACCAGTGCTATGAGGGACTGGATTACTGCCAAGAGAAGGACAAGGCATTGGGCATTAGAATAGTCTCAGAAAGTGCATGGGCAAAAGGCAGCTAACCTCAGGATAGAAATTCTGTGACTTCAACATTGACTTATATCTACTGCTTTTAAGACAACATATTCTCTTTATTAAAAATTCTGACTACCAAAACTCAACCCATCACTCCTCTGTAATTAAGAGAAAGCGATGGATGACAGTCAACACTACTTTGGATTGCTGATGCCACGGGCTCCTCTACTAATGGACTCATGCTTTTCACCCAGTGTTGCAAGGAATGAAATCAAATGCTGACATAGGCTGCCTCCCGCACAGAGGCATGACCAGTCAATAACATGTTGAGTAAAGGTTATAGCACAAAGACCACCTGCCCCAATGTTTCTAGAAGTTCTTTTGACCACAGTTGGCCCAGGTGAGGTTTGGGGCAAAGATGAGGAAAGTTTGGCACATGCAGGGCCAAGGCTGAATGGGGTGAATAGTGGCTAGGTCACCAAGTGCAGAGTGTGGACAGTGTAGAATGAGCAGGGGTCAAGAATCTGGAAGGCTCTCTTCAGGCCAAGATAGTCTTTAATTCAATCTCCACACCCCTTGAACAGATACTATCATCTCCCTACCTGTACCCACCACAGGTAGTAGTATCTCTAGAGGAACTGGAGGCATATTTTTATCTTTTTATTTCAAGATTTGCCCTTTGCAGATTTTATTCTCACCTGAATGAGCAGAAATGATGGTAAAGCTTTTCAGTTCCTATTCTTTTTTTTCTCAATTGTTGATAGATCTTTATTTATTTATAATTTATATATGGTACTAAGAATTGAACCTAGTGCCTCTTGCATGCCAGGAAAGTGCCCTACCATTAAGCCATAGTCCCAGCCCCCTGTTCCTATTCTCCTGATGCCAACCATTCCACAGTTTGCTCTATATCCAAAGATTTCCTTATTGTTTATTTAGTATGTTTCCTTAAATCACCAAGTCTTTAACAGAAGACAAGGAAATACCAGTGACTCAAATGGGAAATCACTTTTATTTGTCTTAAACAAGGAGTGTTTTAATAAACATTAAAACAGGACCAGAAGTATAGCTCAGTGGTAGAGTAATTGCCCAGCATATACAAAGCTTGGGTTTGATCTCCAGCACTAAAAAGAAAAATAACAACATGAAAATAATCACTTGAGCCATCCTGGCCATACAGGGGAGTGACCACACAAATACTCTTTGAAAGAAGACTCTCAAGGCTTCTATGAAAACCTGCCTTCAGAGCCAGGCATAGTGACACATACCTGAAAACTCAGCTACTAGGGAAGCTGAGGCAGCAGAATCACAAGTTTGAGGTCAGCCTCAGCAACTTAATGAAACCCTATCTCAAAAAGAAATTTTAAAAGGCTAGGGGTGCTAGGGATGTAGCTCTCTGTTTTAGAGCACTTTGCAACAACTTAGAAGGCTAAGACAGGAGGAAGCAAGTTTGAGGCCATCCTGGGCAACTTAAACCTCATACCACCCTCCCCAAAGCCCCCCCCAAATCAAACAAAACCTGCTCTCTAGGTGGTATTATTTCAGTGTAAGCTAAGCTTTTCTCCAATAAGAGGGGAAACTGTTCTCTTCCCCCCCTATTTTTTATCTTTTTTAAGTTGTAGATGGACACAGTATGTTTATTTTATTTTTATGTGGTTCTGAGGATTGAACCTAGTGCCTTCCACATACGAGTCGAGCACTGAGCTACAACCCCAGCCCTGCTTTGTTGTTCTTGAGAGCTTGTTTGGAGTTCTGAGGGGAGCGCAGCTACTCAAATAACCTGGATTAAAGAACAGTCCTCCTCTGACTAAGTGTGCAGCTTCACACATGAAGTGCTGATGGAGGAAGGGGACAGCCACCTAGCCAGCCAGAGCAGCCAAATCAATCCTGGCGATCAATGGGGTGACATATGCTGCAGTCAGATGGCCCTTATTGTTCTTGACTTCAGGCTTGGAAACCCAAACCACATTTGCCTGATAGTACTGATAATAAGTGATTTCCCATCTTTTTAGAATCAGAAATGGTTCTGGAACAGTAGAATCACTATCTGCTTAGCACTTCAGGAACCTCAGTGGACTAAGGGAGGCTAAGTGCTGCTATGTGAGGGGACGCTGATGAGTTTTCATCTCCTGTTCACCATCTTTTATGGATGTTTAGGCTCTCTACTTATCGGCATCATCTTAGTGCCTAATAATATATCAGTATAAAACCACTTAGTTACACTAGTGCCTCCTCACTACGTCATTCTTTTCTGAAAACTCAATTTTATTATTTGATCATGTCTAAATTTTTTTTTTCAACCAAGAGATTTTATTGGGGGCTGCCCAAAGGAGAAGAAAAAGAGAAGCAGAGAGAAACAGAAAGAGCAGAGAGAAAGAGAAAGGGTAGAAAGAGGAGAGAAAGAGAAGAGGGCAGAGAGCGTGTATGTCTAAATATTTTAATGTAGTATTTCTTTTTTTTTTTTTTGAGAAAGAGAATTTTTTTTAATATTTATTTTTTAATTATCGGCAGACACAACATCTTTGTTTGTGGTGCTGAGGATCGAACCCGGGCTGCACGCATGCCAGGTGAGCGCGCTACTGCTTGAGCCATATCCCCAGCCCCGATTAATGTAGTATTTCTGATAAGTATTTCATTCTTTGTTTCTTTGGCTGAATTTCTGGCTCCTCATCCAAACTAGAGTAACTTAAGCAGAGCTGGACTTATTTTGCTAGTGAGAACACTAATAGCTACCACTGTTTTTCAAACTACCATTGTGGTCCTATCTTGTTATTTTTCACATAAAGGGCAGCACACTAATCATATTCTACAATGGTCTGGTCCTGGTTTCTTTTATTTTTTTTTAAATCTATTTTTTAGTTGTAGTTGGACACAATACCTAGGACCTTTTATATGCTAGGCAAGTCCTCTACTGATGAGCCACAACCCCAGCTCCCTGGTTTCTTTTTTTAGAGATAGAATCTCACTATGTTGCCCAGACTGGTCTCAAACTCTTGGTTGGGCTCAAATGATCCACCTACCGCGGCACCCTTTTATTTTTATTTAAAAAAAATTTTTTTTTAAAGTTGTAAGTGAATGCAATACTTTTATTTTTTATGTGATGCAGAGGACAGAACCCAGTGCCTCACAAGTGCAAGGTAAGTGCTCTACCACTGAGCTACCACTGCCACCCCTAGATTCTTGAACTCTTCTTTACCCACATGCTCCTCAATCATTTTTTAGGGCTTTCCAGGTGCGATATCCCAGCTTGATACATGTTTTTAAGCCCCTGCATTTTGGAGGCAGGCCTATAGTCCCTCAAGAGGCTGAGGTGGGAAGATTCCTGGGCAACATAGCAAGACCTCACCTCAAAAAATAAAAAAATCAAATTTTACTTCTTAACGTCACTGTGTTATCATCTGAGAAAAAAAAAAGCTTATGGCTGGGAATGTGGCTCAGGCGGTAGCGCTCTCGTCTGGCATGCGTGCGGCCCGGGTTCGATCCTCAGCACCACATACCAACAAAGATGTTGTGTCCGCCGAGAACTAAAAAAATAAATATTAAAAATTCTCTCTCTTTCTCTCTCTCCTCTCTCACTCTCTCTTACAGAACCCTAAAAAGAGAAGTAGAAGAAGATCTTAGAAGATGGAAAAATATACCCTGTTCATGGATAGGCAGAACTAACATTATCAAAATGGCGATATTACCAAAAGTTCTCTATAGGTTTAATGCAATGCCAATCAAAATCCCAATGGCATTTCTTGAAGAAATAGATAAAGCAATCATGAAATTCATATGGAAAAATAAAAGACCCAGAATAGCAAAAGCAATTTTAAGCAGGAAGTGTGAATCAGGCGGTATAGGGATACCAGATTTCAAACTATATTACAGAACAATAGTGACAAAAACAGCATGGTACTGGTACCAAAACAGGCGAGTGGACCAATGGTATAGAACAGAGGACACAGAGACTAATCCACAAAGTTACAACTATCTTATATTTGATAAAGGGGCTAAAAGCATGCAATGGAGGAAGGATAGCATCTTCAACAAATGGTGTTGGGAAAACTGGAAATCCATATGCAAAAAAATGAAACTGAATCCCTTCCTCTCGCCATGCACAAAAGTCAACTCTAAATGGATCAAGGAGCTTGATATCAAATCAGAGACTCTGCGTCTGATAGAAGAAAAAGTTGGCTCCGATCTACATATTGTGGGGTCGGGCTCCAAATTCCTTAATAGGACACCCATAGCACAAGAGTTAATAACAAGAATCAACAAATGGGACTTACTTAAACTAAAAAGTTTTTTTCTCAGCAAGAGAAACAATAAGAGAGGTAAATAGGGAGCCTACATCCTGGGAACAAATTTTTACTCCTCACACTTCAGATAGAGCCCTAATATCCAGAGTATACAAAGAACTCAAAAAATTAGACAATAAGATAACAAATAACCCAATCAACAAATGGGCCAAGGATCTGAACAGACACTTCTCAGAGGAGGATATACAATCAATCAACAAGTACATGAAAAAATGCTCACCATCTCTAGCAGTCAGAGAAATGCAAATCAAAACCACCCTAAGATACCATCTCACTCCAGTAAGATTGGCAGCCACTATGAAGTCAAACAACAACAAGTGCTGGCGAGGATGTGGAGAAAAGGGTACTCTTGTACATTGCTGGTGGGACTGCAAATTGGTACGGCCAATTTGGAAAGCAGTTTGGAGATTCCTGGGAAAGCTGGGAATGGAACCACCACTTGACCCTGCTATTGCCCTTCTCTGACTATTCCCTGAAGACCTTAAAAGAGCATGCTACAGGGATGCTGCCATATCGATGTTCATAGCAGCACAATTCACAATAGCTAGACTGTGGAACCAACCCAGATGCCCTTCAATAGATGAATGGATTAAAAAAATGTGGCATCTATACACAATGGAGTACTATGCAGCAATAAAAAATGACAAAATCATAGAATTTGCAGGGAAATGGATGGCACTAGAGCAGATTATGCTTAGTGAAGCTAGTCAATCCCTAAAAAACAAATACTAAATGTCTTCTTTGATATAATGAGAGCAACTATGAACAGAGCAGGGAGGAAGAGCAGGAAGAAAAGACTAACATTTAACAGAGTCATGAGATGGGAGGGAAAGGGAGAGAAAAAGGAAATTGCATGGAAATTAAGGGAGATCCTCATTGATATACAAAATTACATATAAGAGGTTGTGAGGGGAATGGGAAAATAAACAAGGAGAGTAATGAATTACAGTAGATGGGGTAGAGAGAGAAGAAGGGAGGGGAGGGGAGGGGAGGGGGGATAGTAGGGGATAGGAAAGGTAGCAGAATACAACAATTACTAATTGGGCATTATGTAAAATTGTGGATGTATAACCGACGTGATTCTGCAATCTGCATTTGGGGTAAAATTGGGAGTTAATAACCCACTTCAATCTAATGTATGAAATATGATATGTCAAGAGCTTTGTAATGTTGTGAACAACCAATAAAAAAAATAAAAAATTTAAAAAAAAAAGCTTATAAAATTTCCTCCTTTTTGTTTTTGCTGATAGTTTCTCTGTAATACAGGAAATTAACAATATCTTCTCTTCTTGGAGATTTAGAAGCTCCATTTTCACAGAATGTTAGTGATGCCTTCCTCTATCCCTAAAGTAATGCTGTAGCCTTCCATGTAATGTACCAAAAAGTACAAGTTAGGGGCTAGAACTGTGGCTCAATGGTAGAATGCTTGCCTAGCACTTGTGAGGCACAGGGTTTGATCCTCAGCACCACATGAAAATAAGTATGTACATAAGGTAAGTAAGTAAATAAATAAATAAATAAATAAATAAATAAATAAATGTGCTTGCTGTGTCTATCTACAAAAAAAGAAAAAAATCCTGTTATTTTGCTTCAGTCTTTTTTAAATCTTATCTTCTTAATTTGTTATAATGTATAGGGAACTGAAACATTCTGCTTATGAACATTTTAAATATCTTCATCTAATTTTGCTGCTATGCTATTTGCTACATAGAAGTTCAATTAATACTAAATTCAGTTAAGCTGGCTTCATTACTGATTATATTTTTTTGGTACCAGGAATTGAACCCAGGGGAACTTAACCACTGAACTACATCTCCAGTCCTTTTTATTTTTTTATTTTGAGACAGGGTCTCACTAAGTTGCACAGGGCCTTGCTAAGTTGTTGAGGCTGGTCTCTAACTTGTGTTCTCCTGTCTCAGCCTTCCAAGCCACTGGGATTATAGGCATAAACCACTGAGCCAGGCTAATGATTGATTGTATTTTATATAGTAAAATCTCATTTAACCACCAAACTAAGTCCTTGTTTTGTTGCTAAGATAGCTACTTGAACCAAATGCTGCTGAACAAAACTGTTTCCACATTTTTTATTCCAATATTACCTTCTGTTTGATACAGTTTTGTCATGTTTCTTGACTTTTCACACTTTGCTTTGCTCAATTTTTAACAGTTCCTTACAGTCTTTCCATTTTTAAAAAACTGACATGTCGCATAACAAAAAACAAAACAAAACAAAAAAACTTTTTAAAAGCATAAAGTTTTTAGTGTGCTTATACAAAGTTGTGTGACATCACCACCATTTAATTCTAAAACATTTCATCACCCCCAAAAGAAAACCCGCTCTCACTAGCAGTTACTTCCCATTCTTCCTCTCCTTTCTGACTCTGTAATCTGTTTCCATGGATTCACCTATTCTGATCATCCTGTATACAAGTGAACCTGTTATCTGTAGTAATTATGTTCTACAAACTTGCAGTGAGCATTCAATTAATAACACTAAATCACTGCTCCTAACGGAAATAGAGGATTGGGTTCCTAAAAATCTTTGCTCACAATGTTTTTGTTAACTTATTAATATATAACCATTTATTACTCATGGTTTTTTTTTAGTTGTAGATGGACATAATATCTTTATTTATTTATTTTTATGTGGTGCTGAGATTTGAACCCAGTGCCTCATACATTCAAGGCAAGTGATCTACCACTGAGCTACAACCTAGTCCCATCACATTTAAAGAAGCTTTACTTAGGGCTGGGGTTGTGGCTAGCAGTAGAGTGCTCACCTAGCATGTGCAAGGCCCTGTGTTTAATCCTCAGCACCACATAAAAATAAATAAATAAATAAATAAAGGTATTATGTCCATCTACAACTAAAAAAATAAATATTAAAAAAATGGTAAAAAAAAAAAAAGAGAAGAAGCCCTACTTAATTTATTGTATTTATTCACTAACATTAAATTCATGGCCATACCACTATAATTCATGCCCGAATAACGTTTATCTAACATTTGTATTTTCTCCAAAAGATACATCATAACTTCCTTGTACTCAGGAATACCACATAGCAATTTAACACTATGATGGGGGGCATTTTAAAAAGCTAAATTGGCAACAAAAGGAACAAAAATGCAAGAAATAGAACACTGAAGAGATGAGAATGATAACTTTCTAAGGACAAGGGCAAGAGAAGAAAATCATGAACAGATGCTATGAAGATAGTAGAAGAGTGCTAGAGGGAGATTAAAGCAAAAGGGGTGGCACATGTATTTCATGACTTTTGGAAATGAATGAAGAAATGAAAAGGCATCAAAAAAGGAAAATGCTAGGCTTAGGGTATGACTCAATGGTGGAGAGCTTGCCTAGCATACTCAGGGCCCTAAGGTTCTATGCCTAGCAATGCAAATAAATAAAAAAACAAAAACAAAACAAAAATAAATTGTACAATGTTAGTGGTTGAAGAGCAATCAGGAAATAGGGCCAGAAAAATTGGTACATAGAACATAGGAAGATCTAGCAAGTGGGAACAGCAAAGGTATGTCCAGGACAGCCATCGTTTGGGATAAGTGGCCCCAAGGAGGCCTGAGGAGCCAGCAAGAGGATTCAGTATCACTGCCCACCTGTTCTACCTCTGTAACCCCCTCTCCAGAGTTGCTATGCCTCCTGTCAAGATGCAAAGTCCATTTCCCTTCTCTAGAGTCTAGGTTGCTTGACCAACAGAATATAGCAGAAATGACACTATACCAGTTCTGCATCTGTGCCATAGTGGTCTGGCAGTTTCTGCTTTTGCCCTGGAACCCCACCGTGATATAAAGAAGTCCTATCCAGCCTATAAGAGGCCAAAAAGAGAACTGAGGATTCCAGTAAACATAAATTGCCACACATGTGAATGATGCCCACTGGCACATCCCAAACCCTGCACAGCTCTCAGCTCAATGTGATGCAAGAGTGACCCCAAGAATGATCATCCAGATGAAACCAGACAACCAAAAGAATGAGCAATAAACTTGTTACTTTAAGCAATTAAGCTTTGAGGGGGTTTGTAAATGAGAAATAGATAACAGAAATATAAGAATGTGGTGAAGTGCAAGGGACAACATTCGTGATATATGTAAGAATGGGATCAAGACCATGCTATAAAGGCTCTACAGAATAATTATCTATGAAGAAACCCCAGACAGTCCCAAGTCACAAAATAGGAATATAGAACCTACACCAAAATTTTTACCTTATAAATCTTAAATCAACAGGTACATTTTACAAAAGAATAAAAGGCCACCCCTAAGTTATCTCTTTGTAATGGGGGAAGGGAGCAGTCCCATCCTGAAAAAGCAGAACATTTGGGCTATGCTATAACATTTCTAGCTGAAGCTAAAATAGTATTGCTGTGGCCCTCTTACACAGTCAGCTCCTGCAAGAGGTGGCAAAACACTTGCATCTATATCTTGCAAGCGTCCCCAGTCCTGGCCACCATGCCCTCGGTTCTCAGGCAAGGGAGAAGACCCTAAAATCTTTGTAGCCAGAATCAGATCCTGGGCAGCCTGACCTGGAAGAACAATTCCTCCCACCCTCTGCTGACATAGTGGCCGAACAGAGATATACAACTCAGCAAGATCTCCAGGAGTTGTGTGAAGGTTGACACAATCCAACAAAGAACCAAGACTTCATATGGGGGAAAAAAATCAGGCCATGTGCACTGAGAATTGTGTCAGGCTGTTATAAACATCAACTTTTACACAACCAGTGTAAAGTCCTTTGGAGTTCACTCTCTGAAATGAGCACCTACATTCAGCACTTACACCTATCAACTACTCAGCTGTGGAGGACCAGCATACACTTTTCATGGTGATTATTTAAGAAGTAAGACTCAATTTTTCTTGTGAAAGCCTTTTAATTCCATCTTCTAGGGTGGGCTTCCACCAAAAAGTAACTTTTTAATCTATCAATGAAAAACTCCACTGTAGCCTCACCACATTCTGTAATATAAACAGATCTTATATTCTTTTACTTCTCATTACAAAGCCACCAAAAAAATGATGTCAGGGCTTCACATGAGAGTCTCTAATTGTTTTTGCTACTTCCAGGGGATAAAAGGGAGGATAATCACAATACTGAGTCAAATACTTTTCCTACAAAATGAACATGTGTGTGTTCATATAGACAAATGGACACATACACAACCACATCCAATCCAAGGAGTTCCATAACCAACGATATGCTTTCATCCAGGAATGTTGCTCTAGAGTCTGACCTTGCTGCCTCTCCAAACAACCCATTCTGAGCCACTGGATCTTGGCTCATGCCCTTCTGTTACCCAGGAAGGAACTCACCAACCACTCTTCTTCCTTCAAGCCTAATAAGTTTAGGCACTACCTGCTGTATAATACCAGCTTAGACACCACTCTATCTTCTTCTTCTAGGCAGTCCCACAATCCCTCCTCACTTCTAGGGATTAATGCCCATACCCCATCACTGCACATTCAGCAAATAGTCAGGATGTCTATGTCTCATTACACTGTAAGAAGCCCAGAAAGGGCCTCCTCAATACTGCACAGTAGTTTTCAACTGAGGCAACCATCCCACAGGACTGGTGGAACCTCAGTAATACTTCTGCATGTACTGGTATGTTTAAGACTTCTCTGGACCCTGACTTGGCATTAGAAGGAAACTTAAAGTCCCTATCCCACAGCAGCATTCTCAGTAGAGTTCCATCCAAGGCAGACAAGGAAATATGCTTACCTTGGTCGGTCTTGGTTGCTGGCTTCCAGTTCTCAGCACTAATTACTGGCAGGCAGACCTGCCCTTTTTCATCAATGTTTGGGTGGTAGATCTTTGTTTTAAATGTGATCTTCGGTGGTTTGAATGGGTATTCTGCTGGAAAGTTGATTTCGATTCTGAAGGCCCCCTTATCATATGGAGGGTTGTCCTGGAAGCAAATAGAGATCAAAATGAACACATCACAATTCACTATCTGGGGCCAAGACAGGACTATTCGAATTGTTCACTTGAAATATTAATTTAAGCCAGGCACAGTGGTGCATGCCTGTAATCCCAGCAGCTCTGGAGGCTGAGTCAGGAGGATCTAGAGTTCAAAGCCAGCCTCAGAAAAAAGGCACTAAACAACTCAGTAAAAAACCCTGTCTCCAAATAAAATGCAAAAGAGGGCTGGGGATATGGCTCAGGGGTTCAGTGCCCCTGAATTAAATCCCCAGTACCCCCACCTCCACAAAAAAAGATTAATTTATTGCTGGATGCAGTGGCACATGCTTTGTAATTCCAGTGACGCAGGAGGCTGAGATAGGATTGCAAGTTCAAAACCAGCCTCAGCAACTTAACAAAATAAAAAATAAAAAAGGGCTGGGAATGTAGTTCAGTGGTAAAACACCTATGGGTTCACTCCCTGGTATTGGCCCCACCAAAAAAGATTAATTTATTTCAAATAGTATATCAACTGTAGGGCAAACCAATAATCAACCAGTACTTCTAGAGCAAGATCTCTGCTAAGCTGTGAAAAAGTCTGAGATTGATGTGTTGGCATCTTATGCTTTTTTTTTTTTAATAGGCTTTATTTTTTAGAGCTCCTTTAGGTTTATAAAACTGAGAGGAAAGTTCATAGATAACCTACACATCCTTCCCCCAACACACAGAGCCTACCCCAGTAACAAGATCCCTCATCAAAAGAATAAATCTGCTAGGAATGATGGTGCATACCAGTAATCCCAACAACTTGGAAGGCTTAGGTAGGAGGAATCACAAGTTCAAGGGCAGCCTCAGCAAATAAGTGAGATCCTATTTCAAAATTTCTTAAAAATTAAAAAAAAGGGAGGGGGACAGGGGTTTTGGCTCAGTGGTAGAAAACTCACCTATCACGTGAGAGGTGATAGGTTCAATCCTCAGCACCACATAAAAATAAATAAATAAAATAAAAGTACTGTGCCCAACTATAAAAACTATTTTTTTTTTTAAAAAAAAGGACTGGGAATATAATATAGCTCAGCTGTAAAGCACCTGCTCAATCTGCAGTACCCCCCCTCCCGCCCCCCAAAAAAGATAAAAGGAAATACTGGCATCAGGTCCTATAGATGAGGAAGTTCTATAAGGAGATCTTATCTGAACAGCCTATCCTCAGGTATCTTTCATTTCAACTCTTCCATTCAGTTCCAGCTTTGGTGAAAGGCCCTAACCAACAACAGTGTCCGCTCTGCCTCACTTGCTTCCAGCACATTCTGCTCTTCCTGGTGGCCCTGTTGTCTTCTTACTGAGTTCTATGTATATTTTGAGTAACAGTCCTTTATCAGATGTTTTCTGCAAATATTTCTTTATCTTTTTTTAAGCTATGAAAATAATCACCCAGAGGTAAGTAATAACCCAACCTAGAATACACCACGAGTGCTGACAGGTCAAAGAGAGCTGAACTCCAAATATGGGCAGCTCAGTATCCCCACAATGGAGCCAAAACCCAGTTCCATGGCTAAATCCTGGGGAGCTGAGCTGATAAGTGGCTGGTTGCCAGGCAGAGCCAGCAACATGCCCTAGATCCTGGCCTGTAGGACACCAGAAAGTATGGCCCAAGGGGCCTGGAAACTGTGATGGCCCCAATGCCCCAGGAAAGAGCCCTTGGGTCTTTTCTCCCACCCAACCATTTCCAGAGCTGTGGAAGCCCTTCATGCTATACTACCTTTCTTATGCTCGGGCTTTCCTGAGTCACACCAACTCAAAGTAAACCAAGCCTTACAGGGTGCCCAGGAACACCCTTGGCAGCCCTACTCCATAGGTCTACCTCCTCATATCCCAAAAACTAAGTGGGCACTCTCCATTAAACAAGAGTTCCTCTGTTGGGGGTGCAGGTGAAGCTGGCACATAGCGGGTCTCTATATTCTTCAGCATTCTAACCCTGCCCAGGGAAGGGAAGCACAGAATGGGGCCCTTAAAGGATGAGAAGATTAGAAAAGGCTTATTAGGAAAGGGAGCTCTCATTCTCCCCCCTCCACCAAGGATCAAATTTTGTGCATGCTAGTCAAGTGTCCCTTCACTGAGCTATTCTAGCTCAAATCTTTTCTTTTTAATTGTTGATTATCTCAAGCATGTTACAATGCATGCGAATAAATAAGACCTGACCAAAGTTTATTAAGCACTTGTTATATATCATGTGCTTTTCTGTTTCATGTTAACCGATATGCCCCTGGCAGCAACCCTCAGAGGAAAATGCTGACCTTATCCACATTTGGAAGGATGGCAAATTAGGTAGAGGTTAAGTGGTTGGTATGAGACCCCTAAACTCAAGCTTCTTCTCTTATAACACAACCCAAAGCATCTGAAAGCATCCATCTGGGCCCTTCATCATCACCTCTGTGGATCCTGAGACCAACAGAAACTGATCCCTTCAAACACAAATATGCTGATGTTCCCAGCCTGCTATACCATCAGTAACTATGGTTGAGAAATCTCATGTCTTGCTAACATTCAGTAAACTGGCAGGCTACCTTGTTAACCTGAAAAGGGTAAAAATCTCAAGATTATTTACAGTTCTTGACAACAATTTCTAAGACACGAAGCTATTTTGTAGCAATTAAGACCCAGAGAAAGCTCTTTACCAAATGGCATAAAACCATTTGGGTCTTTTACTTATGTATCCTAATTCTAATCCTGTGGTCCATCTATTTCTTTTCATATGACTACCTTTCAAGGCTCAGCTCCCTTCAAAACTTCAAGAATCGGGGCTGGGGATGTGGCTCAAGCGGTAGCGCGCTCGCCTGGCATGCGTGCGGCCCAGGTTCGATCCTCAGCACCACATACCAACAAAGATGTTGTGTCTCGCCAAGAACTAAAAAATAAATATTAAAAAAAAAAAAAAAACTTCAAGAATCCCAAGACTCAATGCCACCTCATGTCTTCTTTTCTCTGAATCTTTTAATAAACCCACAGAAGTCACATTTTGATATCACCACTGTAAAGCAGTGAAAACCACCATACAGTGCTCTGGCTGCCAAAAAAGGGAGTCAACAATCCTGACTGCCAGACATGGACTGCTGTGACATGATGTGTCTCCATGGTGTAAGGGTAATCATCTATCTGCACCACACATAGGACTCATGGCTGTTGGCTCAGACAGTAGGATCCTGGTTTGTATCTAATGAATATGCTGTCCCTTCTTCATTCTAAGCATCAGAGGACAATAAGCTCTTGTCCACAGTTTATTGAGGAGGCTTCCCTCAGCAATATCCTTTCCCTATGTCTAGTATTTTCTCACCCAGGAAGTTATCACAGCCCAAACTTTTCTACCATAAAGAGGTCTAGCTTGGTCTTGCAAGATGCCTATCCCCTTAAAATTCAGTTGTCTTGTTAAAGGGAGTGGGAGGGAGGTGCCCATCCTGTTCTGACAGCCCCAGGCAGATTCTATGCCCTCATACCTTCCTGATCTACTCTAGAATACAAGAAATATCATAGCCAGGCACAGTGGCACACATCTGTAATTCCAGCAACTTGGGAGGTTGGATAGGAGGATCACAAGTTCATAGTCAGCCTCAGCAACTTAGTGAGACCCTGTCTCAAAATAAAAAGGGCTGGAGATATGGCTCAGTGGTTAAGCATCCCTGGTTTCAATCCCCAGTACACACACCAAAAAAAAAAAAAAAAAAGGAAAGAAAAACCTTACCACACTGGAATATCTGAAATAAGTTCATGGACCTTCCATCACGAACTATGGCCTTACCTTTTGTAAATTGTCTTTATTCTCTTTTCCATTCTGAAAAACAAGCTTCCTGGCTACTTGAATCACAAATCTCTAAATTAGGAGTCATCTTGTGCTAATTCTGGTTTCTGAAAATGACTTCTTTGTATGCTTTCAACTATTTGGTTTGTGGGACTTTTCATAGTACAGTTCTTTGGCAGTGAATATTCCATTATTACATAGAGTTTAATCATATTTCCTTCCAACATAAATATTAGGAGGAATAAATATTTTCTTTTTTTGTTTGCTTGTGTTTTGGGTATCGGGGATTGAACTCAGGATCGCTCCACCAAAAAGCCACATCCCCAGCCCTATTTTGTATTTTATTTAGAGACAGGGTCTCACTGAATCACTTAGTGCTTTGATTTTTGCTGAGGCTGGCTTTGAACTCACAATCCTCCTGACTCAGCCTCCAGAGCTGGGATTACAGGCATGTGCCACTACACTAGGAAGGAATCAGTTTCTTCAGAACTGTTTTCCCAATCTTTTATGATTAAACTACCTTCTGAATGATATCTAAATTTAAAACCACAAAATTATCTGAATTTGCCAAGGAATTTTCCCTCATGTGAACTCATAGCCAATATGACCCAGAGTATAATTCACTTCCACACACCCCCAGAACCAAAAAAATACTTCATAACCAAAAAAGGGGAGAAGTATATTAAAAAAAAAAAAAAATCAAACCATGACCCAGGATCACTGCTGTGTCTATACTGTAGGATATTCTCCAGGACTTTATTTCTACACATCTACACATATGAGGCATATGCAGTTACAAAACTCAAGTCCTATTATCTACATCCTTTCTTTTGACCCCTCCCCCCTTTTTTGGCTGGGGTCCAAACCCAGGACCTTACACATGCTAGGTAAGTGCTCCACCACTGAGCTGCACCCCTAGACCTCTTTTATTACTTCTGCCCAGGCTGCCATACTGCTTTGAATTGTGCAATCCAGACACTGTACTTCCTGTTGCCTCTTTTCTGTTGGGTCCTAAGTACACCACACCTGAAGATGGATCACTCATACTCAACATTTAAGAGACTACAGATTTCACAAGGACAGCACCTCTATTGCTTCCATCCATAATCCTGGTACTTGTTTTGCGACAGAAGCTCAATATCTCCCTCAACATGGGAGCATGCTCTTTCTCCTTAAAATAATTCCAATATACTCTGAGGTTTAAAAATATATATTTCAAATATGAAACCCTTTGTCAAAAAACAGGGCTTCCCTCTCTTGGTCTCAAAGATTACATCTATGATAGGAAGGAAGGAAAAGCAACTGAAAATTAGCAGGAGGCAGAGAAGAGTAAAGAACAAAGGCCAGTAGTATGTCCCAGGAAGGCAGGCTGTGGCTCTTATCCAAAGCCAGAGCAAGCAGCAGTGCATAAAGAAGGAGAAGGAAGCAGGTGTTGAGTGAGACCTTAGGTACAAAGGGCTGTACACATCAGTAAGCATAGAAAGGAAAGAGAAAGGTCTGAAAAAAATTGCCAGGCATGGTGGCTCACACCTGTGATCCCAACATCTCTGGAGGCTGAGGGAGGAGGATGGCAAGTTCAAAAGCCAGCCTCAGCAACTTAGCAAGACCCTGCCTCAAAATAAAACAAAAAGGTCTGTGGATATGGTTCAGAGGTTAAGCGCCCCTGGGTTCAATTCCTTGTACAAAAAAAGAAAGAAAGGTCTGAAAAACTTTAAAAAAAAAAAAAAAGTGAGGGATAAACAATTCACTCTTTGGAGGCAGGCTGGAGTTGAGGGAGATCTTCCTTCCTTAACAGGAAAATGAATATTTGGTATCAGCGAAGTTCTTATATTATCCCCACTCAGTGCTCACAAAGTGCTTTTAAGTCAAGCACACCACTCCATCAGAAGCCAACAGAAAGGAGGAAAAAAAGAAAAAGTAAAAGTAAAATGCCATAACTGTCACAGCTATCCAAATACTCTTAACAGGCAGGTTTTTAAGTTTTATTACAAGTGGGGGGAGGGAGTTTAAATGAGGTGAAATTCACTTGATATAAGTTGACTATTTCAAAGTCCAAAATTACATGCCTTTAAGTGTCTTCATAATGTTGTGTGTCATCTCTACCTGATTTCAAGAAATAAACTTTGTACCCATCAACTAACATATGGAAGGCTGAATGATTCTATAAAATAAATTAACCTGCTTCAATGCAGGCTTTATGAGCCTGGCCAGAGGTGGCTATCTTCTCTTAGAAGCAAAGGGGAGGAGATGGGGGCAGAAGAGAGGGATCTTAGGGAGAGGGCAAGATATGGTGGTCTCTGCTTATATCAGCTAAGAAAAGTATACAGTTGTGTGTACTCTTCTAAAACTCAGCCTCCATATTTACTAAAATAACATTTTTTTTCATTTTTCTTATTTTTCTTTTTAGATATACTGAAATAGAATACATTCTTACATCATACATACATGGATATAACTTCCAATTCTTGCAGTTGAACATGATGTGGAGTTTCACTGGTCATATATTCGTATATGAACACAGGAAAGTTCTGTCCAATTTATTCTATCTTTTCTATGCCCATCCTCCCTCCCTTCCCTTCATTCCCCTTGGTCTAACTCAATGAACTTTTATACTTCCCTTCCCCCCACCTTATTGTGTGTTTACATCTGCATATCAGAGAAAACACTGGCCTTTGGTTTTTTTGGAACTGACTTATTTCACTTAGCATTCATTTACTGACAAATGCCATAATTTCATTCTTTATGGCTGAGTAATACTCCAATGCCTAGTAATCCCAGTGGCTCAGAGTGCTGAGGCAAGAGGATTACAAGTTCAAAGCCAGCCTCAGCAAAAGCAAGTCACTAAGCAACTCACTGAGAATCTGTCTCTGAAATACAAAACAGGGCTGTGGGTGTGGCTCACTGGTCTAGTGACCGTGAGTTCACTCTCCAGTACCCCATGCAAAAAATAAACAATACAACAAAAAAAATTCCATTGCCTATATATACCACATTTTCTTTATCCATTCATCTGTTGAATGGTATCCAGGTTGGTTCCATAGCGTACGTAGCTACTGTGAATTGAGCTGCTATAAACATTGATGTGGCTGCCTCACTATAGTATACTGATATAAGTCCTTTGGGTATATACTAAAGAGTGGGATAGCTGGGTCAAATGGTGATTCCATTCCAAGTTTTCTGAGGAATCTCCATATTGTTTTCCCAAGTGGTTGCACCAATTTGCAGTCCCACCAGCAATGTATGAGTGTACATGTTTCCTCACGTCCTTGCCAACATTTATTGTTACTTGTATTCTTGATAATTGCCATTCTGACAGGAGTAAGATGAAATCTTAGCGTCATTTTTTTGTACCAGGGATTGAACTCAAGGGCACTCGACCCCTGAATCACATCCTCATTTTGTATTTTATTTAGCAGATGGGATTACAGGTGTGTGCCACTGTGCCTGGCTTTAGTGTAGTTTTAATTTTCATTTCTCTAATTAGGGAGAGGGCAAGATATGGTGGCCACTGCTTAGGCCAGCTGAGAAAGTTGTGTGTACTTTTACTAAAACAACATTTTTTTTTCTTATTTTTCTTTTTAGATATACATGACAATAGAATGTATAAACTATAAAAAGGTCTGTGGATATTTGAATGTTGAATGTTTATCCACTTATTTTTTAACCAGTTTTATTTCTTCTTCTGTGAAGTGCCTGTTCAATTCCTTTGCCAATTTATTGATTGGGTTTTTTTTTTCCTTTAGTGTTAAGTTTTTTGAGTTCTTTATATATTCTGAAGATTAATGCTCTGAGGTACAGGTGGCAAAGATTTTCTCCCATTCTGTAGGCTCTCTCTCTTCACATTCTTTATTATAAAACAACATTCTTTACTCTCAGAGAAGTATATTTATTATATACATTGATTGTGAACAGGCAGAAAGAAGGGAAGTTGGCCCAGCACTAAGACACACACCCTTCTACCACCTTTTTTCTAGGTCCCATGCATGAGGGCGTACACACACACACACACGCGCGCGCGCGCGCACACACACACACACACAGAGGAACATGTGTACTTGCACACTTGGCACTTTAACCCCTTTTCTCCACCTCACAGTTTATGTGACTTTTAGCCCTTATCACCAGAGAGTTCCAAGCTCTTCATCACGGTTGCAGTATACTCTACAATCTGAATGTACCATACTGTCTTTCCCACTAACCTAACACAAAGTATGAACCCAGGGGTGTTTAATTTTTATTTTATTTAGAGACAGGGTCTCTCTGAGTTGCTTAGGACTTCACTAAATTGCTGAGGCTGGCTTTAAACTTGCAATCCTCCTGCCTTAGCCTCCTGAGCTGCTTGGATTACAGGTGTGCACTACCATGCCTGGCTCTCTCCCTATTTTTACCATTATTATTATTATTATTTCAGGAATTGAACTCAGGGGCACTTACTTACCCACTGAGCCTCATACCCAGACCTTTTTTATATTTTACTTAGAGACAGGGTCTTGCTGAGTTGCTTAGGACCTTGCTAAGTTGCTGAGGCTAGCTTTGAATTCACGATCCTTCTGACCTAGCTTCCCCAGCGGCTAGAATTACAGGAGTGACAACACTCGGCTCCCATTTCACTTGTAAACATGAGACCGCTAGCATCTTAAGTGTCTGTGGCAGCACTAAACACTCCACAAACATCTTTGTTCTAAGACAAAATATCAGTGTTCCCAAGACATCACTAGCCAAGGAGAGGGGCAGCACCATTCAGAAAGCCACAGGCAAAGAGAAGTGGTCGTAAAGATCTCTTGCTATTCTGTTGAAATCTCACAACATTCTGATATCTACATCCTGATTACCTGTTTTCTCCATTTGCTAACTAAACTAATGAATGCTTACAATCTCTTCTTGCCTACAAGAATCAAAAGCTCCGGTTTTTATGTTACGCTTTTGAGCCAAGGGTGTCAGTTTTCAGAATAATAATTAGATGTACCTAGAACACAACAATCCCAGATCCTAGCCCAGGCCTGGAACTTATTCTACAGAAGAAAAATCAATGTCATATCTCTGGATATCCCAGTTGCCATTAATGAAGGCTTTAACAAAGAAGGTAGGAGAACCTCAAGGCCAATCTAAGAGGTAGAGATTTGGTTACTGGTCATTTAAATGAAAATTTAAAAAATTTCTTGTTAGGGGATAAAAATGGATCTTACTGCTTTTGAAAACCATAACTGAGGCAATCTCTATTGGGTCTCCTTTCACCCTGTGGGAGCTGTCTCTTTTCTTCTCACTTGAATAAATCCTACTCTTTTATGTTCGATCTTCCTCATCAATGAATTTTATTCTTTGAATTTGTGAGGCAAGAACCCAGAAAGAAGGCATGACACACAGCTGGGGTCTGAAGCAATATTACAGTAGCAGAGGCTAAAAATCTGTTTTTTTCTTTTAGGGGCTTCTCTGGGATCTCTTGGAAAGCTTAATCTCTGCCCTATGTACATCGTGGCCAGTCATCTACCAATTGCCACCATGGACCTCTGAATTGCCCTGATGTGCAAGATGCCCAAACTATGTGTAGAGCCATACAGATGAAATTTAAAACGAAATCCCCATCTATGGGGGCCCTCAGGTAGGCTTCTATAGGAGGACTCCGACTACTGTTCCATTTCAATACACCTTTTCAGCCTGAAGTAGCTAGAGTGGTTGTTGTTCATTTCCCTAAGGGCAGTTTAGGGGTACTTCTTCAAAGAGAAATCAATCAGAAAAGACAGGGAATGGGCTCCAATTAAGACTTTTTTTTTTTTTTTTCTCTTTTAAACTGAGAACTTAACTTAGGGGTGCTTAACTACCTCCCTAGCTCTTTTTGAGACAGGGTCTCATTAAGTTGCTTAAGGCCTTACTAAATTAGTGAGGCTATCTCTGAACTTGTGATCCTCCGGCTTCATCATCCAGAGTTGCTAGGATTATAGGCACGGGCCATAAAAATAATCAGAAACATCCCAAACATTCCAGACAACCCTTTTGTCTTGTAGTGGTGGGAACAGTGGGGATAGACCTGAAGGGAGGTTAAAGAAAATTTAAACTCAAGGGCCAAAGGGCACAGCCAATTAGAAGGTCACAGGCAATACTAAGAGCCTAGATACTTCTCTAATACCTACTTAGAATTGATAATAACTAATATCAAATTAGTAAAGATTTTGGCCAATAGCCTTGGTAATCTTCCAAGACCCGACCCATATCCTTCTCACCTGCAAAAACTGTCTCTTTTTTCCTCACTTGAATAAATCCTACCCTTTTATGCTAAACAAAACAAAATCATAGCTACACTGGGTGCAGTGGTACACACCTGTGACCCAGTTCCTTGGCAGACGTATGCAGAAAAAATAACAAATTTTAGGTCAGACTGGGAAACTTAGTGAGACCTTATCTCAGAATAAAAAATGAGAATGTCTTGGGATGTAGCTCAGTGGTAGAGCACATCTAGGTTCATTCTGGGGGTTAGAGGTGGATGACTAATTACCAATAGTTCAACAATAATATGAAAAACATTAACAACCAAATTATGGACAAAAGGCCTGAATAACCATCTAGATACATATCTACCTATGTATCTACACATGAATATATAGATACACAGGCATCCACATAGCCAAAAAATATACAAAAAGATGTTTAGTATCATTAGCCCTCAGGGAAATGCATATCAAAATGACAAAGAGTGTACAACCAGAGATATGAAAAATTGTGCTCTATGTATATAATATGAATTGTAATGAATTCTGCTATCATAAATAACAAATTAGAATAACTTAAAAAAAAAACACAAAGAGGCTGGGCTAGGTGGTGCCTACATGTAATCCTAATTAGGAATTTGAGGCCAGCCTGAGCAACATAGTGAGACCCCAATTCCATTAATATACCTAGCCATGCTGGGCATGGTGCATGCCTGTAATGCCAGCAGCTCGGGAGGCTGAGGCAGGAGAAAAGCAAGTTCAAAGCCAGTCCCAGCAACTGAGAAAGGCCTGAAGCATCTCCATGAGATCCTGTCTTAAATAAAATATAAAAAAGGGCTAGGGATGTTTCTCAGTGGTTAAGCATCCCTAGGTTCAATCCCTGGTACCAAATTAATTAATTCATTAAAAAAAATAAAATACCTTGCCAGGTTCACTGATGCCCCACCCATAATCCTAGCTACTCAGAAAGCTGAGGCAGGAGGATTGCAAATTCAAAACTATCCTGGGCAAATAAGAAGACTGTTTCAAAATAATATTTTAAAAAGGCCTAGGGCCAGGCACAGTGGTGTACACCTATAATCCCAGCTACTTGGGAGGTTGAGACAGGAGGATCCCAAGTTCAAGGCCATCCTAGGCAAGTTAGTGAGACCCTGTCTCACAATGAAAAAAAAAAAAAAAAATTAAGGACCTAGGGACATAGCTCAGTGTTAGAATAGCTGCCTAGCATGCATGAGGCTCTGGATTCTATCTCCAGTACCACAAAATAAAATGAAAACAAGAATGAGACCTCACTTGAAACCCACTATGATAGGCAACACTGCAATACCTTGCCTCAAAATAAAAGGTGCCAGGCAGCCAGGTATGGCAGCACATGCCTGTAATCCTAGTGACTTGGGAAGCTGAGGCAGGAGGATCTCAAGTTCAAAGTCTGCCTCAGCAATTTAGCAAGGCCCTAGGCATCTTACTGACACTATATCACAAAAATAAAAGGGGTATGGTTTAGTGGTTAAGCACCTCTGGGTTCAATCCCTGGTATCAAAAAAAGGGGAGGGGGTGGTCCCAGGCTTAGCATGCAAGCCTGAAATCCCAGTGATTCAGGAGGTTAAGACAGGAGTATCGCAACTTGGGAGGACAACCTCAGCAATTTAGCAAGACCCTGTCTCTGTCTCAAAATAAAAATTAAACAAGCCTGGGGATGTAGCTGTTAGAGTGCCCTTGGATTCAATCCTTGGTCTCACACATACATAAGTCAAGTGGTGAGGAGAGCTAGGGATGTAGCTCAGTGGGGATGTAGCTCAGTGGCAGAACGCTTATCTAGCATGTGCAAGGCACTATGCTTAATCCCCAAGTCCTGAAAACAAAACAGATGGGCACAATGTTTTTGGAAAGACAAAGGGTGGATCCAAGATGACACCTATAAGTGCCCAACCAATAGCCATTCCCATTTATTGCTGAGAAAACCCCAGTTTTATCTGTATGACCTTCCTAGTCAGGGACTATAAATCTTGAGCAGTCTAAACCTGCCCCATATGGAAGCCTACCAGCCATTTGTACCTACTATATTCTTGAGACTCTTCAAAACTCAGATTACTAGCCGGATGTAGTGACGCATACCTGTGATCCCAAAGGCTTGAAAGGCTGAGGCAGGAGGACCACAAGTTCAAAGCCATCCTCAGCAACTTAGTGAGGCCCTAAAGAACTCAATGAGATCCTGTCTCTAAACAAAATACAAAAAAGGACTGGGGATGTAGCTCAGTGGCCCCTGGGTTCCATTCTGGGACAAAAAAAAAAAAAAAAAAAAAAATTGAGATGTACCATAAGTGTAAAATGTCCTCTAGATTTCAAAGATTTTGTACAAAAAAAGAAAGAAAAATAACTTAAGATATTTCATTATTAAGTATTTACATTGCTAGGGAATGTAGCTCAGTGGTAGAGCACTTGCATAGCATATGCTAGGCTCTTGATTCAATTGATCTCAATACCACAAACAAAAAAATATATATTGACTATGTTGAATAATACTTTTTAATACACTGTAATGAATTCAATGAAATATTTATAAAGGGGCTGAGGGCATAGCTCAGTGGTAGAACACGTTCAGCTCTGGATTCAGTCCCCAGTACCAAAAACAGAATCCCACCTGTTTTTGTTTTAATTTGTTTCCTTCTTCCTCCTCCTCCCTTCTCCTTCTTCCCCCCTCCCCTTCCCTTCCTTCCTTCCTCTTTTTTTTTCTTCAGTACTGGAGTTTGAACCCAGAACACCCAACCACTGAGCTACATCCTCAGACTTTTTAATACAACTACTATGAAATTTAAAAGTACAGTCATGGATCACATTACATTCATATCGGACAGCACTGTCTGTTGTGGTACTTCTTGTACCCTAGCCAGTGAAAGATGGGCAAAGCCATGTGTCTGAGTTCTAAATAATGAGAAAAGGGACTCCAGGAAGTGTTTGGGTTTTGTCACATGAAACTATACATATGATAAAACTGCATTTTAATTAAACATGCACACATAAAACTGTAGAGATCTGAATAAGGCCAGTGGATTATCTCACAATCATCCTGGTTATATTATACTATTGTACACAAAAATACCACTTTGGAGGAAACTGGGAGAACAGTGCTGGAAACCTCTCTGTATTGCTTCTTACAAATGCATGAGAATCTACAATTGCTGCAAAGTTAAAAGTTCAAAGACACAGCTGCATGCAAGTGTGTACACACACACACAAAAGTATTTTCCTCCTGCAAAACTGTCAGGTCTGCATGGGTTCTCTGTTCTGCAGCAGTGATCTGACAACTGGGTAGAGATGTGGCCAGAATGGAATAGAAGAAGACAGGGGAACAGAGACAGGAGGAATCTAGGTACAGGCTCACTAACCAAAGGATAGGGAGAGTCTCAGGAGAAGGTTGGGACCCTAAGTGGAAGGGGCATCTGTGTTTCTTGGACAGGAAGTGGCATGACCATTACCAAGAAGGCTTGTCTCCCACTGAAAAGGCATAAACAAGGCTGGGGATGTAACTCAGTGAGAGAGCCACATGTACAAGGGCCTGAGTTCAATTCTCAGTGCAAAAAAAAAAAAAAAAAAAGACCCAGGAAGAAACATGTATTCAAGTCAACCTTTATTCTGTTTGTGCTCCAAGCTTGCACCAACTCAGTCAGATGGTGCAGGCAACTGACCTGCAGCCCAGGGAACAAGAAGAGCTGCTCCAAAGAGGCTGATCTCTGATCCCAGACTGGAAAGATCTAAGGATGAACCTCCAAGGTGCTTCAAATAACATCAGAGATATGAACTTCTACACCGACGCAAGCACAATTTCAAGTTTTGAAATGTACATTACAGGTATACCTGAAGCCCATTCCCAGAACTATTCTAAAAAGAGTCACAAGAAGTTGGAGTGTGTGGGCACTGAAAAGAAAGCAGTGAGCTCCAGGAACCAGCATGGGGAAACAAAATGTACAATAGCAAAGACTTTGCATCCTTCCTAAGGGTGGGGAGAAGACACCAAGGCAAAATAATGTCTTCCCAAAGAACTTCACTTTATATTAAATAAAATTACTGAGTCAAGTCTTGATACACAAGGAGGCCTCAGGGATACAAAGATGACTCATATGTCTGTACTTCCAAAGACCAAAGGCAGAGAAATTCAGGGGCATCCCTACTGAAGCATAAACCACATTAGCTAAATGAAACATGCACTTCTGCCAGAAGCAGTGGCATCATCAACTCACTAAGTCCTCTTGACCACTGCATGAGGCAGGTAATTATCATTAGCTTTGCTTTACAAACGTGAAGCACAGTTATATGTAACACTCACTGTTGATGTTGTTTTTACCTTTGCATGCATAACCTTCTCCTTAGAAGTTAAAACAACCACCTCAAGTTCAGAGTGAGGAACACAGGACACAGGAGCAGCCCAGACAAGATAGGAAGTCAAAAGCTGGAGTTGGGGTTTAGTGACAGAATGAGCAAACTTTTGGCACTAGGTTCAATCCTCAGCACCACATAAAAATAAATAAATAAATAAAGGCATTTTAACAGTGGTTCACAAAAAAAAAAAAAATAAGAAAGAAAGAAAAGAAAAAAAAAAAAAAGGAACTCAAGCCAGAACAAACTTCAACCCTAACGAATTAGTACTCAAATCAAGAAGTTGAAAAGAATACTAACACACACCAATGAATGGGGCTCAGCCATAGAGTGCTTGCCTCACTTGTGTGAGGCACTGGGTTCTATCCTTAGCACCACATAAAAATAAACGAATAAAGATATTGTGTCCATCTACAACTAAAAAAACAATTTAAAAAAAAAGGAAGAAAACATAGCACAAAAGCAGAAATTATCATAAAAGCAAAATTTAGCAAATCAGAACACGGAAGAAAAAATGAACTTTCTACTTCATAATACATGAAATCAATAACTATACTAAAAACCATTAACACAACAACAAGAACGACAACAAAAGAACAGAACTCTAGCTCACACATGAACATAGGCACAAACACAATAAAGATAACAATGTGATGAAGGAATTAATTCAAAAAGATTTAATTAACAGTTAAAAAACGTCACTTTAAAAAACTTTTTTTTAGTTGTAGTTGGACACAATATCTTTATTTTACTTATTTATATTTATGTGGTGCTGAGGATTGAACCCAGGTCCTCGCAAGTGCTAGACAAGTGCTCTACTGCTGAGCCACAACCCCAGACCCACCTTGAAAAACTTAACCATAAAACTTCAATTGAACTCCAGGGTGTTTAACTACTGAGCCACATCCCTAACCCTTTTAATATTTTATTTAGGGACAGGGTCTCCCTGAGTTGCTTAGAGCCTTGCTAAGTTGCTGAGGCTGACTTTGAACTCACAATCCTCCTATCTCAGCCTCTTGAGCAGCTGGGATGAAATCAATCTACTCATTCCTGAATAAAAAAGAAAAACTTGGGGGTTGGATGTGGCCTAGTAGTAAAGTGCTTGCCGGGCATTGGATTCAATCTCCAGGGGGGAAAAAAAAAGAAAACCATGGAGAGTGACATCAGAAAAAAGGCAAAGCAATCAGCTCCAAATTCCTTTCCCTCCACGGAAAAATAAGGGTAAAAAAAAGTCAGATCTGGGGGTGAGGTTATAGCTCAGTGGATGAATGCTTGCCTTGCATGCATGAGGCCCTGGGACCGATCATCAGCACCACATGAAAAGATAAATAAAACAAAAATAATGTATCCATCTACAACTAAAAAAAGTTCTCTAAAAAAAAGTCAGATCTGGGGCTGTATCTCAGTGGCAAAGTGCTTGCTTAGCAAGTGTGAGAGGCAATGGGTTCAATCCTTAGCACCACATAAAAAAATTAACAAAATAAAGGTATGCTGAACATCTATAACCACAAAAAAAGTGTTTTTTTGTTGTTGTTGTTTTATTTTTTTTAAAAAGGTTATGGGCTGGGGATGTGGCTCAAGTGGTAGTGTGCTCGCCTGGCATGCGTGCAGCCCGGGTTCGATCCTCAGCACCACATACAAACAAAGATGTTGTGTCTGCCGAAAATTGAAAAATAAATATTAAAAATTAAAAAAAAAAAGGTTATATCTGAGTTTGTCAGAACTCTGGGAAAGTGGCACATGCCTGTGATCCTGGCTACTTGGGAGGGTGAGGCAGGAAGATCACAATTCAAGACCAGCCTGGACAATTTAGCAATATACTGTCTCAAAATAAAAAATAAAAAGAACTGGGATATAACTCAGTGGTAGAGTACCCCTGGGTTCAAACCACTACAGAAAAAAACTCTGGGAAAGTCAAAGGTTTACAGCAATCAAGTGACAGAATCCAGAAAAGGGCAACTAAACAATGATAGGTAAGCTTTGTGGCAATTTTTTACTTCCCTGGTTAGGTGGTAGATAGCTTTAAAGACAGAGGTTCCTATCCAGTATGGGACACTGATCCCTGATCTCAGAGCAATCCTTAATGGCAAATTTCTGTATGTCAGAGTTTTTTTTTGTTGTTGTTGTTGTTTTTTTAATGTGGTGCTGAGGATAGAACTCAGTGCCTCACACATGCCAGGTGAGCGCACTACCACTTGAGCCACATCCCGAGCCCCTGTGTGTTAGTTTTAACCTGTCTGGAGATTAAACAAAGGACTGACACACATGCTGATATCTATTTCATCTAACTTACAAACCATAAAGATGGAAAACTAGCAGGTACTACTCAAAAATATGCTGCCTAGAACAAAAGAATTGAAGTATATAATAAATTCCCTAGTTAAGGAGAGAAAGGTAGAAAGAGAATTTAGGAAACTAAGGCATTTAAAAGTGCTCAGGATCTTGGAAGGCTGAGGCAGGAGGATCATGAGTTCAAAGATAGCCTCAACAATTTGGTGAGACCCTGACTCAAAATAAAAAAGGGCCAGTGATGTGGCTCAATGGTTACCCCTGAGTTCGATCCCTAGTACCAAAAACAAAAAGTGCCAGGCCAAGTGTGGTGATGCATGCCTGTAATCTCAATGACTTAGGAGGCTGAGGCAAGAGCATTACAAGGTTTGAAGCCAGCCTGAGTAATTTGGCAAGGTCCTGTCTCAAAAATGTAAAGGGCTGGGATACAGCTCAGTGGTACAGCACTCCTCTGTTCAATCCCCAGTGCCCCACCACCACCAAGAAAGAAAAGAGGAGAGGAGAGGAGAGGGAGGAGAGGGGGGAGAGGGGGGAGACAGGGGAGACAGGGGAGACAGGGGAGAGAGGGGAGAGAGGGGAGAGAGGGGAGAGAAGGGAGGGAGAGGAGGGGAGAGGAGGGGAAAGGAGAGGAAAGAAAAGGGGCTGGGGATGTGGCTCAAGTGGTAGTGCGCTCGCCTGGCATGCGTGTGGCCCGGGTTCGATCCTCAGCACCACATACCAACAAAGATGTTGTGTCCGCAGAGAACTAAAAAATATTAAAAATTCTTTCTCTCTCTCTCTCTCTCTCTCTCTCTCTCTCTTTCTCTCTCCTCTCTCACTCTCTCTTTGAAAAAGAAAAGAAAAGAAAGAAGAGAAGAGAAGAGAAAAGAAAGAGAAAGAGAAAGAATAGCTCAGGTACATCAGGGCATTTGAAAAGACATATACATGCCTACCAGAAGACACATCTTCAGAAAATGAATATGACAGGTGAGCATGGTGGCACATGCAGCTTAGGAGGCTGAGGCAGGAGGGTCATGAGTTCAAAGCCAGCCTCAGCCTCAGCAACTTAGCAAGATCCTGTCTCTTAAAAAAAAAAAAAAAAAAAAGCTGGGGATGTGGCCCAGTGGCTAAGTACAACTGGGTACCAAAAAAAAAAAGAGTAAAACCACCTTAAGATTCCACCACTGACTAATTTTAAAATTCAATGTAAGCAGAAGTGAAGCTGAGGGTTGTAAATAGCATGGCTGAAGAGTAAACCAGACAGCCACTCTTCAAAGATTGAAAGGGATGTTCTATGTGATTTTTAAAAACTTCTGCTATTCAAGGAAATTCTAATCTAAACACTGGTTGATCTCAAGCAAAGCATTCAACCTTCAAGAACAGCAAACTCTGAGTATTGGGAAAAAATCTAATATCCACATTATAATATTAGATTGTCCAATTTTCAACAAATAAGAAATCACAAAGGCTGGGTGCAGAGGCACATATCTGTAACCCCAGCAACTCAGTAGTCTGAAACAGGAGGATTCCAAGTTCTAGGTCAATCTCAGAAAATTTAGCAAAGTCCTCAGCAATTTAGTGAGACCCAGTCTTAAAACTGAAAAGAAAAGGGGCAGGGGTGGAGAAAAATATAAGTCATAAAATACACAACAGGAAAACATGGCACATTTAAAGAAAAATTAATTGACAGAATCCATCCATGAAGAAGTCCAGATATTAAATTTACTAAAGAAAGCTCAACTGTCTTAAATATGCTCAAGAAGGGGCCTAGGCACATAACTCAGTAGTAGAGCATGCCTAGCATGCACAAGGCCAAGTTTGATTTCTGACACACACACACACACACACACACACACAAAAAAAAAAAAAAAGAAGAAGAAGAAATGAGAGAAAGAAAAGGATCAAAGGAAGGAAGAAAACCATGGACAAAAAACTAAACCAGGAAAATTATTTATGAATAATATCAATAAAGAAATAGAAATAATAAAAGTGGGACTTAGGATATACACCAGTAGTAGAGCACTACTTGCCTATTGCATGCTCAAGACCCCTGGGCTGGATCCCCAGCAACACCAAAAAGATAAAGTAATCATAAAAACTTCACTAGAGTGATTGAACAGGAGATTGAGCAAGTAGAAGAAATGATCAGTAAACTTAAGACAAAACAATTCAAATGATCCAGTTAATGGAAGAGAAAGGAAAAAAAAAAAAAACGAAGGAAGAAAAGCTAGCAGAACCTAAGGACATGTGGGATACCAACAATCAGAGCAAATACATATTTATGGGAATTTTAGAAGAATAAGAGTAAGAGGAGTTGAAAGAATATCTGATGAAATAATGACCCCAAGGGGCTGAGATTGTGTCTCAGTGATAGAGCACTAGCCTAGCAGGTGCAAAGCCCTGGGTTTGATCCTCAGCACCACATAAAAATCTATAAAAATAAAGGTATTGTGTCCAACTAAAAATAAATAAATATTTATTCATTAAGAAAAAATAATAATGGCCCTAAATCCCATGAAAGATACAAATCTACAAATCCAAGCTCAATAACCCCCAAGCAAAATAAATTCATAGACAACAAACCAAGACATATTATAGTCAAATAACTGAAAGAGAAAATCTTGGAAAAAGCAAGAAAGAAGTGACTTTTTTTTTGGCACCAGAGATTGAACTCAGGGGCACTCTACCCCTAAGCCACATCTCCAGCCCTATTTTGTATTTTATTTAGAGACAAGTTATCACTGAGTTTCTTGGCACCTCGCTGTTGCTGAGGATGACTTTGAACTCGATCCTCCTGTCTCAGCCTCCCAAGCCACTGGGACAACAGGCATGTGCCAGGGCGCCTGGCCCAAGAAGTGAATTGTTATATACAGGGATACTTAATAATGTTATCAACTAATTTCTCACCAGAAACCAAAAGCTAAAAAACAATGAGATGATATATTCAAGACAATTGTTAGTAAAAACCCATCCTTCAAAAAAATTAAAGAAAAATTATGGGCTGGGGATGTGGCTCAAGCAGTAGCGCGCTCGCCTGGCATGCGTGCGGCCCGGGTTCGATCCTCAGCACCACATACCAACAAAGATGTTGTGTCCGCCGAGAACTAAAAAAAAAATATCAAAAATTCTCTCTCTCTCTCTCTCCCTCTCTCTCTCTCTCTCTCTCTCCTCTCTCACTCTCTCTTTAAAAAAAAAAAAAGAAAAAGAAAAATTATGATTTTTTTTTACCCAGATAAACAAAAACCAAGATAATTCATCTTTTAAGACCTATCCGAAAAGATATATGAAGAAACAAATAACACTGGCAAAGGTAACTACATAAGAAAACATAAAAACATTTACACTTTTGATTTGCAACTCCTATGTTTTTCTAAATGATATAAGAGGCAAATGTAATAAAACAATAACTCTGCATTAATGGACACATAATGTTTAAGATGCAATATGTGACAGTAATCATAAAAAAAAGAAAGGAACAAAGCCACATGAGAATAAGACATGCTGATGTACATCTGTACTTCCAGTTATTCAGAAGGCTGAAGCATAAGGATCACAAGTTCAAAGCAGCCTAGGCAATGTGGCAAAATACTATCTCAAAATAAAATTAAAAAGGCTGGGGTTGTGGCTCAGTTGTAAAGCACTTGCCTAACATGTGTGAGTTCAATTCACAGCACAGCATATAAATAATGAATAAAATGAAGGTCCATCAAAATCTAAAAAAAAAAAAAAAAAATGTTAAAAATAAAATTGGGGGCTGGGGATGTGGCTCAAGCGGTAGTGCGCTCGCCTGGCATGCATGCGGCCCAGGTTCGATCCTCAGCACCACATACCAACAAAGATGTTGTGTCCCCCGAAAACTAAGAAAAAAAAAAAAAAATAAATATTTTTTAAAAATAAAAATAAATAAATAAAATTGGAGGTAAAAAGGCTGAGGGCTGCGGATGTGGCTCAGCAGCAATGCACTTAATACACAGCATGCACTAAGTCCTGAGTTCAATCCACAGTACCACAAAAAGGAGGGTTTGGGATGTAACTCATTGATAAAGCACTTGAGCATCACCGCAGAGGAGCCAATCAGCTAGAAGTTGCTGGGGCCGCTGTGAGCCAATCATCAGATGGCAGTCTGAAAGGGCATGGAAACAGCCCAATGAGCACCACCGCAGAGGAGCCAATCAGCTAGAAGTTGCTGGCCGCTGTGAGCCAATCATCAGCTGGCAGCTGGAAGTTTGCTGGGGTCCCTTGGCTGTGGCTCTCAACACTTGCCTAGCAAGGGCAAGGCCTGGATTCCATCTCCAGTATCACCAAACACACACACACACACACACACACACACACACACACACACACACACACACACACACACACAGGAGAGAACAGAATACATACTACTGAAATCAAGAATACATACTACTGAAATCAAGTTGGTATTATTCAGATCAGGTTGTTAAAAGTTTAAGAAATGGAATGAAGGGGCTGGGGATGTGGCTCAAGCGGCAGCACGCTCGCCTAGCATGCCTGCGGGCCCGGGTTCGATCCTCAGCACCACATACAAACGAAGATGTTGTGTCCACCGAGAACTAAGAAAAAATAAATAAATGTTAAAATTAAAATGAATATTTTAAAAAAAAAGAAATGAAATGAAGGTCCCATGTTAACCTCTAAGAAAACAATAAAGGGAAAAGGAAAGAAGGGAAATTAATGAGCTCTGGTGTAGCTCAGAGGTACAGCATGTGCTCAGCATACACTGGCCCTGAGTTTAAACCCTATCGCACAGATACACACACAAATCACCTAAGTAAACTAAAAGGCAATAATAGAGAATCAAAGAGCAAAAAGCATATAATAAAACATCAAGAAAACAAATTTAAAATGTGAATGAAGTTCATTAAAAAAAAAATCACCAAAATAGATTTTAAAATATGATTCTCTGGGTATTGTGGCGTAAGCCTGTAATCCCAGCAGCTCAGGAAGCTGAGACAAGAGGATTATAAATTCAAAGCCAGTCTCAGCAATTTAGCAAGGCCCTGAGCAATTTACCAAGACTGTCTCAAAATAAAAAGGGCTGGCTGGGAATGTAGTTCAGTGGTTAAATGTTTCTGGGTTCAATCCCTGGTACCAAAAAAATAAATTTAAAAAATAAGTATGATCCATATATATGCTGCCTACAAGAGAAACCCTTTACATACAAAGATATAGAGAGATTGGAAGTAAAAAGATGGAAGAAGATACTTCATGTAAGCAGTAACCAGAAGAGACCTATAGTGAGTATATTATTATCTAACAAAGCAGGTTTTTTGTTTTTTTGAGAATGGGCATTGAACCCAGGGGCACTTAACCACTGAGTCACATCCCCAGCCTTTTTTTTGTATTTTATTTAGAGACAGGATCTTACCAAATTTCTTAGGGACTCGCTAAATTGGGATTGCAGATGTAGATCACTGTGCTGAGATAACAAAGTATTTGAATTTTAAGTCAAGAAATATCACAAGAGGGGCTGGAGTTGTGGCTCAGCGGTAGAGCACTCGCCTAGCATGTGCGAGGCCCTGGGTTCAATCCTCAGCACCACATACAAACAAAGATGTTGTGTCCGCCGATAACTTAAAAAAAAAAAAAAAATTAAGATTCTCTCTCTCTAAGAAAAAATGTAGTTGTATATGGACACAGTTACTTTATTTTATAAAAATGTGTTGCTAAGGATCAAACCCATTGCCTCATGTGTGCTAGGCAAGCGCTCTACAGCCCCAGCCCACTTAGTCAGATTTTAAAAAAAAATCTGTTTAGTTATTAATGTACCTTTATTTATTTATTTGTTTATATGCAGTGCTGAGAATCGAACCCAGTGCCTTTCACATGCAAGGCAAGCACTCTACCAGTAAGCTACAACCCCAGCCCCTTAGTCTGATTTTGATCTTTTAAAGTTTATTAAAATTTTTGATCTAACATGTGGATCTGATAAAAGTAAAAAGATGGAAGAAGATACTTCATTTTTTAAAAAAATCAGACTAAGTAACATTTATGACCACAAGAGAATGGAAAGAGAAAGAGAAATCAATAACAGAGCTAGGAAATTTACAACTACATGGGAATTAAACATACTTTTCAACAACCAATGGATCAAAGAAGAAATCACAAATTAGAAAATAAGTCAGGTACAGTAATAAGTACCTATGGTTTCCAACTACTCAGGCAGATGAGGGAGGAGGATTGCTTTAGTCTAACAAAATTAAATCATAACATACCAAAACTTAAGGGATGCTGCAAATGTAGTGCTCAGAGGGAATATATAGGGACTATGAAGTTAAAAACAAAGAAAAATCTCCTCTGAATAACCTAACTGGACACCTTAAAGAACAAGAAAAGGAAGAGCAAATTAAGCACAAAATTAGGATAAATAACACATAAATAAAATGCTAAAAAAAAATAAAAAATAAAAAAATAAAACCAGAAGCTGATTCTTTGAAAATATTAACAAAATTGATAAAACCTTAGCTAGACTGACAAAAAGAAAAGAAAGACAGACATCACTAAAATCAGAACTGAAAGTGCAGGCATTACTACTAATTTTACAAAAATAAGGAGGATTGTAAGAGAACACTCATGGAGTTGGAGGTGTTAATTCAGTGGCAGAACATGTGCTTATTAGCATCCCTGAGGCCCTGGGTTCAATTCCCAGCACCACAAAAAAAAATAAACAAGCAGAATACAGTGGCCCACACCTGTAAATCCCATTTATTCAGGAGACTGAGGCAAGAGGATCACAAATTTAAGGCCAACCTCAGCAACCCTTTTCAAAATAAAAAAATAAAATAAAAAACAATAAGGGCTGGGGGTATAGCTCAGTTGGTGGGGTGCTTGCCTCCCATGTACAAGGCCCTGGGTTCAATCCCCAGTACCACAAAATAAATAAACAAACACACACTATGAACAGCTGTACACCAAATAAACTGGATAACCAAAACCAAAATGGACAAACTCCTAGAAATACACAAATCTACTGAAACTCAAATAAAAATAAACAAAATATCAATGTAAACTTATAACCAATAAGAAGATTAAGGAGACCAAATCAATAATCAAAACTCCCCACAAAGAAAAACCATGATCCATGTAGCTTCAGTGGTAAATTCAACCACTTTTCCAAAGAAAAAAGTAAGAACACTTTGTAACTCATATAATCAAGATCAGTATCACCCTGATAATGAAGCCACATAATGCTATCAGAAGAAAACTACAAATATTCCCCGTACATTTTTTTTATTAAAATTGTAAAAAAAAAAAAAAAAAAATGCTAATAAGCCAGCTAGGTATAGTCCCAGCTACTCAGGAGGCTAAGGCAAGAGGATCCCAAACTCAAAGTCAGCTTGGGCAACTTTAAGAGACCCTGCCAAAAAATAAAAAAAATAAAATTTTAAAATAAAATAAAACTGGCTGTAGCTAGTGTTTGCCTAGCAATAATGCAAGGCCCAGGGTTCAATCTCAAATACTTGGGGCAGGGCTTGAAGTAGCATGAATTATACACTACGGCCTACAATAGTTTTGGCCAAAAGGATACTATAATAATATAACATCTTAAAAAATTAATGTTCTACATCATATTAATAGAACAAAATGAGGGAAAAAAACATATGATCAGGCTGGGAATGTGGCTCAAGCGGTAGCGCGCTCACCTAACATGCGTGCGGCCCGGGTTCGATCCTCAGCACCACATACCAACAAAGATGTTGTGTCCTCTGAGAACTAAAAATAAATATTAAAAAAAATTCTCTCTCACTCTTTAAAAAAAAAAAAACATAATGATCATCTTAACTGATGCAGCAAAAAACATCTGACAAACTTGAATACACTTTCAGAAAAACACTGAATACCATAGAAAAGAACTTCTGAAACATTAAAAAAAAAAAAAAAAGGAGCTATCACCATATTCAATGGTTAAAAATCTGAAAGTTTCCCCATAGTATCTGAAAGAAGATTAGCATGCCCTCTTTTTTTTTTTTTTAATATTTATTTTTTAGCTTTCGGCGGACACAACATCTTTGTTTGTATGTGGTGCTGAGGATCAAACCCTGGCCGCACGCATGCCAGGCGAGCGAGCTACCGCTTAAGCCACATCCCCAGCCCTAGCATGTCCTCTTTTGCCACTTCTATTCAACATGGTACTGATCATTCTAGCCTAAACAATTATGTCAAAAAATAAAATAAATATATAAATAAAGTCATCCAAATCAGAAAAGAACTATTTCTATCTGTAACTGACCTGATCTTAAGTGTAGAAATCCCTAAAGATTATATACAAATATCTATTAGAATAACAAATTCAGCTAATTACAGGATACAAAATTAACACCCAAAAATCAGAAATATTTCTATACATAGTAACACAGAATAATCCAAAAAGGAAATTAAGCAAACAATTTAATTTATAATAATATCAAAAAACAATAGAACACTTAGGAATAAATTTAACCAAGAAGGTTGTTGTGAACTGAATGCTATTCCCCCAAAGTTTACACATTGAAGCCCTAACCCCAGTGTGACTATATTTAGAACAGAGAAGTAATTGAGGTTAAAAGGGGTTATAAGTGGGGGGAGGGGTTCTGATTCAACAGGATTAGTATCCATACAAGAAGAGAAACCATGTAATTCCCTCTTTCCAGTACATACAGCTAGGAGAGACCATGTAAGGATATACTTGGAAGGCCGCAAGCTAGGAATAGAGTCATTGACACAAACCAACCCTGCTAGATCTTGATCTGGGATTTCTAGCCTCCAAAACTGTTGAGAATATAAATTTTGTTTAAGCTAAACATTTTGTTAGGTTAGCCTGAGTTAACAGAGACATAAGACCTGCGTGCTGAAAATTATACAATATTGCTTAAAAAAAAAAAAAAACACACACTTGAAAGCCTAAGGAAATGGAAAGACATCCCAGGTTCATGGATTGGAAGACAATATTGTAAAAATGAGATGATCTCAAGATTAAATGAACCATGGGGCTGGAGATGTAGTTCAAGCGGCAGCGAGCTCGCCTAGCATGCATGCAGCCTGGGTTCGATCCTCAGCACCATATATAAACAAAGATGTTGTGTCCGCCAAAAACTAAAAAATAAAAATATTAAAATTCTGGGCTGGGGATGTGGCTCAAGCGGTAGCTTGCTCGCCTGGCATGCGTGCGGCCCGGGTTTGATCCTCAGCACCACATACAAACAAAGATGTTGTGTCTGCCGAAAACTAAAAAATAAATATTAAAAATTCTCCCCCCACACTCTTTCTTAAAAAAAAATTTAAAATTCACTCTCTCTCTCTCTTTAAAAAAAAAAAAATTAAATGCAACCTCAGCAGGCACCCTAACACACATCTATAATCCCAGAAGCTTGGGAAGCTGAGACAGGAGGATAGCAGCCTCAAATACTGAGGTGCTAGCAACTCAGTGAGACCCTGTCTCTAAATAAAATATAAAAAAGGGCTAGGGGGCTCAAGTGGTAGCGCGCTCACTTGGCATGCATGTGGCCCGGGTTCGATCCTCAACACCACATACAGACATAGATGTTGTGTCCCCCAATAACTAGAAAATAAATATTTTAAAAAATTCTCTCTCTCCCCCCCTCTCTCTCAGAAAGAAAGAAAGAAAGAAAGAAAGAAAGAGGGCTAGGGATGTGGCTCAGTGGTTGAGTGCCCCTGAGTTCAATCCCCAGTATCAACAACAACAACAACAAAAAGATTAAATGCAAGCTGGGGGATATAGCTCAGTTGGTAGAGTGATTGCTTTCGTGCATGAGGCTCTGGGTTCAATCTCCAGCACCACAAAACAAATAAATAAAAAGATTACATGCAACCTCTATCAAAATCTCAACAGTATTTGTTTCCCAAAATGGAAAAATTCATCCTAAAATTCATGTGGAATCTCAAAGGACCCTGAATAAGGCAAAACAATTTTTTAGAAAGACTGAAGGTGGAAGACTCACACTTCCTCATGACAAAACTTTCTACAAAGGGACAATAATCAAAACAGTATAGCACTGGCAAAAGGATACACACATAGACCAATCCAATAGCCTGAGTTCAGAAATACACCTTCACTTATATGCTCAATTGATCTTTAACAAAAATGCAAGATCATTCAACGGGAAAGAATAGCCTCTTCAACAAATGGTACTAGAAAAACTGTTTATCCACATATAAAAAAATAAAATGGGCCTTTGCTTCATGTAATATATGTAAATGAACTCAAAATGGATCAAAGACCAAATTGAAGAGCTGATACTAAAAAAAAACTCTTAGGGAAAAAAACATCGGAAAATCTACATGACCATTCATGTTATGACAACAGTTTCTTTAAAAATCAGACCTAAGCAACCTACACCAGAAGTTCTAGTTATTTGGGGGTAGGGGAGGAAATAGGATCACTTAAAGCCCCAGAGTTCAGGATCAGCTGGGGAAACATAGCAAGACTGCCACAAAAATAAATAGGGTTTCAATAAAAATTAAAAGTTTTCCCGGGTGCAGTGTTTCATGCCTATAATTCCAATGATTTGGGATGCTGATGCAGGAGGATCAAAAGTTCAAAGTCAGCTTTAGCAACTTAATGAGATACTAAACAACTTAAAAAATACCTAAAGTGATCTCAAGATTAAATGCAACCTCAGCAGGCACCCTGGCACACATCCGTAATCCCAGAGGCTTGGGAAGCTGAGACAGGAGTTTAAATGTTCAAAGTCAGCCTCAAACAGTGAGGTGCTAGCAACTCAGTGAGACCCTTGTTAAGTTGCTGAAGCTGGCTTTGAATTCATGATCCTTTCTGCCTCAGCCTCCCAAGCTATTAGGCTTATAGGTGTGCTCCACCTTGCCCACCCTGTCTCAAAAAAAAAAAAAAAGAAAAAGGGGGGGGGGACGGGGAGGGTAGGAATGTGACTCAGGAGTAAAAACATCCCTGGGTTAAATCCCCAGTACTTCCCCCACCCCCACCCCCCAAAAAAAATTTTAGCTAGGCATGTGAGTACATACCTATGATTCCAGCTACTCTCAAGGCTGAGGCAGGATGATTGAAAGAGTTTTTTTTGCTAGTTACAGACAAACAATAATTTTATTTTATTTATTTGTTTTTATGAGGCGCTGAGGACTGAACCCAATGCCTCATACATGCAAGGTAAATGCTCTACCAATTAAACTACAACCCCAGCCCAGATGAGTTCAACCTCAGTAACTTAGCAAGACTCTGCCTGAAAATAAAACATTTTTTAAAAGGGTTTATGATATAGCTCAGTAGTAAAGTACCCCTGGGTTGAATCTCCAGTACCACAAAATAAACAAATAGATAAATAAATAAATAAATAAATAAATAAATAAATAAAACTTAAATTAAAAAACAAAACTGTGAAATTTTCAGAGTGCAGAGGCATACACCTATAATCCCAACAACTTGGGGGGGTCTAAGCAAAAAGATTAGCAAGTTTGAGGCCAGCCTCAGCAATTCAGCAAAGTTTGATCCGCAGCACCAAATAAACAGCTTTAAAGAGAGAAAGAGGGAAGAGAAAAAAAAAAAAACCTAGAATGGGAGAAAATATTTGCAAATCATTTATCTGATAAGGGTTTAATATCCTGGAAATATATAGAACTCCTACAATTCAACAAAAGACAACCAGCTTTAAAACGGTATGCTGGGGCCTGGCACAGTGGCAAACACCTGTAACCCCAGCAGCTCAGAAGGCTGAAGCAGGAAGATCTCAAGTTCAAGGCAGGCCTCAGCAATGAAGCAAGGCCCAAAACAACTTAGCAAGACCCTGACTCAAAATGAAAAATAAAAGGGCTGGGAGTGTGGCTCAGTGTTTAAAAAAAAAAAAAAAAAAGATTTGCTGGGCCTGGGTTTGATCTCCAGCACCACGATAAATTAAATAAATAAATAAACAGGCAAATGGCCAATAAGAATACAAAAACAGGGCTGGGTTGTAGCTCAGTGGTAGAGTACTTGCCTCGAATGTGTGAGACACTGGGTTCAATCCTGAGCACCACATAAAAATGAATAAATAAAATATTGTGTCCATCTACAACTAAAAAAAAATTTAAAAAGAATACAAAATACAAAAACAATGCTCAACATCCTTAATGATGAAGAAAATGAAAATCAAAACCACAATAAGATATCATTTCACATCAACTAAGATGGCTCTAATATGAAAAAGTATCGGTAAGGATGTGGAGAAGTCAGAACCCTCATCCACTGCTGGAATGTAAGACTGTGTGGTTATTATTGTGAAAATCTGGCGATTTATCAGAATATTAAACAGAATAAATATATAATCCAGCAATCCCACTTCTACATATATATCCCAAAGAATTGAAAACAGGAACACAAGCAAATTCTTGCATGCCAATGTTCATAGCAACATTATTCAAAAAACCCAAAAACTAGAAAAAACCCAAGTGTCTACCAACAGATGAATGGATAAACAAAACGTGGTATATCCACACAATGGAACATTAATGATTCATAAGAAGGAATAATGTTCTGATACATACTACAACATGGATGAACCTTGTAAACATTATGCTAAGTAGAATGAATTGTACGTAACTTTCCTATGTTCATATATGAATACACCAACCAGCGAAATTCCACATCATGTACAACCACAAGAATGGGATCCTAATTAGAATCTAAGTTATAATCCACGTATGTACAATGTCAAAATACACTCTACTGTCATGTATATCTAAAAATAACAATAAAAAATCATTATGCTAAGTGAAATAAAACACATATAAAAGTAAAAATATTGTATGTTACTTCATTTATATGAAATATTTATAATAGGCAAAAATCACAGAAGTACGAGGGGCTGGGGAATAGGGGAAATGAAGAGTTGTTGTTTAATAGGTAGAATTTCTGCTTGGGTGATGAAAATATTTTGGAAATAGTAGCAATGGTTTTACAAATATGTTTAGATTGTTTATTTTTGTATTAGGAATCAAACCCAACCGAGATTTACCACTGCCACTGAGGTACATCCTCAGCCCCTTCTAACATTTTTATTTTGAGGTAGATTCTAAGTGGCCCAAGCTGGTACTGAACTTGCAATCCTCTTGCTTCAGCCTCCTGGGTCACTGGAATTACAGACAATATATCATTGCACCCAGCAATAAAATACAGATATAGATTTGGGGTGGGGGGGTACCAGTACTGAGCCACACCCCCAGCCCTTTTTTGTATTTTATTTAGAGACAAGGTCTCACTGAGTTCTTAGGTCCTTGCTGAATTGCTGAAGCTGGCTTTGAACTTATGATCCTTCTGCCTCAGCCTCCCAAGCTATTGGGATTATAGGTGTATTTCATCTTGCCCAGTTTATTTACATATAAATATTTGCACATATTTATATATAAATAAGAAAATATATTTATATTATATATAAATATACATATATAAATAAAAATTAATGAAACAGTTGGGCATGATGGCACATGCCTTATAATTCTAGCAATTCAGGAAGGTAAGGCAGGAGGTTTGCAAAGTTGAGGCTAGCCTTAGCAACTGAAGAAGACTCTGCCTCAAAAAATAAAAAGGGCGGAGGAAGTAGTTTAATGGTAGTGCTTGCCTACCATGTGTGAGGTCCTGGATTCAATCCCCAGTACTGTAACAAAATAAAATAAAGAGAATAAATTTAAACTATCATGGTCTCAATATAGTGCCTCTAGGGAGAATCTCTCACTTCTCCTCCACCTGCTCTCCCTCTCCCTGCACTTCAGCCAAAGATTTATTCAGCAACTCCCAACCAGCACCTTGATATAAATGCCTGAGGTAGGGTGTGGCAGGGCTGCCTTGCTTTATCAGCTGGCTCTGTTTTCACCCCAATTCAACAGACCTCAGGTGATCTGGAGTAAAAGATTACCATGTTGGCCTAGTCCCTAGGATGCAGAACGACTCAAGGCCCTCCTTTAACTCAGGGAAGGTAGCAGCCAAGAATGTCAACTCTGGGGAAGGAAGAAATGCTACTTTGAGGAGCTGGGGTTATGGCTCCTGCCTAGCCTTGGGTCCTGCCTCAGCCTTGAGAGTAGCACTTTCCTAGCATGTGTGAGGCATTGGGTCCAATTCTCAGCACCACATTTAAAGAAATAAAGGTCCATTGAAATAAAAAATATATATTAAAAAAAAATGCTGCCAGGTGTGGTGGTACACACCTGTAATCCCAGCAGCTTGGGAGGCTGCAATAGAATTGTGAGTTCAAGCAAGCCTCAGCAACTACAAAGCACTAAGCAACTCACTGAGACCCTGTCTCTACTTAAAATACAAAATAGGGCTAGGGATGTGGCTCAGTGGTCAAGTACGCCTGAGTTCAATCCCCAGTACCAAAAAAAGTAATAATAATAAAAATAAAAATGCTATCTTGAAATGCTGCTGGTGCCAACGAAGGGGACCTGGGCAATAATTATAGAAGGCAAGTGAGAGGGAAATGGTTAAGAGTACAATTTGAGCAGGAAGAGCAGTCTGGCTGTAGTTTACTCTCCCTGGACTCAGCTTTGGCCTGGGATACTCCCCAGAACCTCAGTCCAAGCACATTAGAATTCAAGTAGCCAGTCTCTCTAACTTTGGTTTAATGAGACCCTTAGCCCTCTGTTCCACAGGCTCAACCAGTGTGAAACCAAAGGGAGGCCTTGGAGTGAGCTGGTGGCAGATACTTCTGAAGCAATCTACACTTAAGCTGGCCTGTGGACTCTCAGGCTACTGAGCTCACATGGTGAGCACACCACCCTAGCCTTGCCATTTAAAACCATATTCCATTGATTCTTATCATTTTCCAAAAAAGCCATAGATTAGCTGTTCACTTCTTTTATCAGTGGAATACAAAATCTCAATTAGAAAAAGGAAGAAGAGATTACAAGGTCCTAGCTATATTTCTACTCAGCACCTAACAGATCATAATGGCAGGCAAGGGCTATAGTCACAGGCCAGTCCCTCCCATCCAGGGTTTCCTGATCACCCACCCTGTGCCCTCAGCTGTACCATCTTCAGGTCTCAAAAAATTCAAAGCACTCATCTTCAAAACCAGACTAAAAGCTCCCACATTTAAAAATTCCAAAATATCTTTCCTTAGTTATCCAAATGACTGAGAATAAACTACAAACCCAATATTTGCCACTCAAATTTCAGGAGCTTTAAAAAAACAGAAGCATGACCCAGCACCAAGAAAGCATCTACAGTAAGTATATTTTATGTTCTGCTTTAGAAAAGGATCCAAGCTCTCACAAGAAACAATTACATGTAACAATAAGAGGACAATATCAAACAGAGGGAAAGCGCCTGAGGCTCAGATGGGAAAAGTGGAGAAAAAAAGGAAGAGAGAAGAAGGGTGGATCTGTAAGAATTGAAAAGAAGGGGAGCATTCTTACAGAAGGATGAGGTTGTGGGCTGGGTGCCTGAAAGGCTATATATTGCCCAACTGAAGTCACCTGATGGACAAACAGTGCAGTTCCAAGAAGGCAAGAGTGAGACAGAGGTAGAAACCTTTCATGTACAGGAAGATAATCATTGATGCTAGAAAAAGCAGAGCCCCAGAAACAGAAGAGAAAGGTAGAGACTAACAAGACCCAAGTTTAACAGTGAGGAGGTAGCAGTGGCAGATCAGCAAAGAATGGTGCACTGGCTATAGGACTGGGCTGAGACACTGCCAAAGGTTTAAAAGGTTGGGAGGCAAGCAAGGGTCAGAAGTATAACAACTGGAGGGAGTCCAGTTGCTTGGTGTGAAGTACTTTCAGGAAGGTGGGAGAAATGAGAACTGCATCCTGGAGTTAAGCAAGGTCAGGTCTCCAAAGGGGTGAGGGATCAAAGAATGGAGAAAAGGAGACAAGAGGATAATAATGCCAAAGCAAAGCCTATTGTTAAGAGAAGCCCAAGTCTCTGAGTCAGAAGTCCCTGAGACAGGGGGAGGTAGGGATGTGGGGGGCAGTCATTGAAAGCAAAACCCCAGAAAAGCCAGTGAAGGTAATGTGGTCAGTTAGAAATAAGGACTGAGATAAATGGGAAGCACCTGTTGGAGGGTACCAGAAATAAAGCCTGGAACACAGGTGTCCAGAAAGTTAGAAAGATGCAAAATGAAGGGGAAAAGCAAAAGAAGACCTAGATGGGAATACCAACCCTCTATTAAGAGAAGCCAGAGAAGGAGGTCTTGTCCTGATAAATAGGGCCAGGCATCCAGAAGCCAGGGAAGACAGGAGAGAATAGGAGCACAAATACATACTCCTCTTACCTGTGTATATTACCAAAAATCTGCAAAGTTTGGAACCCCCCAGAATTTTGGAAAACTAGTACAAAGCTGGGAATCTCCTCAAGAACCCAGAGTCACAGCCCACTTCTGTGCATGTGTGGGCTACCCAGACTACAAGCCTACTTTAGGAGCACAGAGATAGCCCCAACAGCACACACACCACCTGAAAGAATAATCTGATAAGAAGTGGAAGTGTTCAATACTCACAGGAACAATAAGCCCTTGCCAAGTCAATAAATTAGCTTCATCAACCTGGATGTTACGGAAGTTTTTCATTCCACATTTGCGGATCTCTTCAAGCTCCTGTTGATTAACAAAGCATAAAGGGATATCAAATCAGGGAAAGTACCACATATTAAGATCCCTCCTGACTCCCTCAAATTAAACCAGGTGATGACACCACTAATGACAAAATATGATTGAGGACTAGATCACACCAGGGTGGTTAAGGAGGCACAGAGCCCAGCCCTCTGTGAGGTCATTGCCTCTACCCCTGACCCAGACCAAGACAAGCCCCCACCTCGGTGAGTCCACTGAGCATAACGAGGGTGATCATATGTCTACAGATATACCAACTCTTCTTTGAGTTGGTGGCCATGCCTATTTAAATACTCTCAACACCCTGCACCTAGCAGACACATAGCAGGGGCTAACCTGAGATGCTACAGACCTAACTTCTTCCAATTAAGATTTGTTAAGCACTGACTAGGCACTGGATGCTAAGAATATAAAGATGAATAAAACTGTGTACTAGGAGCCAACCAAAGGTAAATGCACACCCACAAACTTTCCTACACATTGCCATGAGTGCATTTCAGGACTCCATCCCAGCATAAGCAAAGAGACCATCATACAAATGGGATGGGGACGGGGATAGGAAACCTTCACTAAGGCTTGGTTTCTTCAGTTGCCTCAGAGGGGAAATGAGACCCAGAGCTGCAGACAATGAAAGAGAAACTATGTTGTAAGCAACAGGAATCTTTAAAAATATCAGGTTATTACTGCATGTATATAGTCAATGTGACAAATGCTATTTCACCCAGAAAGCACAACCACTGCAATTAAATACTTCAGGACCCTAAGATGTGCTTAGAACTGTCTATTACTGCTTTTTGACTGTGTACCAACCTAACATTTCCCTATGCTTCCTCAACACCTCATGTGAATATCCAGCAGGCTTCACAACCCAAGCCACCCCATATGCACACTCCCAGCCACCCATCACATTACCAACATTCCTTCATATTCACATAACTGGAGTGTCCCTCCTGCCACTGCCTCAACCCAGTCTCCTGCCCATTGGCAAGACAGCCCCCCCAACATCTCAGATATCTTCTCTTCTGCAACTCTCAGCATCACCTCCACGGAGCTCTGCTTCCTGTACCAGGCTGCTTTCTCTCTGACCCAGCCTACACAACCTCTAGAATGAGGACAGCCTCTCCCTGTGCACAGTCATGGCTCAGGATAGCTCAGAGGTCCAATATCTTCAAGCTCAAAAGATCCTCTGCACTCCACACTTAATTGCTCTGCAGCAATTTACAAGGCACACTGGGGCTATATAGGCATGAAAGGAACAATTCCTGAGGAAGGGGGAACCAAAGCCAATTACAGGTTCTTTAGTTGGGGTAAAGAGGATTTGGCCCAGAATGGTCCGGGGAGGAGAATGTATTGAAGGAATGCAAGGAATAGGTACTTTATGGCAAGCAACAGGCACAGTGTCTTCCCCAAGTAGTGTTGCTCAATACTTATCAAACCCCTCTCCCATCCCTGGTGCCCACCATAATCACCTGAACCTGGACCCAGATCCAGAAATTCAAGTCCAGCAAGTGTAGATGGAACCTGAACATAAAGATTTTTAACAAGCAGCACAAGGAGGGCAGAGGCACTGCCATACTGAGGGACAGGTCCATTTGGAAGAACTAGCACTAAGAAGATCTACTCTACAATGAGGGATGAAGTGGTCTGGCTCCCCTATAGAGAAAGCATGAAGCCTGAGGGACCACTTCAACCTGCCAACTGTTGCCTGGTCCTTTTGCTAATGCCAGAGATTCATCAGAATACTCCACTGGAGATAATGAAGCCTGGGCAGATTCAAGAAGGGAAAAAAGACTTGCACCAACACCAGCCCCATTCCCTTCCCAAATAGAATATCAGCTCGAGGAGGGCAGGTGGGAAGGCAGAGACCAGAAAGCCCCAGCAGTGCCAGGATTTAGCTCTTGATGGGGCTCAAACATTTGCTTAACGACTAAGTTAGTGAATGGCTAAGAAGGCAGGCCTTCCTAGGGGAACAGGAAAAAAAGGGCCTTGTATTCTCTGAGTATCAAAGCTATATTTTGGCTTTTTGGTCCTTGGTTCAAGATATTAGAATTAGGGGCTGGGGATGTGGCTCAATGGTAGCACACTAGCCTGGCATGTGTGCAGCCCGGGTTCGATCCTCAGCACCACATAAAAACAAAGATATTGTGTCTGCTGAAAACCAAAAAATAAATAAAAACTTTTTAAAAAAAGATATTAGAATTAAAATTCTTAGCTAGGGACAGAAGATATCATAACCCCCAGTAAGGCCTGGGTCATACTAAACTATTAAAATGCTTTGAACCAGGGCTGGGGATGTGACTCAAGCGGTAGCTCGCTCGCCTGGCATGTGTGCGGCCCGGGTTCGATCCTCAGCACCACATACAAACAAAGATGTTGTGTCTGCCGAAGACTAAAAAATAAATATTAAAATGTCTCTCGGGGCTGGGGATGTGGCTCAAGCGGTAGCGCGCTCGCCTGGCATGCGTGAGGCCCGGGTTCGATCCTCAGCACCACATACCAACAAAGATGTTGTGTCTGCCGAGAACTAAAAAAAAATAAATAAATATTATAAAAAAAAATTTCTCTCTCTCTCTCCTCTCACTCTCTCTTTAAAAAAAAAAGTCTCTCTCTCTCACACTTTCTTTAAAAAAAAAATGTTTTGAACCAAATACAGACAGAAAAAATATGTATACATATGCCAGAAAGAACTTTGAAACTAGACAACCAGGAAAAAAAAAAAAGAAAAAACAAAGGAGAAGATATCATGGGAGAAAACAATTTTACCCCCAGACCTGGGGAATGATCCCAAAGGCACTCTACCACTGAGCCACATCCCAGTCCTTTATGTTTATTTTTTATTTGAGACAGGCTCTCACTAAGTTGCTGAGGCTGGGCTGGAACTTGCAATCCTCCTGCCTCCAGGATTATAGTTGTGTGCCACTGTGCAAATCTTAATCAATAAACTTAATGGTTTCAGAACTCTACATACCAACATTGTGAATTACGGCTGAAAAACACAAGAAGGTAAATCTCACAAGAATTACAAAAATATCACAAGATGAACTCAATTGTAACAGGGCAGTGAAAAACTGTATCTTCCTCAAGAAAAAAAAAAAAGAAACCTGTGGGCATGGGTGCAGGGAGAGCACCTATAGGTACTTTGATATCAAGCAGATGCATAAACAAAGATAAAAGCAATTCTGAGCAAGCCACATGCCTGGGTCACAGAAGAAAGGGCAACACTAAAGAGGGCTGAGCTGGGAGGCTCAGGGAATTCAAAGCAGGGTTATCAGATAAACTCTCAACTTACCTTGCTGTCAAGTTAAGTCCTCCCAAGGAAGAGGCAAGCTCCATTGCATAACTCTAACCAATAAGGAAGAACTGATTAAAAGGCAGAAGTGAGAGAAACCAACAAACAAGTCCTGTCATCTTCTGGGAATGCTGAACAACCCATAGTAAAGAGTTTCTCAACAGGGTGTCACCAGCATCCTAACTCTGCACTTAAGCATCCTGAGCCTTGCCTGAGACAGATGCTAGGCATTGTGACACTGCCCCACCCAGATTTCCCAACGTCCTCTAGAGTCCCGGCTGAGAATCACTGGACCTAGCATTGGCTAAGATGCTAAAAGTCCTGCATTGCACAAAATGGCAATGCAGGAAAAAAAATGTTCAGTCCACTAAATGCCAATCATGCCTCCTACACTGAGGAAAACAACTTAAAGAAGATGATTTCAACACTCATTTAGGGAAAGAATAGATTCCATCTGAAGGCATGAGACTCAAAAAAGTCAATATGACACTCAAGATGACAAACCCTTAAACAATAACTGAGAAAGGTCCTGATAATGAACAATTGGGGAAGGAATTTAAAGAAACCACATAAAGTCAAAGAGGTTTAATTCAAAAGGTTATTACAGGGCTGGAGTTGTGGCTCAGTGGCAGAGCGTTCGCCTAGCACTAATGAGGCATGGATTCGATCCTCAGGACCACATAAAAATAAATAAATAAAAATAAAGGCATTGTGTCCACCTACTATTAAAAAAAATAAAATAAAGGTTATTACAAATAGTGGGAGAAAGGAATTGACAAAGAAAAAATGTAGAGTGGCCCAGCTCTAAGAAAAACAAGAAGACCAAAGCCAAGATTGACAGGAGCTTATAAAAAATACTCCCACAAAGGTTCCTTTCAGTTCTGCTCAGAACCAGAAGTAGCCTGGGGTCAACTGCTCAGAACTGATGATACAATGCTGACAAACCAAGAGAGAGACCTGAAGGAAAGCAGAACCCTGCTAGTCCCTTCTCCTGGTAAAGAACAGCAGATTTCCCAGCCAGGACAAGTGGAAGAAGAGGAAGACAGTAATGCTTCCCAAAATATGATCCCTTTCCGAGCCAGAAATGCTGCCCAGTTTTTGTTTTTCTTTTGGGAAATGATGGGGACGGAGTCCAGGGATTAGTGCATGCCAGGTAAACACTCTACCAACCAAGTCATATCTCCAGCCCTGTACAGTTCTTAAAAAGAGGAACAGCCCATTCCCTATACGCCAGCTCAGGGAGCTAGATGCCCATATGCCAACCATGTGGCAAAGTGTGGAGTGTGCAGAAAGGAAAGGGGTTACTATCTGAAAGCTGGGCCCTGAAACCCCTGCAGAAGTCCACTGCTTCAAGTACTGAGGCAGCTAGAAGAGTAAGAGATTGTTATGCAGTGCAGAATCGGCACTCATCACCCAACTCGGATCTACCTATCTGCATTTTGTCAAAGTAGCAAAAAATCTGTTTCTTCTATGGGGCCTAGAAAGTTGACTGTACAAAATCTCCTCACATAATCCCCATGGAAGTCCAAGTTTAAGAACCATACAGGGGCCAGTGATTACTAACTAGTTCATGGTCAAAGTCTTTTTTAAGAAATCAGAAAAACTTGGGGCTGGGGTTGTGTCTCAGCAGTAGAAAGCTCACCTACCATGTGCGAGGCACTGGGTTCAATCCTCAGCACCACATAAAAACAAATAAATAAAATTGTGTCCAACTACAACTATAAAAATATATCTTAAAAAAGAGATGGGGGCTGGCGTTGTAGCTCAGCAGCAGAGCGCTCACCTAGCACGTGTGAGGCCCTGGGTTCGATCCTCAGCACCACATAAAAATAAATAAATAAAGATATTGTGTCCAATTAAAAAATAAATATTTTTTTAAAAAAAGAGAGAGAGAGAGAGAATGATGGGGGCTGGGACTGGGGCTCAGTGATAGAGCGCTCACCTAGCATGTGCAAGGCCCTGGGCTCGATCCTCAGCACCACATAAAAATAAATAAAGGTATTGTGTCCACCCACATCTAATAAATAAGCATTGAGAGAGAGAGAGAGAGAGAATATGAATATGATGGGTTTAAAAAAAAAAGAAATCAGAAAAACTGGGTGTGTTGGTATATTCCTGTAATCCCAGCTGAGACAGAAGGATTGCAAGTGGGAAGCAAGCCTGGGCAATTTAACAAGATCCTATCTCAAATGCAAATACATAATATTTTCCCATCTGTACAGGGGTAATACACTGTATTAAATTTTAAGGTCTTACCTATGTTTGATTACAGAAAATAATAAAGTATTCTCTAAATAAATAAACAAAGTAAATACACAAACCATGCCTATAAGCCCAGCAACTCAGGAGGCTAAGGCAAGTAGATCCCAAGTTCAAGACCAGCCTGGGCAACTTGGTGAGATCCTGTCTCAAAAAATAAGGAGGAGCTGGGGCTGTAACTCAGTGGCAGAGCACTTGCCTAATTGCCTAATACATGTGAGGCACTGGGTTCAATTCCAAACAAAGAAATAAATTAACGGCATTCTGTCAATCTTCATCTACAATTTTTTTTTTAATAATAATAATAAGGTCTAGGGAAACTGCTCAGTGGTAGATGCTCCTGGGTCTTATCCCCAGTACCTGAAAAAAATAAACAAATAAGTAAATAAATAAATAGAGGCAGGGATATAATTCACAGTAATGAACCCCTGGGTTCAATCTCTAGTACTAGCAAAAAAGATAACAAATCCAAAGTACTCAATGATTCTTCCCCCTCAAAATATATATCAGAGAAGCCAAGTGAGAGATGCTTCTGATGTTACACCAACACTAGGAATAGCACATTTCAATACCCGGGTTCTTGTTGAGTATAAACAAGCATATTCAATACTACCGTGTCACACTGTATTTGTTAAATGGAAAAAGAAGCAATATGTCCCTAGAGGAACTACAGAAAGTAAGTCTAAAGTCCCTCCTTGGCTGTTGATCTGAGTTAGAAGAGCTAACAAATGACATTTTAGGCACCTTTAGGTCAGAGTGAGTGAAGCCCAGAAGACCCCAGAAGAGAATAGCAACATAGAAGAGGCTCTGCATGAAGGATACAGAAAACCTTGAGGTAAGATCAAGTGTGGGAAACACATGAGGGAAGCAATCAACAGGTTAAGCAAGCAACCAGGAAATGAGTTAGAGAGTTTTCTAATGTCATGATTAGGTCCAGAGTAAGTTTTGGAGCCCCTGGGGGACTGTTCAACTTCCACATGCAGAGAGATGGGGTGGGGGAGGGCAAGAAGGACAGAGAGACTAGCTGGTATCAGGTCCCACCACATCAACTTCAAGAGTGGGCTGGGCACCTGTGTCTTAGAAATGCTTCCCAGGTGACTGCAATGTGTATTCCTGCTTAAGAATCAACATGCTGGGCTGGGGATGTGGCTCAAGCGGTAGCGCGCTCGCCTGGCATGCGTGCGGCCCGGGTTCAATCCTCAGAACCACATACAAACAAAGATGTTGTGTCTGCCGAAAACTAAATAATAAATATTAAAATTCTCCCTCTCTCTTTCTCTCTTAAAAAAAAAAAAAAAAAAAAAGGAATCACCATGCTGGGGCTGGGGATGTGGCTCGAGTGGTAGTGCACTTGCCTGGCATGCGTTCGGCCCGGGTTCAATCCTCAGAACCACATACAAACAAAGATGTTGTGTCCGCTGAAAACTAAAAAATAAATATTAAAAAATTCTCTCTCTCAAAAAAAAAAAAAAAAAAAAGAATCAACATGCTGCCAGGTACAGTGGCACACACCTATAATCCCAGCAGCTTGGGAGGCTGAGGCAGAGGATCAAGAGTTCAAAGCCAACCTCAACAATTTAGCAAGGCCCTATGCAACTCAATGAGACCCGATCTCAAAATAAAAAATAAAAACGGTTAGGGATGTGGCTCAATGGTTAAGCAACCCTGGGTTCAATCCCCTGAACCAAAAAAAAAAAGAAAGAAAAGAAATGAGCAGAGCAGCTGGGCACGATGGCATATACCTATATATCCCAGCAACTCAGCAACTGTGAGGCACTAAGCAACTCAGTGAGACCCTGTCTCTTAAAAAAAAAAAAAAAAAAAATACAAAATAGGGCTGGGGCTCAGTGGTTGAGTGCCCCTGAGTTCAATCCCTGGTACTAAAAAAAGAGAAAGGAAAAAAAGTAGGTAGGGCCCTGAGCGGGCTGTGGATGTAGCTCAATGGTAGAATGCCCCCAGTTCAACTCCCATTGTGAGGAGGATGGAGAAAAAAATGAGACAAGGAGGTGCCTCTGTTTCCTGTGTAGGATCCTAGGACAGTTTAGCTTGCTCTGGGATACCACATATCAATATTTCAAAGACAAAAACATGAACATGTACAGTAATTTCCCTAGTTCTCCATAGTTAATCAGTAAGTGTCTATGTTGAATAAGGAATGTTTTTAGGCTCCTCTTGTCTGGCCAAAACAAATCCTGGCAGATAAACCAGATGTCTGAGGAAAATTACACAAAGCTGCCTTAAATCTAAGCACAGTGTCACTATCAAATACCAGCTACACAAGTGGTAGGAAATAATAATGTGAAATAGCAGATTTCTACTTCTGTGTGATTCAAAGCGACTAATTTTAGCAGAAATACTAGTTTTCCAGGCTTATTCAATGTAACCATGAGCAAAGACACTAAATCATGACTAACCTGATTCCATACATTGCAAATCTACAAATCTCATTTCAATTAATATTCAATAGGGCTGAGGATATAGCTCAGTGGTAGAATATTTGCCTAGTACAGGTCCTGGGTTCAATCCCCAGTACTGCAAAAAATAATAAATAGAATTAATATTCAGTAAAGGGGACAGGACTCATGACAACACATGACCCCTTCCATAGGTTGGAATGTGCTAGCTAGCTATCTTATACTTAGTTTATTATCATAATTGATATACGGACCTATTATCAAAACTTTATGAAGACATTTCATTATTCTTTTTGTAGATATCAGGACATGGGTTCAAAGTAACAATACAAATGAGCTGGGGAAAAAAAATCAATATTTAAACTCAGGTCCCTATTACTCTATCAATGCCTCCAAACAGGTAACTCCTGGAGAGGTCATTTAAAGAGAATGTAACTAAAAAGAATCCTCTGTACAGGCTTGAAGGAAGGTACTGCCTACAACATCCCAAGACAAGCATGTCCAAGGCCCTAGCTGAACAGGCTCTGGCACCAGCTCCACACAGACAGCTTCTCACAAGTCTTACTCCTAGAATGTGTTTTTGTCTCCATTTGAACATGGGTGTGCCTGGCATTCTTGACCTACATTACACACTCCCAAATCCAGTATCCCCCAACCAGACTGAGAGCTCCTTAAGGACTGGCTTACCAGTCTCTTCAAGTCTGTCCAAAACAGAACCAGAGACATAAAGCGTGACACAGAATGAGTAAGCAGAAAAGAAACTGTATAAAACATGTCGTGGGGGTTGGGGGTGTAGAGCACTTGCCTAGCATGTTCAAACCCTTTATTTACAGATAACACAACCCCAGCATTAAAAACAACAAGGGTTGGGGCTGGGGTTGGGGCTCAGCGGTAGAGCACTCGCCTGGCACATGCGGAACCCTGGGTTGGATCCTCAGCACCACATAAAAAATAAATAAGTGAAATAAAGGCATTGTGTCCAACTACAACTAAAAAATAAATATTAAAAAAAAAAACAAGGGCTGGGGTTGAGGCTCAATGGTAGAGTGTTCGTCTAGCATGCGTGAGGCACTGGGTTCGATCCTCAGCACCACATAAAGATAAAATAAAGATACAGTGTTCACCTAAAACTAAAAAATATATATTTAAAAAACAACAACAAAACAAACACATAGGGCTGGGGATATGACTCAGTGGTAGAGTGCTTTCCTGGCATGCATGAGGCACTGGGTTCAATCCCCAGCACCACCAAAAAAAAAAAAAAAAAAGGTAACTCCTTCTGTAAAATTAGGTTGCTTTGTTAACTTTTCATACCAAGAGTTACAAAAGAGACAAAAAAACAGACACAAACCACCTCAGAAAGGGCTCAGAAGACATTCACCTTCTGAGTTACACCCTCTTGCCCACCCACGAGTCCCCTCTCAGAAAGAGAGGAGCCCCGTCACAAACACTGGCTTTGACATTAGCATCTTCTTTGGTTGTAAGTGTGCTTTCTAGGCTAGAGGGTGTCAAAACAGAACTGTACCCCTTTGCTGAACCTCTGCTAAGAAGGTTGAGGCAAAATTTGACAAGATAATAATGGACAGAAAACTATAATCATTACAGACTCAGACTGTTAAACAGAACAGGGCTGGGTTTAGTGGCACACACCTGTAACCTCAGCAATTTGGGAAGCTGAGGCAAGAGGAACACCAATTTCAATGCCAGACTTGGCAACTTGAGGAGACCCTGTCTCAAAAGAATATAAAGGGCTAGAGATGTATCTTTTTAGTAGACTGACCCTGAGTTCAATCCACAGTACCAGGAAAAAGGTGGGGTGGGAACGGGGCTGGAGTTTGGTTCAGTGGTGGAGCACGTGCATGTGAAACCCTGGTTCAATCTTAAGCATCTCAAAATAAACAAAACAAAAAGCCCTCAGAACAAACAAAACATAAAAACCACCTACTCTGAAATGAATCCTCCTACTATCTACCTTATCCCTCCCTAAAAACCAAAGCAATCATCTATACAACCAGAGCATGACATTGACAGCCCGGACAGTTGGGCAGTGGACTTGGCTCTGCTGCTGGCCATAGTAATCTCATCTATAAACTGGGGCCATCAGTGTGTGCTGCTCTCCAAGTTCTGGAATTTTAAAGAGACTGTGGCAGGAGCCAGGAGAATAAACTGAACAGCCAACAGAAGCAACTTTCTTAACTTTCTGCATCAAGGTTAAAAAAGAAGACAAAAGGCAACAATATTACTTCTGGGACTGCAACAACTCATTCAAGGGTTCATTCCCTCATTCACACCTTCCTCTTTTGCTTTCCACTGAAGCTGAGCACATCTTTGTACACAAGGAGGACTGTTGCTGCATTGGACATATATTCATGTCAGGAAGGGAAAAAAAACAGGGTGAGATTCTGAGATAACAGGAAGGCACATTTTGAGTTCAAAAGCATATCAAATGTAAAGGAAAAAATTTTTTTAAAAATAAAGACCCTTTATTTACAGATAACATAAAATAAAACATTGGGCTAGGGATGTGGTTCAAGTGGTAGCGCACTCATCTGACATGTACAAGGCACTATTTTCAATCCTCAACACCACATAAAGATAAAATAAAGATATTGGTTTTTTGTTTGTTTGTTTTTTAAAGAGAGAGAGAGAATTTTTTAATATTTATTTTTTAGTTTTTTGGCGGACACAACATCTTTGTTTGTATGTGGTACTGAGGATCGAACCCCGGGCCGCATGCATGCCAGGCGAGCGCGGTACCGTCTGAGCCACATTCCCAGCCCCAAAATAAAGATATTGTGTCCAAAGTAAAACACTGGACAAACTACTGTGCAGGGAGAGGGATAGCCCCCACAAGTAAATATTTTTAAACAAAGAAACTTATACATAGCTGGACATGGTGGAACATGCCTATAATTCCAATGACTAGGGAAGCTGAGGCAGGAGGACCCCAGCCTGAACACTTCATGAGATCCTCAGCAACTTAATGGGGACCTGTCTCAAAATAAAAAATAAAAAGTGCTAGGAAGATGGGTGTGATGATACATACCTATAATCCCAGCAACTTGGGAGGTTTGCAAGTTGGGAGACAGCACGATTAAGTTCAAGGCCAACCTTAGCAACTTGATGAGACCCTGTCTTAAAATTTATAAAATTTTTCATTCACAACAATAAAAAAAAATTATAAAATTTTTAAATGGCTGGGGGCTTGGGATATAGCTCCATGGTAAAGCCTCCCTGGGTTAAATCCCCAGTATCAAAACAAAGGCAGGTAGAGCTGGGGATATAAGCCAATGGTAAAATGGTAAAGCACCCCAGGTTTAATCCCTAATAAAGAAAGAAAGAAAGAGGGTTGAGGGAAGGGAAGAAAATTTGTACATGCTGGCTCACTTTTTGGTGGGGGGTGAGAAGTACTGAGAATTGAATCCAGAGACACTACATCCCCAGCCTTTATTTTTAATTTTGAGATAGGGCCTCACTAAGTTGCTAAGTAAGGTTGACCTCAAACTTGGGATCCTCTTACTCAGCCTCCCAAGTCACTGGGATCACAGTAACTCTTTCACCAATCCTACAGGATAGGTACTTCCAGAGATAAAAGAGCACCTTGGCTAAGAGAACGGGCTCTGCCAAAGTAGTGAGGTCATATTCAGGCAGGCTCATGCCCACCTGGCCTCTACCTACCTTTTCAGCACCGTCTCTTACTATTCCTCCAAATTCTCCATTTCTGCCAGGCAAATTTCACTATTTTAGAACATGACTTGCTCACTCCCAATAATAACATCTACAAATATCTTAGTATACGTCAAACAATCTTCTCAGCACTTGATATATGTTAACTCATTTATACCTAAGACACAGGGAGGTCAAGTAACTTGCTTAGGATCAATCAGATAAGATGCAGCAGGCCCAGGATTCAAACTCCAGAACCTGAGTTCTTAATGACTATGCATCAGTCTTCCTTTCAAAACCTTTGCCCTGAGTGAAGGTCCCTATTCTACACGTTTTTTACTGAGGAGAATTAGGTTTATCTACATTCCAGGCTAGCTAGATGAGAATCACACAGGCAAAACAAATGAGAAGGACCACTCTCCTGAAGGGTACAAATGAAACCTAAAGGCTACAGAACCTAAACCTTCCATAATGTCCCTTCCAGAGAACTTGGTCCTGCCAAGACTGACTTCATAAACAGAAGACTCCTAGTTCTGGAGGAAGCCAGCTATGATGCACATGACAACCTAGGGCAAAACCAGGCCAGTTCCCTGGTGCTTCTGAAAATCACCTCAAGGGCAAGCCTAACTAAAATTCAATGAGGGAACAGCACAAGGTCAGAAGCAGGCTGCCTGTCTGGGGGACTTGGTAAACACAGTTTCTGGGACTCCTCAGGGCATCTCTGGGCCACTGTCCACATTGTCCATGTCCTCCTACCTCAGCTTCCAGAGCCACTGGGACTACAGGCTTACATCACCATACCCAGCAAAACCCTACTCATTCTTGAAGGACCAGGCCATGTTCTACCACCTTCTCAATATCAGGAGGGTCTCTTTCTCTCCCCTGTGGTCTACCATTCAATTGGCACACATACACAGCACACACCCCAGTCAGATCAGAATTTCTTGGTTCCAGGTATGTGCTGTTTTTCTTCCTCACTGACCATTCAAGGGCTTGGTCCAGAGAAGATGCCCCTTAAATGGAATCTCGAAGGACAAGAAGTCACCCTGGCACAGAATGCAGTGGTGCATGCCTAAAATCCCTCCCAGCTTCTTGGGGAGAGGATCACAAGTTTGAGGCCAGCCTCAAAACAAAAAGACTTAGTGATGTAGCTCAGTGATAGAGTGCCCCTGGATTCAATAAAAGAACCGGATGGGCTGGGGATATAGCTCAATGTCAAGAGTGCTTGCCTAAAGCCCTTGGGTCGAATACCCAGCACCAAAAAAAAATTTCAGAATAAACAAAGCATGCCATGTTTAAGGGATTTCACAGGCAAGTGAAGGAACATGCTAAGGATGTGGACACGTACACTTGTTAGTCCCGTACACTTGGTAGTCCCGAGTCCCAGTCTTACCCCTGCTGTGCTGCATTCAGTCCCAATCTCTGAGCACAAAGCCTGGGCATATGCATTCCTTTCTAGCTCCACAAAGAATACACTACTCTTGACTGACTGCTATGTAAGAATTCTGTGGGGCTGGGGATGTGGCTCAAGCGGTAGCGCGCTCACCTGGCATGCATGCGGCCCAGGTTCGATTCCCAGCACCAGGAATCAAACAAATACAACAAAGATGTTGTGTCCGCCAAAAACTAAAAAATAAATATTAAAAAAATTAAAAAAAAAAAAAAAATTCTGTGGGTCAGAGGATAGGCGGACTGGCAAGGAATCTGATACAGGTGGACCATGCAGATGGGAATGGCCTGAACTAAGCAGCAGCAATGAGAATAGTTGGAAGACAGGCAGAGAACAGACATGGATAGTATAGTTCAGAAGAATCTAATAGGTGAATAGAGATAAGAGGAAAGGGTTCAGACAGCTATACAGGTTTTTTTTCCTTAGGTTACTGAGTAGACAAGTAGACCACTAAACTTAGTAAAACAAGACAGGAGGAGAAGTAAGGGATCAGAAGGAGTCACAGAAAGAGCTCAGAATTTCATATGCCTTCAGGTCTATGTACCATTTCAAAGGAAAAAAAAAAATTTCATGTAGTACTTGGTAGGGACTGAACCCAGGGGCACTCTACCACGAGCTATATTCCCAGTACTTTTGCTGGGGATTAAAGCCAGGGGCACTTTGTCACTGAGCTACATTCCCAGTCTTTTTTTTTTTTTTTTTTTTTTTTGAGACAGGGTCTTGCTAAAATGCTGAGGCTGCCCTCTAACTTTCAATCCTCCTGCCTCAGCCTCCTAAGTCATTGGAATTAAAGGTATACACCATCACACCCAGCTTCACCAAAAACTCTTGACATAGTTGGATACAAGAACCTAAGTTTGGGCCAGACACAGTAGTACACACCTGTTATCCCAGAGACTAGGGGGGCTAAGGTAGGAGGACTCCAAGTTCAAGGCTAGCCCTCAGCAATTAGTAAGGCCCTAAGAAACTTAGAGAGACCCTATCCCAAAATACAATATTAAAATGGCAAGGGCTGGGGATGTGGCTCAAGCAGTAGCGCGCTCGCTCGGCCCGGGTTCGATCCTCAGCACCACATACAAACAAAGATGTTGTGTCCGCCGAACTAAAAATAAATATTAAAAAATTCTCTTCTCTCTCTCTCTCTTAAAAAAAAATGGCAAATGGCTGGAGATGTGGCTCAGTGGTAAAGCGCTCCTGGGTGCACTGGGGGGGGGGAGCGGGGGAACTAGGCTCAAAAGGCATATCTGTCTCTCTAAATTCTAATTCCTAATTTACTGTTGTAGCAAAGAGAACTATGTCTTGAACATTTACTGTGATAGTTCACAATAGAAGAAGAATACTTTCAGGTGACCTCATCTAATAACATGAAATCAACAGCCTCTTAATTTACTTTGGGTCTGTTTATTCCATTTTGTTTTTGCAATGCTGGAATCAAATCCAGGGCCTCACATGGACTAGGCAAGCACTCTACCACTCATCTACTTCCCCAGCCCCTCTTTCTTAATTTTGAGTTGAAACAAGGTTAGGAAAAGCCCACTATTCTGAGACAAGTGATTTTATTCTTTTATATGTCTTAAGGAAAAGTCCCAACTAAATGTTTCAATAAGTACCTGTACCAATCTTCTTTCCATAGAAAAACATTTACAAAGAATATCATTAAGGAAAGTTGAATTAGTCCCAACTTACAAGAAAGTATGACTTTAGGATAAAAATTACAAATGCTTGGGCTGAGGATGTGGCTCAAGCGGTGACGCCCTCGCCTGGCATGCGTGCGGCCCGGGTTCGATCCTCAGCACCACATACCAACAAAGATGTTGTGTCCGCCGAGAACTAGAAAATAAATATTAAAAATTCTCTCTCTCTCTCTCCTCTCTCACTCTCAAAAAAAAAAAAAAATTACAAATGCTTTTCTCAATTCCCAAAACCCTAAAATCCACTTCCAAAACAGACTCAGGCCATTTATACTGGTATAACTTTATCGGTAAAACTTCTCTTTTTTTTTCAACAGGCCTCACTATGTTGTTGGTCCAGCTGGCTCAGCCTCCTGAGTAAATGGGATCACAGGTGCACATCACCATGCCTGGCTCTCCCCTTACCTCCTAACAAAACTACTAGACACAGTCATTTCTCTATAGTCTTCATTACCCAACTTGGAAGAATACAAACTGTACTCAAGAGCAAACTTGTTCATTGCTTAATAAAATTAATTGCAAGGAATGAATTGCTATTTAGTGACTCCTCCCACTCACACCAATATGGAAATCTGAGTGAATATTATTAAATAGCATTAAAAGGATGTTTCAACTCTCAACTCCTTATCTTAACAATTATGCCATTAAAAACTAATAAAATAGGGCTGGGGTTATGGCTCAGTAGTACAGCACTCACCTAGCATGGGTGAGGCCCTGGATCCGATCCTCAGCATCACATAAAAATAAATGATAAAGGTACTGTGTCCACCTACAACTAAAACATATTTAAAAAATAATAATAATATTCCCTCCCTTACTCTAAATTCACAAATTTCCCCTCTGAGAAAAGCCCTTCTTGGGGAAGTTACTCAATGAGAGGACTCCTAAAGGAAATGTGTGCTGTGTGAGACTGCAAACAAATAAATGATCAAACAGCAATCAATTTTTCTAAGCCATGCATAGAGATTTAATTTTTGGCTTTGTAGCTATTTCCCTGTCCTGAGTGAAGCAATAGTTACAATCTGGGTGTTGCCATCAATGTTGAATTAGCTGTGTGCAAATTAAAATGTACTTAATGTTTTATTAACATTGTAATCCCTTAAAAGAGTTCTGGGGAAAAAAAAGTTCATCTTTTTGGTTATTGTTTTTGAAACTAAAGACTATTTATCCTACTCACTTTGCCTACAATAACTTCTCACGCTGGGGAAATAGTCAGTTGGTAGAGTGCTTGCCTCGAATGCACAAGGTCCTGGGTTCAATCTCAAGGGGGGGGGGGCCTAAAATAACTTCTCAAACTAATATATGCAAACCACTTGATTTTTATTATTTATTTATGCTTATTTGCAGTACTAGGGATTGAACCCAGGGGGACTCTACCACCGAGCTACATCCCCAGCCCTCTTAATTTTTTTTTTTTGAGAGAGAGAGAGTTTTTTTAATATTTATTTTTTAGTTTTTCGGTGGACACATCTTTATTTATATGTGGTACTGAGGATCGAACCCAGGCCGCACGCATGCCAGGCGAGCACGCTACCGTTTGAGCCACATCCCCAGCCCCCCTTTTAATTTTTTGACACAATTTTTTGAGACAAGGTCTTGTAAAATCCTGGTTTCAGTTGTTTATTTGGATCTTAAAATTCTGGGCTCAAGCAATCCTCCTGCATCAGACACTGGACCTTACACCAACCCTGGTTAATGTGACCATCTAAAATGTATTTGCTTTCTCTGCATAAGGTACTCACTAAATTCCAATTTTTCACCATTCAAAATTCCCTTTATTATTTCCACCTCAACTACTGAAAAACTGCTGACCAACATGCATCAATAAGTATTCTTTCCTTTTTTATGTTTTTAAACTAAACAGGCTTAAATACTGGCTCTCAGAAATGATAAGCAGCATATAGCCAGAAATCTCCTATTGAATTTTAAAAATGGACATACTCCTTCCTATGTAGCCCTGAAGTAGGAAATGAAAACACTATGACAAGAGACAAGCAATTTGAGAATGGGAGCCAAGGAAATATAGTGCCTCATCTCTCCACCATTATACTATTCTACTTTAACTCTCCTAATCTATCCAAACCTCATAATTGTCTCACTTTATGTATGAAAAACAAAAATGACAATACACTAACATTTAGTGTTGGGGCTGGGGATGTGGCTCAAGCGGTAGCATGCTCGCCTGGCATGCTTGCGGCCCGGGTTCGATCCTCAGCACCACATACAACAAAGATGTTGTGTGCGCTGAGAACTAAAAAATAAATATTAAAAAATTCTCTCTCTCTCTCTTTAAAAAAAAAACATTTAGTGTTGAAAACACAAAAAAGAGCAGGATATGGTGGTACATTCCTATAATCCCAGCTATTGAGACAGGAGGATCAAAAATCTGAGACCAGGGGCTAGGGATGTGGCTCAAGCGGTAGCGCGCTCGCCTGGCATGCGTGCGGCCCGGGTTCGATCCTCAGCACCACATACCAACAAAGATGTTGTGTCCGCCGAGAACTAAAAAATAAATATTAAAAAAAATTCTCTCTCTATATCTCTCTCTCTCCTCTCTCACTCTCTTTAAAAAAAAAAAAAAAAATCTGAGACCAGCTTGGGCAACTTAGCAAGACGCTGTCTAAAAATTTTTAAAAAGGAATGGGGCCTGACATGGTGGCACACACCTGTAATCTTAGCAGTTCAGGAGACTTGAGGCAGAAGGACAACAAGTTTAAAGCCAGCCTCAGCAATTTAGCAAGACCCACAGCAACTTTGTGAGACCCTGTCTCAAAACAAAAAAATAAAATTGGCTGGGGAGGGGCTGGGGATGTGGCTCAAGCAGTAGTGCGTTCGTCTGGTAGCGGCCCGGGTTTGATCCTCAGCACCACATACAAACAAATACACCCATTCTGGCAAAATAAAAAAATAAAATAAAATAAGATACAAACAAAGATGTTGTGTCCACTGAAAACTGAAAAATAAATATTTAAAAAAATGGCTGGGAATTTAGCTCAGTAGTTAAGCTCCTTTGAGTCCAATCCCCAGTACCAAAAAAATAAAAATAAAAGAATGGGGATGTAGCTCAGTGGTAGACTGCTTGCCTAGCATGCACAAGGTCCTGGGTTCAATATCTAGTACCCACTCAACCCCTGCTCTGAACGCCCCCCCCACACACACACACAAGAAAAGATTTGTGGAACTAATCTTCTCTCAGACCTTTGATAGCCCCTGATAAACTGAATCAACTGAGACAGATCAAGAGGATACTGGGATGAATTGGGTATCCCTGCCCTTCAGAAATTCAGACCCAGTGCAGGAAAGACAACCTCAGATTATGACAATACTCAAACAGAAACATAAAATAAGTTCAGTGCTCACACAGAGGAGGAAACAATTCATTCTGATGAGGGATAGGGGCTCACAAGTAGCTGGCATTGGAGCTGAACCTAGAACCTCCCTGGAAAGAAGTGAGAAAGTAGCCCTTCTTAAGCACAGCAAATACTATGTGCAAAGGGAGACAACATAACAAACTTTAAAATCAAACAGAACAGCTCACTCTCACCCTTGCTGAGCAGCCTAGGCAAGCCAAGGAATCTTTCTCCATTCCCTTTTCTCATCTACAAAATGGGGAAAATGTCTACTTCTCAGGGAGGATTAAATATGATCATGAACATTAAGTACAGAGTAAAAGCTGGAAAAATGGTAGCTGTTGCTATCAGGTGCAGGAGTAGTGGAAAACCAAAGGATGAGAAGTGAAGTTAAACAAATAGCTTAGAGAAATGCCAGAAAAGTCTGGCATGCCACGAAGTTAAGATTAACTGCTGAGGGCACTGGGGTTGTGGCTCAGTGGCAGGGTGCTCACCTAGCATGCTTGAGACACTGGGTTGGATCCTCAGCACCACATAAATGTAAAATAAAAGATATTGTGTCCACCTAAAAAAACTAAAAAATAAATATTAAAAAATTTAAAAAGATTTACTGCTGAGGACAAAAAAACCATGCAAGTTCTTAACAGGAGTGAAAGGATTAAGTATTTGCTTTAGAAAAATGACTCAAGTGTCCAAGAAAAGAAGTCCAGGGAAGGAGTGGCTCAAGAGGGCACCTGAGAGAGAAGGGTAGATGGATTCAAGTAATTTAGTAAGATTAGGAAGCAAGTTACACACTTGCAAGTCTCATTTGGTAAGTAGGGAAATAAATGAATAACACCACTTTAATTTAGGGGAATGGTGGTGTCGCTGGCAGAAAAGATAAGGAGAGGTCTGGAGTCTGATTGTTCTTTTGTGCCCAATTCCACTCCAATTTTATAAAGTTAAATGTCCTCTCTAGCCCTTAGTGAAGAAAGGAAACATTTCCAATGAAGGAAGGCCCAGAGGCTGTAACTCAAAATTCAATGTCTAGTTCTACCAAGAGTCTGCCCAGGATGAGCCTCAACTTTTTATACACCTTTAGGAAGTAGGTCCTGGACCTTTTGTATTTCCGGCCCGGCTGCAGTTCCTTGGCACTACCCGGCAGCAGACTAACAAACGTTGGCTGGGTTGGCTCAGGAGGACGTCGGAAAATCCACTAGCAAACTAAGTCAATTCACCACCTGTGTTCCTCATCAAAGGAGCCAATTAAGGAGAAGGCACCCCGGTGCATTCAAGATCCAAAGTGCGCGTACTAAGTTATTTTTATAAACTTTGGCCCGTTTTGATTCGAACGACAGAATCCAACCCCCACCCCACCCCCCAAAAATGGCACTTTGCTTCATCAGGAAAAAGAGATCGGGATGACTAAGTGGGGAATAGGGAAGGAAATCTAGAAGGAGAACAGAGGCACGATTGGGGCCGACCCCAAGCCTTCCTAGAGTTGAAATAGCCCGCTGTGTGACTCTGCAGTCACAAGGCGACAGTTTGCTAGGACCCAGAGCAATTTCAAACGACCCACCAACAAACTGACCTAACTTTGGCCGCCTGGCCTCCTCCTTCCTTCCCCAGCCCAGGCCTCCCAGCCTGCCGGCCTCTCGAGAAGTGGAGAGAGGCTCCCCGTCCGGCACACCTCGGCTCAGGGCGGGGCGGCTCCGCAGCGCGGGCTCCCAGCCGGGTCTCCGGCACTTCGGGTCTCGGGCCTTCCCCGCAAGTGCAGGGTTTGGGTCCTCCTAGCCCGGTCCTGGCATCAGCGGCGCCCCCAGCCCAAGCCACAGCAGCCAAAATAGGGACCCGCCCGGGCTCCAGGAGGAGAGTGGCATGAACGCCCCAGGCTGGGCGGAGGAGCCGGCGGCGGTTCTCAGCGCGGCCTGGCGATCCCGCCCAGGCTGCGGCCTAGGCGGCCCGGTTAGCTCCTCAACTCGCACGCGGCTCGGCGGGGCGGCAGGGTCACGCAGGAAGACAGGCCGAGTTGCGGCGCCCCGAGGAGCCCCGGCCCGCCGTGGGAGCCCCGAGCACGGGACGCCGCCCCCCGCCCGGCCGGCGCCGGAGAATGGCTTTTACCTTCATCAGCCTCCTGCTGGCCGCCATCTTGGATCTGGTGCTGCTGCTTTCCCAGAATGCATCGCGGCCGGCCGGGCGGCTGGAGCCCCCGCACTTCCTGGAGCGGGGGAGGGGCGGGCGAAGCGGGTTGCCCCTGCTGAGCGAAACTCCTACTGTGTGTGGGTCAGAGAACTGGATTGGTCGGGTAATCACAGATGAACCGGTCTTGGAGCAATTACATGGCAAATACAAACAGTACTTGACACATAGTAGATGCACAATAAATATTGTTTTGTTTGCATAAAATAGTTAAATAACCAAGACTATTTCTGGCACTGCTAAGCCTTGTAAAGAAATGAAAACTGGGTAATGAGAAAGTGACTGTGGGGACCAACTTTTCATTGAGAGGTCAGGGAAGCCTCACTGAAGAAATAGCATAAATAAGAGTAGTTAAAACTGGAACCTACTAATTTTTTTCTAATACTGGAAACCACCCTATAAATAACATCCCCATGTGGCAGGAAAGTAACAGGGCCAGGGACTTGCCCAAGGTCATTTGCCAGCTAAGAGCAGAGGTATTCAGTTCCAGGCTGGGCTTTTGGCTTCAGAGCCCATGCTGGAACCTGAAGAATAGGAAGAACAGCTGAAAAGGTTGAAGAATATTTCAAGCAGAGAAATTAAGGGTGGCAAAGACCTTGAGACTGTCTGAATGGTCACAGTAGAGTAAGAATGATTAAAGGGAAGAAAGGAGGCTAATAGACCATGGGAAGCCCAGTAGAAATGGGAGTGGGAGCCGGGTGCAGTGGTACCCCGACACTGGGAAGGCTAAGGCAGGAGGATAGAGAGTTCAAACCCAGCCTCAGCAATTTAACAAGGCCCTATCTCCAATAAAATATAGAAAAGAGCTGGGATGTGGCTTGGTGGTTAAATGTCCCTGGGTTTAATCCTTGGTACAAAAAAAGAAATTGGAGTGGGTTCACATTTATTCCATGTACTATGAATGAGAAGTCTTTAGGATTTAAGTATGGACTAAGGACAGGACTCTGATTAGAGAATGGAGGTGGGTAGAGGGATAAAAAGGGGAGCAGGGGCCACTTGGAAGCCTGTTATAATAATCCAGGTGATAATGTTTTGGACATTAGGTGGCACTGCATGTAGAGAGAAAGGAGTAGGACACAGATAGGCCACGTTAAGGAGTTTTTCTCCAGGAAAGATGAGAAGGAAAGCACACTGGAGATAATAAAGCCTAAGCCAGGTACAGTGGAGCATGCCTGTAATTCTAGCTACTTGGCAGGAGGCATGTGGCAAGATTGAGCCAGCCTGGGCAACTTGGCAAGACCCTTTCTCAAACCAAAAAGGGTTGGGGATGTAGCTTAGCAGTGGATCACTTACACAGCAATGCACAAGGTCCTGGACTCAATCCCTATAGAGTAAAAAAAGAAGGAGAAAGAGAGAAAGTGTAGCCTAGAATAGAGCTGGCCTCCCACACTGCATCCTGGAGGCCTGGGCTTGACCCGGGGAGGGAAGGAGAAATGAGATGATAAGCCTTATGCTATCAGGAACCCTACCTTCCTTTTACAGTAGCCCCCCCTTATCCAGGTTTATAGTTACCATGGTTGACCATGGTCTGAAAATATTTTTTTTTTAAATTCTGGGAGGGGCTGGGGATGTGGCTCAAGCGGTAGCGCGCTTGCCTGGCATGCCTGCGGCCCGGGTTCGATCCTCAGCACCACATACAAACAAAGATGTTGTGTCCGCCAATAAATGAAAAATAAAAAAAATTAAAAAAAAAATTCCGGGAATAAATAATTCATAAGTTGGGGCTGGGGATGTGGCTCAAGCGGTAGCGCGCTCGCCTGGCATGCGTGCGGCCCGGGTTCGATCCTCAGCACCACATACCAACAAAGATGTTGTGTCCGCCGAGAACTAAAAAATAAAACATTAAAAATTCTCTCTCTCTCTCTCTCTCTCTCTCCTCTCTCACTCTCTCTTTAAAAAAAATAATTCATAAGTTTAAATAACTTTCATTACAGTGTATTGTTATAATTGTTCTATTTGGGGGGAGGGTATTGGGGATTGAACCCAGAGGAACTTTATCACTGAGCTACATCACCAGTCCTTTTTATTTTATTTATTTATTATTTTTATTTATTTTTGGTACTAGGGATTGAACTCAGGGGCACTTAACCACTGAACCACAAAGCCACATCCCCAACTCTTTTTATTTTTTGAGACAGGGTCTCACTAAGTTGCTTAGGGCCTCGCTAAGTTGCTGAGGCTGACCCCGAACTTAAAATCCTCCTGCCTCAGCCTCTCAAGCTTTTGGGATCACAGGCATGCGCCATTGCACCTGACTTATAATTGTTCTATTTTATTATTAGTTATCATTGTGGATTTCTTACTGTGCTTAATTTATAAGCTAAACAGTCAAGCACCATTTAACATCCCAATGATGGGCCACATATATGACAATGGTCTCATAAGATTATATCATAGTGATATCTTAGCTGTCTCAGTTTGTATAAATACACTCTATGATATTCACAAAATGACAAAATTCCCTAATGTTACATTTCTCAGAATGCATCCTCATGTTTAATCAATACCTGGCTATAAAGGAAAAGACATAGTATATATAGGGTTTGGTACTATCTGCAGTTTCAAGCATCTACTGGGGATGTTAGAATATGTCTCCCTCTAGTAAAGGAGATCTTATACCTCTGCTAAAGGCCAGCATACAGGGTGATCCATAAACATTTGAAGGACTCCACCAGCTTTCTAGAGTCATGGGGAACTTGGAAGCCTAGGGACTCCATGATTCTGCAGGGAGCACAGTGCCTGCCCTCAGTAGGCCCAGGTCCAATAAAGTACACCACTTATATTGAGAACAGCTTCCCTCTGTGGAGAACCACAGAGGGAAAGGCACCCTTCCCTTGAGAAATACCAGGCCAGTTGAATAAGCACAATTCATACCTTTGACCTTGCCATGCAAATCTGGGAATATGGTAAGACTGGGAAAGAATGAATATCAAGGGCTAGCCTTTGCTGTAGCATCTTCCTGCATCCTCTCACTCTTTCATCCTTGAGATAGCTTCCTTGTATTCACTTTTTGTAGGTTAAGAGCTGAGGCTCTGAGTCTCAGGGTGCCAATGCTATACAAACACACAGGAAATGTATCCAGCCCCAGTGGAAAAGCTGCCTGGTCTTTGTGACCTTTGGTGCCTCTCTTTTCTTCTAAAACCTTCATTGCTCTTTGTAGCAGGCCTGGATTCTGGTCACATCAGCTCCCCTCCTTATCATTCAGACCTAGACATTTTTGGGGGTGGGTGAGAGTACCTGGTATTGAATTCAAAAGCACTCAACCTGTGAGCCATATCCCCAGCCCAATTTTGTATTTTATTTAGAGACAGGGTCTCACTGAGTTGCTTAGCGCCTCATGGTTGCTGAGGCTGGCTTTGAACTCATGATCCTTCTGCCTCAGCCTCCCAAGCCACTGGAATTACAGGCATGAGCGACCACACCAGGCTCAGACTTGGGCCTTTCATGCCATTTCCCAAGGCTCCCATCAGAGGTACCCTCTTCCTCTTCCTCATCCTCTTCTTCCCTTCTGGACTCCTTACTGTGCCTAATTTATAAGTTAAACACTCAAACACCACTTATACTTACATATAGAGTTCCTTCCTCCAATCAGCACAAGATCCTGAGTGCTTACCTACTAGTTCATAGGCTTAGATACAGAGAGGGAGATACTCAGCACTTGCCTCCAAAGAGGCAACCTGGTGGGCCAGGGATGTGGCTCAAGCGGTAGCGCGCTCGCCAGGCATGCGTGCGGCCCTGGTTCGATCCGCAGTCTGGCTGGGCACAAAATCACGAGCCACTCACAGCCTTGTAGATTCAAACAGCAATTCTTTATTTCCGAACTCACACCGGCACTCTACAATCACGTTCTGGGGAAATCCATGTTCTCCACCAGACTCTAATCAGCAGGATACGCCCTATTCCCGGCAGGGTACACCTTAAACCAGGAACCGCCCTAAACCCAAGAAGCGGGCTACTCCCTAAAACCTGATCCATCCTAAACCCGGACTCTATCCTGGTCCTTGAGCAAGGTCACCTTACTCAAGCATACATGCAATGTCACTACAAATGACCTGAGTCTAAGACAAGCCCATTTCCACAATGGAGAGTCCTTCCTCTAAGCAACATGGGGTAGGCTGACAAGAAAATTTTGATGCGTCATTCCTACTTGGCAATGGCTCTCAGCAGATCCTCAGCACCACATACCAACAAAGATGTTGTGTCCGCCGAGAACTAAAAAAATAAATATTAAAAAAAAATTCTCTCTCTCTCTCTCTCTCTCTCTCTCTTTAAAAAAAAAAAAGGAGGCAACCTGGTGAGATACTAAGAATGACAGAAGGTGGTGAGGGTTTGGTGAGGTATGGAGGCTCTGAGGAGAAGTCTGACAGAGCTAGGGGAGAGGCCAGGGATGGAAGGAGTTCTCCCACTGAAGCCAGATTTAAAGTTAGGTAGTCAGTGTAGTTAGGTAAATCGGGTCTAATATCGAGTGAAATCTAAAATGGAGGCCATGCTGGGAATGACTCAGGGACAACATAGGACAATTCATGGAATGTTAATGAAGTCCTGAAAAGGCCCTAGGCCAAAGTCCACCTGGAAGAAGTGTTAATGAACAGCCCCCAACAGATTTGGAGATAGCCCATTCCAGAGAAGTGATAAGCCCATCTCAAAAGTCCTTCCTGCTCAGACTACTTCTTTGGCCCACCTGTGTCCCACCCCTCAGGCCCTCCAACCTACATTCCATCACTGAAAGAACTATAAAAAGGGGAGACAACTGCACTTCCACGGATTCCACCTTCTGGGTCCCCTTCTTCCTCCGGGAGAAGTCTTTTCTTCTGTCCTTTAATAAATTTCTAATTTCTACTCTGACCTTGCCTCGGCGTGCTTCTTTGGTGTTATTCTTCAACATCGGGGAGCAAGAACTCGTCACCGGTCAACAGCGGTTAACATATTGGAGGTCCCACCGAGATATTCTGCACCGAGGTAAGCACCTCTCTACGCACCCTATGTCTGTTTGAGGTGCGTCTTTCTCTTTCTTTCTGGAGGGTAAAGTGGGCACCCGTCGGCTACTTAAACGCAACTAGTGCAGCCGCCACTCTACAAGACTCGGGTGAGAGGTTTCTCAGCCTAAGCAGCTCTCAATCACCTGTTCGGTACAGAGCAGGCATGTTGGGTTCTGCCAAAGCCGTTTCCAACTTTTCTGTCTGGGCCTGGAGAGCAATTGGCGTGAGTACACAGTGTCCCGAATCCCGATCTGCCTCGGATGCGTGGAGGTGGAGGAAGGAGTTTGGAACAACTGCGGAATCCCGGTCTGGGCTACTCTCAGACGTTTCCAAAGGTTCCTTTCTCTTGAGCCCCCTCCCGACAGCCCTCAGGGGTATCTAAGGTGATCAGTAGATGAATGGCACTGAGGGAAAGCCCCAATCACATTTGCCTCCGTATGGGCCATGCAACACTCCCAACCCCGCATCCATTCCTCCTGGATGCCTCCCTTCCTACGTAGGTCAGAAACATTAGCAATTCAGGTTGTAGGACTGAGAAAAAGGCATGGGATAATTAGTAAGATCTGCCCAGGTTCCCTAAGGTGCATAGGTAACTTTCAATAGTCTGTTTTACCACCCAATGTTTAAAATGAGCTGTGTTCCTTAAGCTGCTAAGAGAAGCATTTTTTAGAATCAACTCTGGTAATCTGCTAGTCTACAGAGCAAAGGCAACAAAGAGCACAGGATTCTCTTTTGCAATGGGTATTTAGTGGTCAGGAGGAAAGCAGTAAGGCCCTTAAGTCTGAATCCTCCCAGGGTCTTTGGCACAGGGCAAACTGAGACCCTAGCACTTTGCTAAAGGGGACCAGAAACCCCTTGGCAAAGCCAGGTGAGAGACGGGTTTTCTGGACCGTTTAGGAAGCTCAAGGTTAGGGAGACGTCCCTAAGGAGAACAGTTTTCTCCGGCGCAGCATGGGCGCCTGAGTCCTGTTTTCCTCACTCAGACAGGAGCTTCTCTCTCCAATACGCTAGGTGCACCACTAGCCTGCGTATTGAAAAATTGGGATAAATTTGAACCTCAGACGCTCAAGAACAAGCGCCTCATTTTCTTGGCCTGGCCTCAATACAAATTCTCTGATGGAGAAACCTGGCCACCAGAGGGAAATATCTTTTTACAGTTTGATAAAATTTACAAAAAAGGAAATGGTGTGAGGTGCTGTATGTTCAGATTTTCTTTGCTCTAAGGGAAAATTCTAAATTATGCCAACAGTGTAAAGTAGACTTAGCTATGATATCTGCCATGGAGAGAAAAAATCTTAGACTCACTGAGGAAAAAGAATCAAGAGAAAAATTTGGGCTGATCAAAGTACATACACCCCTCCCCCTTTAAGACCTAAGGCAGATTAAAAACTGATGCTACTGGAAGGTTAGGAGATAAGCCAGATTGCCTGGGATTGGATCTATTCAAAGGAGCTAATCTTGCAAGTGAAGGGGAAACTGAGGAATTCCCAGCAGCTGCCAAAGCCATTTTCGCTTTGGGGAAATTTCCTCATAATTTCCCTGCACTGTAAGAATTACTCCACCTAAATGCAGTAAAGTCAGTCACACGGAGACCCTTGATTTTACACCTATAGTTGCCCCTATGTGAGAACATCTGGTCCACTCATGGGAAATCTAAGGTGCCACTGATAGGAGTCATAATTAAATGAAGGTTCAAAACCTGGAGAGATATTTTCTTATCTGGTCTGTTTTAAAGGTTATAGATTGTTTCTTGGATGATTTTGGCTAAATGTGCTTTTTTGTAACAATCTGGTATCTAAATGAGTTTGAAGCATTGCATAATCTTGCAGTTAAAAGTTAGGGTTAGGTAATTGTTAAGTTTGTGATTCAGATAATTCATGCCAGAGAACTTAAATACTTAGGATAGAAAATTAAAAGAACTCTACTTCCAAGTTGGCAAGTAACTCCCAATCATTGTTTTATTTTTTCATCAATTTTGAACTGGGTAGCCTAAGGAGATTTCACTAGGTATACAGTGCATTGATTTGGGCAAGGATAGTAAATTATGATTTGGTATCTGTTTCTCTCAGTGTGTAGGATTTAGGAAAAGTGTTGAATTAAAACATTGGTCTGGCTTACTAAAATGACATTAATTAGCAATAGTCTTGGAAATTTTCAAAGCTTAATTTTAGATATACATGGTAGCGTGTGGATTTTTTTCCAGGTGATTTAATGTAACTTTAGGAACTTCAGAACAAAGAAAGTAGCTTAATGATCCTGAAGGAACTTCTTCTGATGGTGTCTTTTATATTATCAAGAAAGATCCTATTTTCAGTTTTGTGTGAGCAAGTTTTTCTAGTATAGGAAGATATAAAGATGAAATTTTGTAAATTGTATCTTATTTCTACTTCCAAACCTAAAAATTGTGACTTATGGTTAAAATGCCTTAGGCATGAAATTTCTGGTCAGAATTCTGGTTTTCCAGGTCCTTCTAGACCTCAGCCAGGGCTTACGCTGATATGCAAACAGAAGCAGCCTGGAGCTCAGGCCCAAGGAAAAAAAAGAGTAAAAGTGTCTTTTTATGGGAACTCAAACTGGATTAAACCAAAGAGTAAATTGTATGGCATTTACTAACTACTGCTGGTCAATTTTTTCTAGGACTTTTGCCTTTTCTTAGATTCTATATTCTTTTGAGCTCATGATTTTGTTCCTACAGACAAGTTAATGTTTTTCTGATAAGTTCTATTTTTGATCAACTGGAGTTTTTTTTTTAAACATTGCAATGAGATTTCACCTGAGAAATCTGCAAGGCCTTTTGTGTTATGTGTTACACTTGTGTTAGTGTTGTATGTCGGTATGTCTGTGTGTATGTCCATATATCATGCAGTGATATGACAATTGACAGATGAGGAGCGCTCAAAAAAATTAAAAATGGATCCAAATATCTTTGATTCATGTGATTCAAATGGCTCAATTTAAATCTGGTAAACAAATTAAAAAAGGAGATCTTAAGCTTATAAGTTATTCTAGGTGTTAAAAAAGGCCCTAATAAATGTCTATGAAATAATCTGCTCAGATTCAAAGGTTTACAAATATTGTTTCAAGATGTGAACAGAAGGAGTAATTAAGAGGGTTTAAGTAAGTGATAAAGAAGGTCTGTGCAAGTTGGTTATAAGTGTAAGTTTTTGAGCAAAGTAATCTTAAAGAAATTAAACAGCTGGTTAAACAAGTGCTGTTGTTTTAGAGAATTGTGCTATGTTATTTCTTTAAAAGCTAAACTTAGTTGATATAAAAACATCAATGTAATTGGTGCCATTAATGTGTTCATATCTTCCAGATATACAAGTCTGTAAGGTAGAAGCTTTAGAAAGAGCATTATATCAAGCTAGTATTCTCAAATTGTATGGTAATTTTAGGCTTAAAAGAAAAACATGTTGGAAGTTTATTTATCATTTGTGTTCTATAACTGGACTTGTTATCAATAAGTTATGTAAAGTTCCATGTTACTTTTTACACTGAGATACAATTTAAATGTATTTGTAAGTTAATGAGAGCCTAATCTATGTGAAGGTTTTATTGCGAAACACAGAAGTACTTTGCTACTTTTCTACAAAAGGTTAAAAACTTTCAGCCTTTCTTTAATTCATGTATTAGATGTGATATTATGTTGTGTTAGCTAATGTTCATGTAAACTTGAGCAACAATTTATGTAGGCTTTGTAAAATGATGTCCAAAAAGCAAAGATCAGCTTCAGAACTATAGTATTTAAGACTGTTTCTGTCAAGTGTGTCTGTATCTGCCAAGAGAGACTGCATGAAGAGCCCCACCTTGAGATAAGGCTCTATGTCCCATCTCACTGTATGTGAAAGTGACTATGAAAGAAGTAGGCCAGATTTCAGTGCATTTAAGGTTGTGTCCAAAAGTTGGTTTTTGTCATGATTGCCAGGATCTCAAACAGGGGATTATAATGTATAACTCTGCCAGAATTCAAGGTAGCTATTACATAACTAAATATGTTTTTATCCTAGTTAGTTCTGTTTTGTAGTTTGCTTTTAGATGGTCTAAGGATTGCCTGTTAATGTTTTAAAGAGGTACTGCTTTAAGAACTCATAACCTGGGTTAACTTAAGATAAGGAGTTATCATCTACAGGATAGAGAGATAGGTATTAAAGCCCAGTACTTAGTATAAGGCTGTTGAAACTTATTTGCTGGATGTTTAAGATTAAGTTTTAAAATTAAAGTTAAAGTTAAAAGGGGCCAAGAAAACCAATGTTTGGCTCTTGCCCTCTGAGTCAGTCTGAATCAGGGGATAGGGTCTTCTCCAAAGGGCTCTGCAACTCTAGGCCACATAACCTCCTGATCAGGGAGATTAATGAGACCAGTGGAGGACAGAAAGCCAATCAGTGCATTTGCTGTGAAGAGGAGGGTCATCAGAAAAGGGAGACATCCCTGATGCTCCCGAGGGAAGCCACATGGTCAAGCAAGGCCTGGACCCATCCTAGCACAAATGGCACTAGCAGAACTGAGAAGCTGCTGTGAAGTTCCCAAGGACTCCCAGAGACTCAGCTGACTCTTAACAATAGATGGGAACAAAGTCAGTTTGACTTGCTTCATCTTAAACACTTAGCAAAGACAGTCAAAGCCAAAACATAGCTATTCCTGGACATTTTAAATAATAATAGTTAAATGTAACCTCCAACAATAAGTAAACTGAAGGCTGCAAAAGAGATTCTTAGGTAGGAATGCCTGGTAACTATCAAAAGGAACTGCCAGAGTAGTTTTTAGTTTTAAGACCCACAGATATTCCTAACCTACACAGGTAGGCTTGGTGTTTGCTAGTATGATTATCCAGCCCTAAGTAACAGAATTAAAGATTTCTCTTAGACACAGAAGTCATACTAGTAAAAGGATTTTGCAAGATCAGATGATATTAAATTATTAAACTATATCTTAAGGGAAGGATAACTGTAACCCTAAAAGTTAAGTGTTGTGTTTACATCGCTGACTTTCTGGCAATGTGACAAATATCCTTAAAGATTTACATGCTCAGATAGAAGCCATGTCCTCAGCAACTTTGTCATGGAAACAATATCTTAGCTTCTGGTTCTTGGTACTTCCTGGTGGAAAACATTGTTAGTCTCTGTCTTTGCCATCATACTCATTGGCATATTCCTGTGCTATGGGATTTATTGCTGCATCAATATGGCTCCAGCCTACTAATGAATTCTTGTTTCTCTTATAGACCACCCATCACTCGAATGGCCCTCCAGCCTATTACTTCTCAATTGGACTTTTAGCATGGACCACTCATAGACCCGATATTTTTAAAGGGGACTCCAAACTGCTTGCCCCGACATCGCCCCTTTTGTCAGCCTGAAGAAGCCAGAAAGATTTTCTTCGCCCCCTTTCCTTACAGCAGTAAGGAGTTCCCAAATTAGAGGGGGGAATGAAGCCAGATTTAAAGTTAGGTAGTCAGTGTAGTTAGGTAAATCGGGTCTAATATCGAGTGAAATCTAAAATGGAGGCCATGCTGGGAATGACTCAGGGACAACATAGGACAATTCATGGAATGTTAATGAAGTCCTGAAAAGGCCCTAGGCCAAAGTCCACCTGGAAGAAGTGTTAATGAACAGCCCCCAACAGATTTGGAGATAGCCCATTCCAGAGAAGTGATAAGCCCATCTCAAAAGTCCTTCCTGCTCAGACTACTTCTTTGGCCCACCTGTGTCCCACCCCTCAGGCCCTCCAACCTACATTCCATCACTGAAAGAACTATAAAAAGGGGAGACAACTGCACTTCCACGGATTCCACCTTCTGGGTCCCCTTCTTCCTCCGGGAGAAGTCTTTTCTTCTGTCCTTTAATAAATTTCTAATTTCTACTCTGACCTTGCCTCGGCGTGCTTCTTTGGTGTTATTCTTCAACATCGGGGAGCAAGAACTCGTCACCGGTCAACAGCGGTTAACACCACTAGGTGAAAAGACTAGGAAAACAAATGGCCAATGGGTACTCATACTTGATATAATCAACTGGGTACTAGACATCTATGCCCACCATTGCACCACATAAAAGTACTAAGATGTTTTGTTTGAAAGAAGAGGATGCTGAGGCCCTAAGAAAGTGGCTTGCTGGGTATGGATGTAACCCTAGAGATTTAGAATGATGAAGCAGAAGGATTGCAAATTTGAGGTCAGTCTCAACATCTTAGCAAGACACTAACTCAAAATCAAAAATAAAAAGAGCTGGGGATATAGCTCCATGGTAACGTGTCCCTGAGTTCAATCCCCAGTTCCAAAAAAAGAGGTGACTTGTACCACATCACCCAACTAGGAAACTGAGTACCTGGAATTAGACCCTCATCTGATACATACTGCCTTTACCTCCTCTGCTGACCCAAAGCCTCATCTCCCTTCCCACAGTCAGTGCTTTAGCCACATCTCATCTACTCCTTTGCTTATGCTGCTGTCTGTGCCAGGGATACCTGTGTCAGTCCCTGCCCCAATGCCCCCATAGCCATTTGAAAAGTACTATTCATCTTCAAAGACTCAACTTACTATGATCCTTTGCTTAGATAACCTGACATCCAACTGTGTGCTGTGCCCCCATGAAAGAAAATGTATTCAGCATTCACTGATGCCCCCCAAATCCTGTGAGTTTGGAAGAGTTATCGGGTCTGTTTACAAAGGAAAAAACTGAGTCTTAAGCTATTATTCAACTCTCAGCCAGCTGGCTGATCACAAGCTCAACCCAAGTGTATTCTTCGACTGTGAGGGTCAAACCAAGGCTGAGGGGATTTGACTGACCTAAAGAACTCCTTCCTTCTGTCCTTTCTTATTCCTTTCTATCCTCTTCCCTGCCTGGCTTCCTTCCCTCCTTTTTCCTTTCCTTCACTCTCTTCTCTGTATTTGATGAATTCTCTATGCTCTCTGCCATGCCCTCACCAGAATGGATATTGAACAAACATTTAATGAAGAACTATCCTCTAACCTAGAGTTATAGCCAAATGACAGGACAGTTGGTCATTTCCACTGATGCCTATGGGAAGAGAGTAGAGCCTTGTGTTTCAGACTGTGGAATAAGGAAAGTAATTGGAATAGATCTAAATGGGAGAGAAATGAAGGTGCTAGAAAATGAAAGATAGGTATGTCCTGGACACAGTGGAGATCTTAAGAACAGTGATGCTGTCAACAGCAACAGGGTTCTCAGACAAGCAGCAGCCACTTATCCAAGTGTCTGAGGATTATAGTAATATCCAGGCTGCCAATGCCAGCAGAGACTAGCCCAGACTCAGTCACAAAGACCTGGACACAAGTCCCTAAGTGACCCTAGGCAGTTTCCTTATCTGATGAGAATAGCACCAGCCTCCCTGGCTGTAGTAAAGATTGAAGAAAAAGCATATAAAGTGCAAGTGGAAAAAAGAATGGTCACCTGTAAAGGCAAATGTACTGGGGAGCTGGGCCAGGGATGCCAGGGCAAGAGGTCAGCCCAATGGGCCAAGGAGCCCCAAGTGGAATACTGGTGCATGTGTTGCCCCTTCCTGGAAGCTAGTATACGTGCCACCCTCCATGCCCAGGAGGATATGACCAACCATGGCAGGCCATAGGGTCCAGAACATGGGGACAGAGAATGGAACACTTCCCTTCCAGGTATCTGGCCCCTTCCAGGAAACATCAGTGCTAGAGGGGGTGAAAGGAACTTGCCTGATTAAGGTCTGGCTGGGGGATGCTCCCTCTCTGATCTGTATTTTTCCTTACCCTCCCCGCAAATGAAGATCATGACAGTATGGTCAAGTATCAATGCAAGAGGAGTGTGGGCCTGCCCAGGGAGAGGAGAGATTTAGTCTCAGGCCCTCTCATCCTTCTATTCCCAGCTCATATGTCTTATCTCCTCCTCTGGAAAGCCTGTTCTGATAGGGCCCTTCTCCCCATTTTTCACCCATAGCATTTGTCCAGACTCTGATTTTACTATGTTCCTTTTTCATTTTTTGTTTTGTTTTGTTGGAATACTGGGTATTAAACTCAGGGACTTGTGCATACTAAGCAAGTACCCTACTATTACACTACATTCCCAGTCTATTTTATTTTGAGACAAAGTCTCACTAAGTTGCTCAGGCTGGCCTCAAACTTACGATCCTCTTGCTTCAGCCTCCATTATAGCCAGGATTACATGTGTGTGCCATGATACCCAACTTACTGTGTTCCTTTGTGATATTTATATTTAACCTTTGTGTGCTCCTTGGACTGGCCGCTGAAGAGCAGAGGGCCTGTTTGCCTCTATCTTCTTCAGTCATGTACTTACGGAGTCCCTGACATGTACCTGGTACTACATTAGAGACTAAAGAGACAGCAGAGAATAGGCAGAAAACACACTGAAGCAAAGATAAGGGACGTGGTGTGGAAAGCTGCAGCTGCTGGGGCTCCAGGGGTTGGGAAGTTTAAATCCTTCCTGTGGGCCTCCATGACAGAGCTTGTGCCCTTCCCCAAAGCCAGGCAACTTCTACCAAGCTCAGGGCTTTAGTAGCAGAGCAGAACATGTGTCTACATAATAGAAAGGCCTCTAACATGGGAGTTTTCAAAATTGTTTCAAAGTGAACATGTTTATTAAAAATCAAAGTCCTCCTTGGAACACTAATGATTGAATCTGAGAGTGTCTCTCTTTCAGTTCCCAACAACATATCTGCTCCCCACAGAACTGTAGAATTTCATAGGAATACCACAGTGGTATTACTAGAATCCTAGAGCCTTAAGGAACCCAGTTTTTTTGTTTTGTTTTGTTTTGTTTTTGGTGCTGGGGATTGAACCCAGGGCCTCGTGCATGGAAGGCAAACACTCTACCAACTGAGCTATATCCTCAGCCCAGGAATCCAGTTTTAAAGTCACTCATGAGATCTGGGGAGATAGTTAAGTGGTAGAGTGCTTGCCTAGTGCTTGTCAAGTCCTGGGTTCAATCCCCAGCACCAAACACAAGAAGGAGGAAGGAGGGAATAAATGAAGAGAAATAGGGAAGGTGGAGGGGGGGAACTGCTAATGTCATACATCCCTTTCATTTTATAAGTGAGAAATCTCAGTCCAAAGAAAACAGTAACATGGTGAGCTAATGGCAGTCCTCCTGTTTCCTAATCTGTGATTCTCATATATTGGGTATGGTAATGTGCAGGGCTTATTCAGGGACTTAGTAGAGACCAAGGAAGATATGGCCCCTGCTCTTCCCAAGTTCAGATTTGATAAGGATGATGGGCAGGTCATCGGATAATCACTAGGCAACACAATAAGTGCAGGAATGACTGAAACCCAGCACTGGGGAAACCCTGCTTTGCTCATCTATTCAATCACCTTCCAGAATACCTTTGATATGCCACAGGGTGTGCCAACCTAGATAGCTGCCAGATGGTAGCCTTTGGGAACTCAGAGATTCGTCCCAGAGTCCTCTCCCTTGGTACCAGCTTGCCCTCCTGACCTGACAATTTGAGGCCCCATTTAAGGCCATAGCAGGACTGCAGGCTGTGGAACCCCACCCACCACCCTGAAATACAATCCAACTCTGCAATAGTCATCCAAGTGCCTTGGAAAGCCACTTGCTCCCACCTAGCCTCAGATCCCCCTCTGTAAAACAGGGATTTGGTGAGGAGTCCATGAAAGCAGACCTCTCTGGAGCTACCACATCCAGAGGCCAAGCATCAATTCAAGGCTAAACCCATCCCTGCCCCTCACCTGCTTTGCCCACCCTCACTCCACATCCTACTCAATTTCAACTCTCAAGATGAAGTCATAATTCCTAGTTCTTATTACTTACACTGACCATATTTCCTATGGGTTCAGGGGAACCTGATTTGAAAAATTTGGGTTTGGGGCTGGAGATGTGGCTCAAGCGGTAGCGCACTCGCCTGGCATGCGTGCGGCCCGGGTTCAATCCTCAGCACCACATACAAACAAAGATGTTATGTCCGCCGAATACTAAAAAATAAATATTAAAAAACTTCTCTCTCTCTCCCTCCCTCCCTCTCTCTCTCTCTCTCTCTCTCTCTCTTTAAAAAAAATTGAAAAACTTGGGTTTAGTAGGAAAAGTAGAGCCAGAGGGCAAGGTGCTAAGCAAACATAGATGTGGTGAAAAGTCCCAGGTGCTTCCCAGGTCAAGCAGACACCACAGACTGAGAAGCAAAGGCACCTCAAATGTGGTCTAAGCCTGGCACTGTAGCGCACACATGTAATCCCAGTGGCGTAGGAGGCTGAGGCAGGAAGATTGTGAGTTCAAAGCCAGCCTCAGCAATTTAGCAAGGTGCTAAGCAACTCAGTGAGACCCTTTCTCTAAATAAAGTACAAAATTGGGCTGGGGATGTGGCTCAGTGGTGGAGTGCCCCTGAGTTCAATCCCCAGTACCCCCCCATACAAAAAAAAATGTGTTCTAGATACAGATGGCCAGGTACCAGTTATCTATCTGTGTCTCCCACAAACCACTTGGTGCCAGGGGCAGGAAAGATAGAGAGGAGCCAGATTGAAGTAGGGCTCCTGAGCTTCTAAGCCCCATAAGTGGACACAAAATGAGATGATATGTATGTATGCAGATCAGACTCTAGGGCTCCAGCCCTTGCTGCCAAGTGGTATTTAAATTGTAGAGCTGGGAAGGCCAGGTAGCCAAGGTTGTCAGTACCCATTGTGACTTTCCTGCTTGTCTGGCCCTGGGTCCTTATGCCATCTTGCTTAGGAGGGACTTTTCACTTTCACTTCCTCTGAACCCATTCTGGACAGAGTCAAAAATATGTTTCAGACATATCCCTTCCCCAAAGGAAATGGGTAAGCTGAAACCTTATTGGAATCCAATAACCATCAGGGTTGATTTGGGAACTATAGTGTTCTATGGAGCTGTTCCAGCTGGAAGAGTCAAGGAAAGCTTCCAGGAGGAGGAAACTGCTATGCTAAAGCCAAAGTGAATAGTAGATGAGTGGAAAAAACAAGGGTTGAGTGGAGGGCTGGGGATGTGGCTCAAGCAGCAGCGCACTCGCCTGGCATGCGTGCGGCCCGGGTTCGATCTTCAGCACCACATACAAACAAAGATGTTGTGTCTGCCGAGAACTAAAAAATAAATATTAAAAATTCTCTCTCTCTCTCTCTCTCTCTTTAAAAAAAAAAAAAAGGTTGAGTGGAACCCACTATTTCAGATGACTCTTGATCTATTGGGGCTTAAAATTTCTCATTTGTAAAATGGCCACAGATGGTTTAAATAGATAATGTATGGCAAGCATGTTGAGCATAGAGCATAGCACATAGTAGGTACTTATTCTGTAGTGGTGGTGGTGTTACTTTTGTTTTGGGTAAGGTAGGCAACCCATGTAGAGAGAACCACACTTGCAAATGCCAGAGGCCTTTGAGCCAGGTCTGGATAAGGCTTGTGAAAGTCCAGACTAGGGCTGGGGAGGTGGCTCAAGCGGTAGCGCGCTCGCCTAGCATGCGTGCGGCCCGGGTTCGATCCTCAGCAGCACCATATACCAACAAAGATGTTGTGTCCGCCGAGAATTAAGAAAAAATAAATAAATGTTAAAATTCTCTCTCTCTCTCTGTCCCTCTCTCTCACTCTCTCTTAAAAAAAAAAAAAAAAAAGTCCAGACTAAGCCCTGAGTAGGAGAAATAGGCTTTTACGCAAACTTTGGAGCTGCCTATACCTGGGCCAATGAAGTCCCGGTGTCCCTCTAACTCTGGGAGGCTGGTGCTATGGCTATATGCATTGTGTTGAGGCTGGCAGATATGAAGCAACTTGCCATGATCACTTAGTCAAAAAATGGTGGGATCTAGAAAGAAACTCTGTTCTCTGGTGCTTCCTTCCTCCCTGAGCCCCAGAGAGATCAGACATTATCTGTCCTATGTCCATCATGGCAGCTTTGCCCAGCCTCAGTAAAATCCCTGCCTCAAAGTCCTCAGTTTCTTTGAGCGTAAAAAATGGACTCAAACTAAAATAAGTGAGCTAATTACCAGGATGCCTTTTTCTGTTCTGGGTTCTCTCACCTCATTGAACACAGAGGACATGGGTATTCAGAAAGATCAGGGAACTCTGTGAGATCACATGTCACACTGATCAAATAGTGTTGCATTATTAGTCCATTTAACAAATGACAGCATGGAAGTTCAGGAAGCTGAAACCCTATTGGAATCCAATGACCACCAGCCCTAACAATCTGACTAAATGACCAAAGCTTTAGAAGGCCACACCAGGTGCTGCTGTCTCTTATGATGTGGCACAGGGACTTAGTTGGGCCAAAAGACACCCAGGGAATCTCAGTAGGCTCAGGCGTCCGTGTCAGGTCTCAGTCTCTGCCTAGGCAACCCGGAGAGGTGAACAACCCTTGAAGACACCCGCGGCAGGGGACTAGGGGAACCCATCCCGAAGCGGAAGGGGCGCGTGGAGTCCCACCAGAGTGCGCCGGAAGGGGCGCGTGGGGCGGTTGGCCGCGGCCGGGGCGGCAGCCGTTGGCGAGCTGTGGCCTCCCAGGCGAGGTCAGGCGTCTGGCCTGGCTGCGGCCACAATGACCAAGGACTCGCCCACCCCCTTGGGTGGCGGCCGCGCGTCGCCCAAGAAGCCAGGTAGCCCCGGCCCGGCGGCTGCAGTGCAGGAGGAACAGAGACGGGAGCTAGAGAAGTTGCGGGCTGAGCTGGAGGCGGAGCGCGCGCGGAGGTTGGCGGAACGACGGCGCTTCGCGTCCCAGGCGCGGCAGCTGCGGGAGGCCGCCGAGAGGGAGCGGCAGCAGCTGGCTGACCATCTGCGCTCCAAGTGGGAGGCACAGCGCTTCCGGGAGCTGCGGCAGCTGCAGGAGGACGTGCAGCGGCAGCGCGAGACCGAGATCCGGCAGCTGCTGCGCTGGAAGGAGGCCGAGTTGCGGCAGCTGCAGCAGCTGCTGCATCGCGAGCGTGATGGCGTGGTGCGCCAGGCCCGGGAGCTGCAGCGCCAGCTGGCCCAGGAGCTGGTGAACCGTGGCTACTGCAGCCGCGCGGGGGCGCCGGAGGTCTCTGCCGCGCAATGTCGCTGTCGCCTGCAGGACGTCCTGGCACAACTGCGCTGGGATACCGACAGCGAGCAGGCAGCGCGCATCCGTCACCTGCAGGCGGCGCTGGACATGGAGCGCCAGCTCTTCCTCAAGTACATCTTGGAACACTTCCGCTGGCAGCCCGCTTTGTCTGGACCCCCGGACTCCCAGGCAGTGAATCCCTCGGAAGAGCCGCTCCCTGGAACAGCAAGCAGTGCTCGTCTCACTCCAAAGCCCGACTGTCGTCTCGCATCCCTGGACGGCCTGAGCGCGCGCGATCGCATTCGCTCTCGTTCCCTGGATTTGGTGCCCGGTGTGTGCTCAAGCTCCGCAGATGGCCTGCTCCCAACGCGCGCCAGCTCCCTCGATTCCTTGGCAACAGAGCGTTCTTGCTCGCTGGACAGCACACTGAGTTTCCCCAAGGCCTCCGAAACTGAGGCGCGAGTCTCCTTGACAGATGCATCCATCAGGGGCTCCCTAAGTACCCCGCCGCCGCCACTGCTACCATCCCTGTCATTATCGGTACGTAGGAACCCTAGCGATCCCCGAGAAGAAATCTCCCGGAAGGAGCCCTGCGCTGCTCTGACGCCCTCACCACTGAGCTTGGACTACCAGGATCTGGTGAAGCAGAACTCGGAACTTGCTGAAACGCTGCGGGTGCTGGCACGCCGCTGCTCTGGACTACAAGAAGAGAACATACAGTTGCGTCGCTCACACTTCTCCGACGGGGCGGAGGAAAAGGTGAAGCGGCTCAAAGTGAAGCACGCGGAACTGACCGGACTCGCGAGGCGCCTGGAGGACCGGGCTCGAAAGCTTCAGGAGACCAACCTGAGAGCAATGAGCGCGCCTGTGCCGGGTGAGAGCCGCTCTGGCCTGGAGCTATGCCAGGCCTTTGCTCGCCAGCGTGCGCAGGATCTGTCAGAGCAAGCTAGCGCGCTGCTAGCCAAAGACAAGCAGATCGAAGAGCTGCAGCGCGAATGCCACCTGCTGCAAGCACGCGTCGCCACTGACCTTAATAGCGTCTCTGATCCTGGAGGAGGCGCCCCCTGCACGCAGTGGCTCAACATCAGCGACTTGGACCGGCTGCAACGTGAGTCCCAGCGGGAAGTGCTACGCCTGCAAAGGCAGTTGACGCTACAACAGGGCAAGAGCGACAAGCCAGCCGAGGCGGGCGGCCAGAGCGCACTCTGTGAAGATGCGCGACACCAGGTGCAAGCACTAGAGCGCGAGCTGGGCGCGCGGCGTAGGGAATGTGAGGAACTGGGTGCTCAGGCGGCGGCAGCACAGCGGCGCGGCGAGGAGACAGCAGCACAGCTGCAGACAGCACTGCGCAAGGGCGCCTGGCTGGCGGAGGAGAACGCGCGACTGCAGGCCCAGGCTGACTGGGTGAGGAAAGTGGCTGCAGAGAACAGCGACGTGCGCGAGCAGCTGGGCCGCGCGTGCCAGGAGCGCGACGCCGCAAACCTGCTGGCAGAGCAGCTGCTGCAACAGGCAGCACGCGAGCAAGACAGGCAGCAGCAGCTGCAGCACGACCTGCAGAAGGCCCTGAGTGACCTGCAGGATGCCCGGAAGGAGATGCAGGCGCTGCAGTGTTCCTCTGAACACCCTCCCGAACAGCTACGGGAGACCACCCAAACCCCAGAATCCCAAGGTAGGGGTAGTGGAAGGGCCAAGTTCAAGCCAGGGCCTGAAGACCATGCCTTGTCAGACCCCAGCAAACAGCTTCTTGTTTGTCTCTCCCAGCAGGAGAACCCAGTTCTTGGGGAACCATCCAGTGTGCCCCAAGTGTCAGATAGGGTCCCTGCCAGCCAGCTCCTGGACTCCAGGCCCCAGACCAAGAAAACCAGCTCCCATTCAAACTCCTCCTCCTCCTCAGAGGTGGAGTCCATGTGGGCCACAGTGCCATCTTGCCTTACTCTGGACATGGATACAGTCAGTGAGGTGGATGACCTAGAGCCAGACAGTGTGTCTCCTTCCCTGGAAGTGGGGTCCTCTGAGACTCCTGCAACTCCCAAGCTCAAAATCTTTTTGGCTAGGTATAGCTACAACCCCTTAGAGGGGCCCAATGAGCAACCTGATGGTGAGCTGCCCTTGACAGCTGGTGACTATGTATATATCTTTGGGGATATGGACGATGATGGCTTCTATGAAGGGGAGCTTGAGGATGGCCGGCGGGGACTAGTGCCCTCAAACTTGGTGGAACAGATTCCAGACAGTGACATCCTGGGCTGCCTGTCCTCCAAGTACCCTGACCTTGGCCCCACTGTACTGCCAGCTGGGCAGAGCAGAGTCTCAGAAGAAAATAGCTCATTATCTGGGGAAGCACAGGGATCAGTGGATAGAGTGCCATGCCAGCAGGGAAGGGTGGGCTCCAAGACAGAAGTGGCAGTAGAGATCTTGGAGTCTAAGACAAAAGCATGTTGGCTAGGCTCACCACATAGTGTGGGGGAGCAGGGCTTCTCCAGACCCCTTCTGGGGGCCAAAGGAGTGCTGTGTGTGGCTCCAATGCAACTACATCTGCAGAATGTCACAGCCACATCAGCTGAAATTGCCTGGGTCTGCAGCAGCAACAGACACCCTCATGTGGTATATCTCAATGACCAGGAACATGCCTTGACCCCTTCAGGTGTGAGCTGCTATACTTTCCAAGGCCTACATCCCAGCACACGATATCAGGTGCGGGTGGAGGTGCGTCTGCCTTGGGACTTGTTGCAGGAGCACTGGGAAACAATGTCCTCTACCATCATCTTCAATACCCCCTTAGCAGGACCCCCTGACCCTCCGCTAGATGTCCTGGTGGAGCACCACACCTTGCCAGGTTTCCTGGTGGTCAGTTGGCTTCCTGTGACCATTGACTCAGCTGGGTCCTCCAATGGGGTCCAGGTTACTGGTTATGCTGTGTACGCAGATGGGCTCAAGGTTGCAGAGGTCACTGATGCCACTGCTGGGAGCATCCTGCTGCAATTTTCCCAAATGCAGGTGCCCCTAACATGCCAGAAGGTCTCAGTGAGAACCATGTCACTTTATGGTGAGTCCATGGATTCAGTGCCAGCTCAGATCCCTGAGGACTACTTCACCTGCAACCCATTACCAGAGACTCCTTCATTTAGCTATACCTGTGGTGACCCATCCACCTATAGAGTCACCTTCCCTGTCTGCCATCAGAAGCTGGTACTGGCTTCTCCGAATACCAAAGCTGTCCCCCACACTCCTGGAAGTTGTGGGGAGCCTCAGACCAAGTCTTTAGAAGCATTCCCTGAAGAAGCCCCAAAAAGGCAGTCCCCAGTGTCCAACCTAAGCTCAGAAGGGACTGGCAACAAAGTCCAGGAACCCATAGAGACCTGGAAAAAATGCAGAAAGGATATGTCCTTTCAGAAGAATCCCCAGAACCACCACAGATTACCTGTACCCAGTGACCAGTCTGGGTTGAAAGAAAACCACTATGGGCACATGAATACCAGCAGAAGTCCTGTTCCAGGATTCAGCCATCCGCCCCCTGAGTGTGGACCCAGAAAAGAGCTAAGTCAGGAGAAGGCTGCCTTTGAAAAGACCCTTAGGCAAAAACAGAATACCCAAGTGTTCATACCTCCCCAACAGAGAACCTGCCAGCAATATGCAGCTGATTTCCATGACATCTTTGAGGAGGCGGCAGCATTGTGCTTGGATCCTTGGTGCACAAAAAATCAAGAGCAGAAAAAGAATTTGAGGCCTCACAGTAGGCGAGGTCAGGCTCTGGGGGATAAGAGAGAGTGCCAGCTCCTTGAGCCCAGTTCAGTGCTGTGTCCAACTCCATCCAGCAAAATCATTAAGATGTCCAGGGGTGGCCCCACACAGCTGGGGACAGAAGCCAATATTCCCGCCAGGGTCTTTGTGGCCCTCTTTGATTATAACCCTCTGACAATGTCTGCCAACCCTGAGGCAGCAGAGAAGGAACTGACCTTCCAGAAAGGGCAGTTGCTAAGAGTATGGGGCTGTCAGGACCCCCATGGTTTCTACCATGGTGAGTGCAATGGACAAGTGGGCAACATCCCTGGGCACCTTGTAGTGGAGGTAGAGGTGGGCACAGAGTGGACTGACAGGAGGTGGCATTTGCCAGCACAAGGGCACCTGCCCTCTGTGGGCCACCTTGCAGACTTTGAGAGGCTCACCAGGCCCCAAGGTTCCTTCCTCATACCCCAAGGGAACTCCAAGAGACCCACACTGTGGACTCCAAAGACCATGATGGCGGCCCTGGACTATGATCCCAGGAATAGAAGAGCAGGATGCCGGGGAAAAGGCAAGCTGGCACTGAGGGCTGGGGACATGATCACAGTGTATGGGCCTGTGGATGATAAAGGATTCTATTATGGTGAGTCAGGTGGCCATAGGGGCCTAGTCCCAGCCCACCTATTGGATGACTTGTCTATCCACAGAGAGTAAGCAAGGCTACCTGCTGGGGTGGTAGCCTCTGGCTTCCCACACCCCTCTGGATAAGAAGCAAGCATGAGCACCCTCATACAACACCCCTTCTTGCAGCCGCCTTAAGCAACATTTGCTCCAGGCACCATTGTGTTAAAACTGATGGCAGTCCCCAGGTGTCCCTTAACCTCTGGGAGAAGTTGAGCTTAATTGTTTCCAAAAGAAAATAAGCCAATTCCTGAGAGTTTGACTGTTTCAAAGTTGTCAAAAACTATAATATGTATTTGAAGAAGTGCCTTTTTCTGTGGTCAATATGTGTTGTCTTTAGCAGGTTAACATTATTCATCCATTGCCTTGTATGAAAGTCTTAAGAAAAGTCTGCATCTTAAAAAAAAAGAATCAGAATGTTATTTTTTTATTTTATGTTCAACCCCTCATTAAAATGTTCATAGAAAAAAAAAAGAATATTTTAGAAGTTAAAGAACAACCAAGGGAAATATGCACATGTCTCTTCTTCCCTGACCTGTCCAGTGGATCTGCAAGTGCTACAGAAATGTCTTCCTGGCCAGGGAAGAGTAGTTGCATTTTTACTCTTTAGGGTGGGCCCTGTTCGAGGCATGCTAGTTACAGAGGGTCCAGCCAGAAGCCAGAGCTAAGAAACAGGGCCCTGAAGGTTTTTCCTGGCTAGAACTTTCCCAAGGGGTCCCTATGCTGGGACTGTGTTGCTGGTGAACCCTTGTGAAGGTGGGGTCAATGTCTCTCAGTAGAGAGTCTGACTCTAGATTCTCCCTTTCCCAAAGTGCTTCATGAGAGATCCTCTTGGAAGTGCACTTTCTTAATTGCCCCTATTTTACATAAATGCCAACTGAGACTCAGGGGAGTCCCCCAATGGCTAAAGTCAGAAGGCTCAGAGCCACCTCCTCTTTACATGGTTTTCCAGGGTTCTCTCTCCAGGAGGATGAGGACAAAGGGTGGGTTTCATCCTTCCTTGCTTCTGTTTGATGCCACTTTGTTTCCCACCAATGCTATCAGAGAAAGGATGACAGTGTAGCCAGAAATGACTGGAAGTACTCTATTTTTTTTTTAATATCTTAGTTTTATTTATTTATTTGGTGCTGTGGATGGAACCCAACCACTAAGCTACAACTCAACCCTGACTGGGAGCACTCTTTTTTTTTAGTCCCCCCCGCCACCCCCCCGGTGGACACAATATCTTTGTTTGTATGTGGTGCTGAGGATCGAACCCAGGCCGCATGCATGCCAGGCAAGCACGCTACCGTTTGAGCCACATCCCCAGCCCTGGAAGCACTCTTGAGACAGAAGCTTTGGAGCTACTATCTGGTTATATGGTCAAGTCTAAGAACTGAGGCTAAAGGATTATTGTCCCTAGGGTTGAAGGTGGGAAGAGGGAAGGGGCAGGCCCAAGAGCCCAATCTGACACATTTATGGCAGTCTTATCCTCAAAGAATACTTGACCTACCTGAGGAGTCTTGTGTACACATGGACACATTATTTGTGAGCTGAAGGCCACAGGCCTCAGCAAGCAAAGGAAATCTATCAGGATATCCATGGATCAAGGGCCACTGTTGTCCCCTCTCACGCTCACAATAATCCATTTTTACAGCAAAAAAACAGGCTCAGACAGGTTCTGTGACTACCCTAGGGAAGGAACTCAGACCAGCTCACCACACTGGACTTCACCATCAGCCCTTGAAGGCACCCATCACCTTTCCTCCTTTTAGGCCAATGCTCACAGCTGAAAGCAACATCTTTCACAATTGTTTTTAACAAAATTTACCATCGGCTGGGCATGGTGGCGAATACCTGTAATCCCAGAAACTCAGGAGGCTAAGGCAGGAGGATTGCAAGCTCAAGATCAACCTTAGCAACTTAGTGAGGCCCTAAGCAACTTAGTGAGACCCTGTCTCAAAAATAAAAAGAGCTAGGGATGTTACTAGTGGTAAAAGCCCCCTGGGTTCAATCCACAGTACAAAAAAAAAAAAAAAAAACTTTTTTTTTTTTTTTTTTAACCATCATAGGCTGGTGCTATAGTTCAGCACTTGCCTAACATATACAGAGACTGAGTTTGGACCCCAGCACTGTCAAAGGAAAAAAAAAAAGAAAAAAAAATTCTCCATTTCAAGAGAATCAAAGCCAGGACCTCTTGGCAAGCATTCTACCACAGAACTCCATCTCCTTTTTAATTTTTTAATATATTTTTTTAGTTGTTGGACACAATACCTTTATTCCATTCATTTATTTTTATGTGGTGCTGAGATTCAAACCAAGGGCCCCGGGCATGCTAGGGGAGCACTCCGCTGAGCCACAATCCCAGCCCAACCATAACCCTTTTTAAGTGTAGTTTAGTAGTGTTAAGTACATTCATGTTGTTGTGCAAAAGGTCTCCAGAACTCTTTTCATCTTGCAAACAGAAACTGTATCCACTAAACAGTAATGCCCCATCCCCCACCCCAGCTCCTGGCAACCACTAACTTGACATGGAAACAGCTGGTGGCACCAATTATTGTGCCCCAGGGTGCTTCCAATCATTTGAGGCTACGTTGAGAAATGCAGTGTCTTTCCTCTGACTGAGAGCATTATTGGACATGATGAACTAAAAGGGCGTTTTACTTTGCTTCTTTCTGATGATTAGGATTAAATCTAGGACTCTGTACATGCTTTACCACTGGCCTACTCTACTCCCACTACTCTTTTTTGTCTCTATGAATTTGACTACTCTAAGTACCTCAAATGAAAGAACTCATACAGCATTTGTCATTTTATGATTGGCTTATTTCACCGAGCCTAATGTCCTTAAGTTTCATCCATGTGGTAGTGGGTGTCAGAATTTTCTTCCTTTTAAAGGCTGAATAATATCGCTTCTCTGCCTTTTGGCTAAGATCAAGTGTAAAGGCTGAATAATATTCCAATATGCATATACCACCTTTTTTTTTTTTTTGATACTGGGGATTGAACCCAGGGGCACTTTGCTATGAGCTATATCCTCAGTCCTTCTTCTTTTTTTTTCTCAGTCCTTCTTATTTTTCATTTTGAGACAGGACTTATTAAATTGCTGAGGTTGAATTTAGGATACTCCTGCCTTAGCCTCCAGTGTTGGGGAGATTACAAGTATGTGTGCTACCATACCCAGCTTTATTTATTTATTTTTAAATTATTTTCATTTTCTATTTATTTTTGCAGTGCTGGGAATTGAACCCAAGGCCTCATGCATATTAGGCAAGCACTCTTTTTTTTTTTTTTTTTTTTTTTTTTTTTGGTGTTTTTGTAACACCCAGGGATTTAACTCAGGGGCACTCAACCACTGGGCCACATCCCCAGCCCCATCTTGTATTTTATTTAGAGACAGAGTCTCATTGAATTGCTTAGCAACTTGCTTTTGCTGAAGCTAGCTTTGAACTTGTTATCCTCCTGCCTCAGCCTCCTGAGCCTCTGGGATTACAGATGTGCACCATCATGCCCAGCTAGGCAAGCACTCTTGCTACTAAAGCAAAAATCCAATTCCTACCATCTTTTGCTTATTTATTCATCTGTAGATGTACAGTGCAAAAAGTTACTTTGCTCTTGTGAATAATGCTGCCAGAAATATTAATACATTTTTTGGGGGTACTGGGGATTGAACCCAGAAGCATTTACAAAAACACTGAGTCAGGGCTGGGGTTGTGACTCAGCGGTAGAGCACTTCCTAGCACGTATGAGGCACTGGGTTCAATCCTTAGGACCACATAAAATAAATAAATAAAATAAAGGTTCAGCCAGGGGCAGTAGTGTATGCCTGCCTGTAAGCACAGTGGCTAGGGAGCCTGAGGCAGGAGGATCACAAGGTCAAAGCCAGCTTCAACAAAAATGAGGCACTAAGTAACTCAGTGAGACCTTGTCTCTAAATAAAATATAAGATAGGGCTGTGGGTGTGGCTCAGTGGTTGACTGTACCTGAGTTCAATCCCCAGTACCAAAAATTAAAAAAATAAAAGGTGGGTCTGGGGATGTGGCTCAAGCGGTAGTGCCCTCGCCTGGTATGCGTGCGGCCCGAGTTCGATCCTCAGCACCACATACCAATAAAGATGTTGTGTCCGTAGAGAACTGAAAAATAAATATTAAAAATTCTCTCTCTCTCTCTCTCTTTAAAAAAAAAAATAAAAAAATATTTTAAATACCTAAAACTAATATTTTTAGTTTTAGGTATTGTGTCCACCTAAAACTAAAAATATTAAAAAAAAAAAAAAAACCTAAGTCATATCCCAAGTCCTATTTATTTATTTATTTATTTTTGAGAGAATGCCTCATGAAGTTGCTTAGGGCCTATCTAAATGTTGAAACTGGCCTCAAATTTGGGATCCTCGGGCTGGGGATGTGGCTCAAGCGGTAGCACGCTCGTCTGGAATGCGTGCGGCCCAGGTTCGATCCTCAGCACCACATACCAACAAAGATGTTGTGTCTGCCGATAACTAAAAAAATAAATAAATATTAAAAAAAAAAAAAAAAGTTTGAGACCAGTCTCCACAATTTAATGAGACTTTGTAAAAAAAAAAAAAAAAAAAAAAAAATTTGGGATCCTCCTGCCTCAGCCTCCCAGATGGCTGGGATTATAGATTTGCTCTGCCCAGCCCAGCAAATATCTCTTCTTTACAATCTTTCTTTTTTTGTTTGTTTGTTTTGGTACTAGAGATTGAACCCAGGGATACTTAACCACTGAGCCACATCCCCAGCCCTTTTTATTTTTTATTTTAAGACAGTGTCTCCCAAAGTTGATCAGGGCCTTGCTAAATTGCTGAGGCTGGCTTTGAATTCAGAATCCTCCTGCCTCAGCCTCCAGAGTTACTGGGATTCCAGGTGTGGGCCCCCACACCTGGCTCTTCTTCACAATGTTTTGAATCACCAGATCCCTGGTGAGCCTATAACCTAGAATGGTGTCTAAGGACAAGGAGCAACATGAGAGCTGAATCTGCAGGAGAGGATACCCTGGGGGATGTGCAGTTTGTTCACTGACTGAGGGTTGGATACAAACATGATTCCCATTGTGGGTGGAATAGCAAAGACAGTTTAAGAAGAGAATAGAAATTGTAATTCACATAGTTTCAGAATTAAGAACAAAGGATTCAGGTGTGGTAGTACATGTAATCTCAGAGACTCAGGAGGCTGAGGCAGGAGGATCACAAGTTCAAAGCCAGCCTCAGCAATTTAGTGAGGCCCTAAGCAACTCAGTGATACCTTGTCTCTAAATAAAATACAATAAAGGGCTGGGGATATGGCTTAGTGGTTAAGCACCCCTGAGTTTAATCCCTGTAACAAATTAATTGATTAATTGATAGGGCCAGGATGTAGCTCATCCCCAGTACAAAAAAAAAAAAAAAGAAAGAAAAGAAAAATTTAGAACAAGGGGCCTGGAGATATAGCTCAGTGGTGAAGAACTTGGGTTTGATCTCCAGCACTGGGGAAAAACAAAGAATTCAAGACAAGGATATTCATCCCAAAGAATCACAAATTCAATCCAGTGAAGACCATGCTATCCATGTTGTTCTCTTACTTTTTTTTTTTTATTTAGTTGTCAACAGGCCTTTATTTTTTATTTATTTATATGTAGTGCTGAGACTTGAACCTAGTGCCTCACACATGCTAGGCAAACCCTCTGCCACTGAGTTACAACCCTAGCCCTCCATTAGTTTTTACTTATTTATTTTCATTACTATAGAATGAATCTAGGGCCTGTGCTTACCTTAAATTTTTTTTTTTTTTTTTTTTTTTTTTGGTCCTGGGTATTGAATCCAGGATCTCAGACTTTCTAAGTACACTCCAGCCAGATTTTTACTTAATTTTATGAATTTCCATGACCATTGCTCCAAATTACTCAGCTTTTTTCCAACAGCTATGAAGTAGCAACCCCATCTCTCACTCCCACCCTTACCTTGTTTGATTTTCCCTCTGTAGCCCTCATCCACACCTGGCAGTTTACCTAGGTTTTCCTATTGTCTGTGTGCTATCACAGGGCAGAGCTGCCTGGGCCACACTTGCCAGCTTAGACCTTCGATGACAGAAAGCAGAAAATATCTTTTTGATGCTGTAGGCCTAGAATTCAAGTCCCACTCAGCCTTGTTTGTTCCCTCCTAACTCCCCAGAGCACTTTAGGGAGTGCCTCACAAACTGATAGGGGCCATCTTTCTAGAGGACCAGGTACCAGGGTCAGACTTGGCCAATGTGAAACTGAGATACACTCCTCACACAGCATTGCAACCTGGAATCCTAAATCCCAGAGACCATGGGAATTTTTGGTAAATGAAAAAAGTATAAGGCTAGGAAAGGCAGGGTCATGGAGCTATGGAGCAATTGGGTTCGGGAACCCAGCACTTGGGTCTAAATTCCAGCCTGCATGCGACAACTAAGAGACCTCTCTAAGTCTCATTTTCCGCATCTATGGTAGGGTTAAGTTTATTTTTAACAGATCATGTATATAGAGGACTTTGTCTGAGGTTAAGGACCCCAAACTAAGACCAAGAAAGCTGTCGAGGGGCTGGGGATGTGGCTCAAGCGGTAGCGTGCTCGCCTGGCATGCGTGCGGCCCGGGTTCGATCCTCAGCACCACATACCAACAAAGATGTTGTGTCCACTGAGAACTAAAAAATAAATATTAAAACATTTTCTCTCTCTCTCTCTCTCTCTCTCTCTCTGTCTCTCTTTCTTTCTCTCTCCTCTCTCACTCTCTCTTTAAAAAAAAAAAAAGAAAAGAAAGCTGTCGAGGGCACAGGAGTGGGACTGGGACAGGGGAACATGGTTCTAGGCTTACCTTGGTACTCTGAAGTTCCCCAAAACCTGAAGACTTTGAGCAAAAGCAAGGAAAGGTCACACATATCTAACAAGTTAAGCAGGTTACTGGAAGACAGGGGTGGGTCAGGAAGGAAGTAAGTGCTTGACTATCACCTGCACTGGGCCCCTTCCCTGGCCAAACATGTGACCTAGAGATCCTAAGCCACTTCTACCCAGGAGAGGACTGAGGGAAATAGGAAGCTTGACTGGTCAGAGGGCAGAGGAGCCTATCCAGTGGGCACTGGGGGTGGGTTTGAAGAAGAATACTAAGACTGAGGCCCCATCCATCTCTGCCCAGGGGCCTCTAGCCCATTTATTCCCGGTTACTTGCGCATCACTTGCCCCCTCCCACCGTATGCTACTGTGTATTTTCGAAATGGAAGACTAACTGATCCATTTTTTAAAAAATTTTATTCATTTATTTATTATTTTTTAAATTTTTTTTTAGTTGTTGATGGACCTTTATTCTATTAATTTTTATGTGATGCGGATCAAATTTTTATGTGATGAGGATCAAACCCCGTGCCTCCCACATGCCAGACAAGCACTGTACCACCGAGCTACAGTTCTAGCCCCTAACTGATCCATTTTAAAGTCATTGTTCCAGATCTGGAAAAGATGTCACAAGAACACAATATGAAGGTCACAATTTTAAAAGGGAGAGTTCAGAGGGGCTGGGGGCATAGCTCAGTGGAAGAGTATGTGCTTAGCATGCACTGGGCCTTGCATTTGATCGCCGTACCAAAAAAATTAAGGCTCAGAGACACCTCTGGTGGCCTTGTACATGCTCTACCATTGAATTACATCCACTTTTGGCCACATCATTCTCTTCCTGACTCACTCCCATAGAGGTTAGATTTGGAGAAGGCTAAGGGGGGTTTGTAGTGACTCAGATATTCCAGGGAAGGGAGAACACACTGGGCTAACTGTCTTGTGAAACCAAGGCTATAGACAGGTGGAGCCAGCTCCAGGATCCTGGGCATAAAGGGTTCCTGGGGCCACTATGGCACTGCTGACATCCCCACAGGTTCATCCAACTTCTAGGCTCAGTCCCACCTATCCTGTTCCAGATGGTTGGTGAGATCAGCAATGGGTCTGTTCCCCAACAGAGAATGCCCTGTGTTTTGAGGACCTACCAAGTGTTCCCTCCCTAAAGGGTCTGCCTGCTTTTCCCATAAAACCTTGGCCTCTGATACAGACCTTCAGGCTCATGTGCCCCATTTCTCATAGGATTCCCTGGAATCCTAGGTAAACCCTCCTGTTGGGCCTGGCTGTACCTACTTGATGGGATCTCCCCCTCCACTCTCCAGTGGGGATCACACTTGGGCCTGGAGCATGCAAGGTAAGTGCTCTAACACTGAGCTACACCCCTAGCCCTTAACGTCTCAGTCTTAGGGACCCACTAATTAAGGTGCTCCAGGTATAATGTGCCTTCCAGAAAGTTAGATACCTCCTCCTCAGACAGAAAACAGAGTGGGGGTGCCATTAAATCCTGGCCCTTCACTCCTGAGTGACCCTGGCAGTTCCTCCATTGCTTGAGTCTCAGCCTGTTTCCTCTTCCCTAAAATTAGCTTCCCAGTTCTCCTGTCCCTTCAGGGGATCACTCCAAGTTGCCCTTCAAAAGTGCCTTCTATCACCTCTTTCGGGAAGCTGTCTTCATCTACTCCTCCCTTCCTCCATATAGCTGCCCCTCCCACATGCTTGGACAGCCCCCAGGTGTGATCCTGCACCCTGGAATTACTCATTTACTTCACCACCTTCCCCATAAGATTGTCTTACTCTGCCTGCTCCCTCAAGTAGATATCTGGATATGGCATGGAACAGACATCGTGGTGTGTGGACTAACCCTTTCCTAACTTAGGAAAGACACCAACCCACTTATCACCAAGACTACCCCAAGAAAGAGTTGGCTTGCGGTTCTTAGTTGCCATGGTTCCCTTTAAGAACTGACCTCTGCTGAGAACCTCACCTTGTGCTCTTGTCCTGCTAAGAGTAGTCCTATCCAGAGTGCCATTCTGCCCCCCTTTTATAGATGGGGAAACTCAAGGTCTGAGAAGGAGGTCACTTGTCAAGGTCATACAACAAGTTGGTGGCAGAGCCCTGTGTCTGAACTCAGGTATGTGTGTGTGTGTGTGTGTGTGTGTGTGTGTGTGTGTGTGTGTGTGTGTGTTTGCCCCCATGTCCTTATCTGGAGGATTCCTTCCCTCACCCTGAGGGAGGGCCTGAGTCTAGGGAGGAGGCCAGAGGGAGGGAGAGTCAGGAATTCAAATCAGTAAGGCTGGTGGGGGGAGGTGCTAGGGAGTGGCCAGCAGTTAGGGCTTGGGCAACAGGGTGTTCTGCAAAGCCTCGCTGGCGGGGGTGGGGGGGGATAGGTACAGACCTGCTGAGTCAGAGATGCCCTGAAGACTTCGGTGGTGTCTTGGGAGGCACCTTGGGGCTAGAGCCAGCCAAAGCACCCCAAGATGGTCAAGGATAGATCTGGTCACTGAAGGTCCACCTCAGGACCCCTGGGATTCAAGGAGAAGAGACCTCAGAAAGAGCAGAGGGCCACATTTTCCAGAAGGAGGGAGGGAGTGGTCAGCCTCCACCAGGTCAAGCAAGATAAGGGCTGCCTCACCCAGCTCCCTGTGATGGTGACCAGAGCCTGCTGTCCCAACCCCTCCACCCCACCCCAGGGGCTTCCTGGTGTTCTGGCCATGAGGGAGATAGCCTCTTCCCCTACTGTCACATGAGGCCCCACTGGACCCTGGTAATGGGGAAAGATTTCCCAAAGAAAACTGGAAAACTGGAATCCCTCTAGGAGACCTTGGTTAACTCCCATTCCCCAGGGGAGCAAAGTCAGAGTTACCTGGAGATTACTGGTATCCTCAGGACTCTGTTCCTTAGCCAAGATTGAAAAGGGGTCTACTCTTGGCCTTCCCCAACTGCTGGAGAGGAACCTTACAAGGGAAATTGAGCATCCTCTAATCTTGACCCCACTTTTTATCTTGGGTACCCTCTGCCTCTTTCTCCCCAACTTCTCCCTTTACTGAGGTCCTGCTGAGCTTCTTCCTGCTCCATCTGTGTTAATTACCTAATGGTCTCACAAGCTGGCTAAGCATATATGGTTTTAAGTCCTACTTTACAGTTGGGGCCCACTGAGTTCTAGTATTAGGGTTGCTTGGTAATTGTTATGGCCAGGATTTGCATTCTCATCCACTTTCCTTGAGCTTCACCCATAAACAAAGGTTTGCCAGTCTTTTTTATTTTTTAAGAGAGAGAGAGGGGAGAGAGAGAGAATTTTTTAATATTTTATTTTTCAGTTTTCGAACATCTTTATTTTATTTTATGTGGTGCTGAGGATCGAACCCAGCATCTGGAGCATGCTAGGAGAGCGTGTTACTGCTTGAGCCACATCCCCAGCCCGGTTTGCTAATCTTTTACTCCACTTTTCTATCTTAGAGAAAAAGCTGACTCCCCTCTTTCATCCATTCTTTCACCTGGCCCAGGCTCTGGTCAGGAAAGAGAGACCACAGCATCCTGCAGAAGGATTCCAGAACAGACTCTGCGAGTATAATGATGGAGGCAGGAGATCCAGGACCTGGAGGGACACGGGTGAGGGGGCCTTCACAGAGATTTTCACAATTATTGACGGGTGCATTGGTTTACACCTGTAATTTCAGAGACTTGGGAGGCTGAGATAGGAGGATCACAAGTTCAAGGCCAGCCTCAGCAATTGAGACCCTCAGAAATTAATGAGATCCTGTCTCAAAGTAAAATAAAAAAGGGCTGCGGATGTAGCTAAGTGATAAAGTGCCCCTGGGTTCAATCCCCAATATAAAAAAAAATTAAAAATTAATAAAAATCACAATTATTTTTCTAAAAAAAAATAACCTGGGCATGGTGGAACACATACCCATAATCCCAGCTATTTGGGAGATTGGGGCAAGAAGATTAAAAGTTTTGAGGTAAACCTGGGCAACTTACTTAGACCCTGCCTTGAAATTAAAATAAATAAATAAAAGGGCTGAGGGTGTAGCTCAATGTAAAGGGCTTGTCTACCATATTTGAACTCATAGAATTCATGAGGTCCTGAGTTCAATCCCCAGTACTACAAGGAGGAAAAAAAAAAAAAAAAAAGCTCTCTTGAGTCCAGGAGTTTAGGGCCAGCCTGGGGAGCATATCAAGACACCATCTATAAAAAATAAATCAATAAAAAAATTAAGAGCTGGGTGTGGTGGCGCATGCCTGCAATCCCTGGGGAGGCTAAGGCAGGAGGATCCCAAGTTCAAACTCAGCCTCAGCAACATAGTGAGACCCTAAGCAAATCAGTGAGACCCTGTCACAAAAATAAAAAAATTTAAAAAAGGACTGGAAATGTGGCTCAGTGGTTAAGTGTCCCTAGATTCAACCCCTGGTACTAAATAAATAAATAATGAAAATAAAACAGAATAACAATTCCAGTAACACAGAACATTGAGTTAAATGTGAAAAGCCCTTTCTCAACATTACCCTTCATATCCTTCTTCCTCCTGTGGGTTTTCTGCCCCAGCTTTCTTTATTCCTTTTCTTTTTCTTTCTCTCTCTCTCTCTCTCCCTCTCTTTTTTTTTTTTTTTGTGGTATTGGGGATTAAACCCAGGAGTGCTTAATCACTGACCCCCATCTGCCCATTTATTTTTGATAGTGCCTCCCTATGTTGCCTAGACTGGCTTTGAACTCCTGGACTCAAGGGATCTTTTTGCCTCAGTTTCCTGAGTAGCTGGGAATATAGGCAAGGACTATACCCTAGTAATCATGCCACTGTCCAACCTTCAGCTGGGATTCTAGAACTGCCTTGTGTTCCCTGCCACCTTCCCTGGGTTACTGGTGGACTCGGTTTCTGCACACACCTGCACTGCAAAATTGTTCTTGCCCCACCTACTTAGAACTCTTTAGCAGTATTCTCAGGCCTCTGGGACAAAAACCTCAGATTTTGCCCTGAACTGACAACATTCCCTATTTCTTGTTTCTCATCACACCTGATGGTCCCATGCTACATTCCATGTCACCAGCTCTGGCCAACTACCTCTGGGTACCTCCTAAAGCCTTCTCTCTCTTTAGGACTTTGAATATGGTTCTCCCAGGCAGCCCTCTGCCTCCTATTTGTGTTTGGCCTTTGTCTCATCTTTAATTTACAAGAACACCAAAGCATTATTGACCTTGGATGGCCAGGCACAGGCTATAGTGGTAAACAAGTAGTGAACTGTCCTGATTTACACAGAGCTCACATTCTAGTGAGGATGAGAAAGAGTCAGCAAGAAAGCACATACATCGATAAGATCATGACCATGTGGGGTTGGTGTGGAAATCAGAAGACAATGTGGAAAGTAAAAAGGAACTTCTTTAGAAAGAGCAGCTTGAGTCTGGCACAATGGCCCTTACCTGACATCAGCAGTGGCTTGGGAGGCTGAGAGGCAGAAGATAACAAGTTAAATTTAATTGTCCCTCCACAATTTAGCAAGACCCTGATCAATCTAGTAGGACACTGTCTCAAAATAAAAATATATATGGTTGGGAAGTGGCCCAGTGGTTAAGTGCCCCTGGGTTCAAGCCTCAGTTCTGAGGGGTGGGGGGAAAAAAAAAAAAGGACTAGGGATGAGCTCTGTAGTAGAACACCATAGTTCCACCCCCAGGGGAGGGGAAGAGGCTGGGGAGAACCCAGCTCCTGTCAGTCGGAGGGGCTGGAGTTCAAACTCCTTGGGCAGGTCACAGGCAAGCAACTAAACCTCTTTGACCTTCAGTTTTCTCATCCATATAATAGAGCACTGGAGTGCATCCCTTTCCTAGGTGGTAATGAAGGATGGTAAGTCCATATGTATAAAGTGCTTTGCCCTTATATAGAATGAGAACTTAATATTGGGAGCCAAAATTAACCACCAGAATTTAGGTGGGTCTCTCTTTCTGCTATGCAGGTGGGTGACCAGAAGGGATCTAACCCAAGGCCTTAGTGCAAACCAAGCACTCTACCAACTGAGCTATATCCCCAGCCATTTCTTTCTTTATTTTTTTCCCAGTGCTGGGGATTGAACTTAAGGCCTTATGCTTTGTAAGCAAACAATCTGCTACTAAGCTTTAACCCTCTCAACCCTGAGTGCTGGGCTTCTATAGTACTACTCAACCCACCCATGTATACCACCCACAGCATCATATTTTTTATGACACAAGTGAATGAATTTAAATGGCTTTAGGAACAGGAGGTGAGTTGTATTGAGACAGGAGGGGAAAGGGGGCATTGGGGGAAATTTATTAATTTCAGTCCTTCATTTGACATATTTTTTTCCTGGTAGCAGGGATTGAACCCAGGGGCGCTTTACCACTGAGTCACATCCCCAGCCCTTTATGTTTTATTTTGAGATAGGGGCTTGCTGAGTTGCTTAGGGCTTTGCTAAGTTTTTTGCTGAGGCTGGCTTTGAACTCATGATCCTCCTGCCTCAGCCTCTCAAGCCAGTGGGATTATAGGCACAATCCTGGCTCATTTGACTTTTAATTGATCACCTACTTGGTGCCAGGTATGAGTCAGGTACTGAGTCTATAAGAGTAGACTCAATATCAGGACAGTCTGAGGGTGAGTAGCTTGGGATCAAAGTAGATTTCCCGTAGGATGTGATATCTGAGCTAAGAAGGAGTTTACCAGGTAGAGGTGGGGAGGATGACCCAGGTAGGAGGAGCTGGGTTCGAATGCCAGAGTTGAGAGAAAATTTTATAGCATATTTAAGGAACAGAGTTTTCCAAAGTGGCTTGAGCTTGGGGTGTGGAAACTTGAGAGGCATGGGACTTTCTTTGTGAGAAAATGTGTGTGTGTGTGTGTGTGTGTGTGTGTGTGTTACTAGAGATTGAACCTAGGGCCTTGCAAATGCAAGGCAAGTGCTCTACCAAGGAGCTACATCCCTAATCCTTTATTATTTATTTATTTATTTATTTATTTTTTAGTTGTAGGTGGACACAAATATCCCCACTTCATTTTTTTTTGAGAGAATTTTTTGATATTTATTTATTTATTTTTAATTTTTTTTTTTAAAGAGAGAGAGAGGGAGAGACAGAGAGAATTTTAATATTTATTTTTTTTTTAGTTTTTGGCGGACACAACATCTTTGTTTGTATGTGGTGCTGAGGATCGAACCCGGGCCTCACGCATGCCAGGCGAGCGCTACCGCTTGAGCCACATCCCCAGCCCCCCCACTTCATTTTTTTTTTTTAAAGAGAGAGTGAGAGAGGAGAGAGAGAGAGAGAGAGAGAGAATTTTTTATTGTATTTATTTATTTTTTTTAAAGAGAGAGTGAGAGAGGAGAGAGAGAGAATTTTTAATATTTATTTTTTAGTTCTCGGCGGACACAATATCTTTGTTTGTATGTGGTGCTGAGGATCGAACCCGGACTGCACGCATGCCAGGCGAGCGAGCTACCACTTGAGCCACATCCCCAGCCCCCCCCACTTCATTTTTATGTGGTGTTGAGGTTCAAACCCAGTGCTTCATGTGTGTCAGGTGAGTACTTAACCCCAGCCCCTAGTCCTTTATTTTTAATTTTTAAAATTTTTTTAGTTATTTTATTTGTTTTTTAAAGACAGGGAGAGAGAGAGAGAATTTTTTAATATTTATTTTATTTTTTAGTTTTCCGCAGACACAACGTCTTTGTTTGTATGTGCTGCTGAGGATCGAAACCCGGGCCGCACACATGCCAGGTGAGTGCGCTTGAGCCACATCCCCAGCCCCAATTTTTAGCTATTGATAGACTTTTATTTTATTTATTTATATGCGGTGCTGAGAATCAAACCCAGTGTCTCATACACATGCTACACATGCTAGGCAAGTGCGCTACTGCTGAGCACACAACCCCAGCCCCTATTTTTAATTTTGAGACAGGGTCGGTCCTGCTTAATTGTCCAGGCTGGGCTGCAATTTGTGATCCTCCTTTTTCAGTCTCCTGAGTACCTGGGACTACAGGTGTGCGTCACTACACACTAGCTTTATTTATGTATTTTCAGAAATTTATATACTCTTTTCCATATGGCTATACTAATTTACATGTTGTCCTTTTTTTCTGATTTTAAAAGGAATATGTAAGTTGGGTGCCATGGTGCACACCGGTAATCCCAGCTGAGGCCAGCCTTAGCAATTTAGACAGGTCTTGTTTGGAGAAAAAAAAAAAAAAGAAAGAAAGAAAGAAAAGGGCTGGTGATGCTACTCAGTGGTAAAGTGTCCCTGGGGTTCAATCCCCAGTACCAAAAAAAAAAAAAAAGAAAAGAAAAGAAAAAAAGAATATGTACTAAGCATGGATATCTCAGAATGTCCAGAAAAGCTAAAGGAGGAGGAAAAAAGTTTACCTACAAGAATTGAATTGATACATCATTTTGGGAATTTATATCTGGTAGGGTCCATTAAAATAGAAAATTCCAGGGCTTGGCATGTAGCTCAGCATTAGAGCATTTGCCCAACATATGCAAGCCCGTGAGTTCAGTCCCCAGCAACACAAGCACACAACAATAATGACTAAGGGCTGGGGTTATGCTAGATGAGGCAGAGCACTTGTCTAGCATACGTGAAGCACTGGGTTTGATCCTCAGCACCACATGAAAATAAAATAAAGGTGCTGTGTCCAGCTACAACTAAAAAAAAAAATGTTTGAAAAAATTATTTAAAAATATTGAAAATTCCCATATCATTTAACCCATAGATTCTACTTGTAGTAAACTACTCTAGTAATAAAAGGTTATATATATATATATCCAAGAACTATTTTTTTTTTTGGCATCAGGAATTGAAATCAGGGATACTCAACCACTAAGCCACATCCCTAGTCCTATTTTGTATTTTATTTAGAGACAGGGTCTCACTGAATTACTAAGCGGTTCACCATTGCTGAGGCTGGCTTTGAATTCAAGATCCTCCTGACTCAGCCTCCCAGTTGCTGGGATAACAGGTGTGTGCCAGCATACCTGGCTCCAAGAACTATTTTTAAAAATATATATATATTTTTCTTTTTATCCAGGTACAGCAGTGCACACCTGTAATCCTAGATACTTGGGAGGCTGAGGTGGGAGGATTGCAAATTTGAGGCCAGCCTCAATTAGCTAGACCTTAGTGACTTATCATGACCCTGTCTCAAAATAAAAAAAATAAAAGGACTGGGGATATAGCTTAGTGGTAAAGTGCCCCAGGGTTCAATTTCCAGTCAAAAAAAAAAAAAAAAAAGACAAAAGAAAAATTGAAAGGCAGGCATGACAGCACAACTGTTGTCCCAGCCATTCAGGAGGCTGAGTCACGAAAATCCTATGAACCCAGGACTTCCAGGTCAGTTTGGGCAACATAATGAGAAAACTCCACTTAAAAATAAGTAAAAGAACACCATTTGTGATGGCTACTTAACATTCTGTTATGTGGCTCATTTAACCAATTTCCTATTGTCAGCGTTACTTTGTGTATGAGTTCTTCGTTATTATAAATAACACTTGAAATAATATTATTGTGTATTAATTTCCAAATGCAAATGAAAGAGTGACTACTGAGTGTCTATTAAGTCTCAGGTGTGCCATTATTAGCCACTGGAGTCTAAGCTCACCATCTGATTATACAACCAAGCACAGGATCTGAAAATGTGATTATTTTCCCCAGAACGAAAGACAGAAATACTTGCCCAAGGAAGAATAATCATTTAAAAAATTTTGGGGGGCTTGCTGGGGTTGTACCCCACTGGTAGAGTGCTTGCCTAGCACATGTGAGGCACTGAGTTCGATCCTGAGCATCAATAAAAATGAATAAATAAAAATAAACATATTGTGTCCATCTACAATTAAAAAAAAGTTTTTGGCTCTTACTGCTAAATTCGCATCCAGAAACTTTGAGGCAATTTATATGCTTCCAACAATATAAGTGAGTGATTACCCAACAGACCCCTGCTTGCTTGGTGGCTATCATTTGAAACAAATTTTTATTTTTAAAGAAAACAGCCTCTTGTAGATTTAATTTGTATTTATTTGCTTAGAAGATCGGTTGGCTCCCCCCATCCCCCGCCCCCCAGTTATTTCACACAGTGAATCCTCAGCTGAGTTCTATTTATGGAATATTCCTTTTCTTCTTCAGGAACATTTGATATCTCCTTTTACACAGACATTTGATATTTCCTTTTTCATCTACTGTGTTCTTACCATTTCTAGGACATTTCTAGGTATTCTATTCTATTTCTTCTTGGCAGGTACTGCACTGAATGGACTACAGTAGCTCTACATCTCCCCCACCCCTGTACTCGGGATTTAACCCAGGGCCTCCAACATGCTAGGCAATCGCTCTACCACTGAACTACATCCTCAGTCCTTATAATTTGTTTTGATTTCTGATAGGGCAAGTCTACCCTTATTTCTTTTTCTTTGTTCCCAAGAGGTCGGGGAGATGAAAGCTGTATTTGGCTATTTATTCTTCCAGGTGAACTTACAATTTTGCTTAGTCTAAGAAATGTCATGTTAGGATTGCATTGAACTTATACACTGATTAGCAAAGAATGGTCGCATAATTAGCCTCTGCGAAGGGTTATAGAATTGAGTTTCAGTCTTGACTGGAGCTAGGTCACAATTTCCCTATAAAGCAGATTCCCGGCTCCTTTCAGACTTCTCCGACCTTAACAGTGGTGTGTTCCTTTGTTTGGTATTCAGAGTAGAGAGAGGTCCATTAAGTAACTCCCTAGAGAAGTGGTCATGGCTCATGGCTAGCCCCAGCCCTTGAAAGTCCATTTAAATGACGCCCATGAGCCTTGGGTCCAAGAGAGCCAGCTTGGGCGCGCCCGTTTAACCCCTGGGGCCTGCGAGGGGCTGCGGTCACCGGAAGGGGCTGGCTGAAGCAAGCGTGCTCAGGACCTCCGCGCCCTCTGAGCAGGTAGGGCCTGCTCGCCGGGGTGCAGGAGCGGGGTTCCCTGTTGGCGCTGGGGTCTGGTGTTCCAGGACTCCCATTCTTCCCGGGACCAGAACGACCCTGGCCTCCCCTGGAGCCCAGACCAAGGAGCCTGCAGTCCCTGGGGGCTGAGTCTTGAGAGCGCGGCCACAGCGGGGGTCGGGAAGCACGGGGCAAGAAGGGGTCGGGGAAATTGGGCATAGACCGCTAGGGGTCCCTGACTGGGGGCTCTGAGGGGTCAGGGTCAGGGTCAGGGTCAGAGAGGGTCAGCCTTGAGCTCGGGGGCTAGGCATGTGCCTGTCCCTGTCTACAGGGAGTGTGAGGTCTGAGTGTTTCGGGCGCGAGGCCTAGGTCAAGCTCTGGCCCCTGGGTAGGGAGCTGGTTAGGAGTCGGGGGTCTCAGACCCAGGGTCCTCCTGCGAGCCCCTCCCCCAAAGCGCGGCGCGGCGGCCACCCTGCCAGCCCAGCCCTCCGACCGCTGGCTAGCCCCGCCCCGCCCCGCATGCCCCGCCCCCGAAACGGGCCCGTCCCTTCACCCTGATCCCGCCCCGTCGCTCGCCCATTCAGATGTGGGTCAGGGGTGAGCGGGCGGCACCGACGTCACAAGCTTCCAAGATGGCGCCGAGCGGGCGGCTGTGAGCGGCGCTCGGGGCGCGCTGGGCGGGGAGCCGAGCCGGGCCGGCGGCGGGCGGACGGGGCGGGCGCGGGCGGCGCGGGCCGGGCGCCCAGGACGAGGGGCCGCAGACAGAGCCGGCCGGCTGATGGGCGGAGCGCCGCCGCCGACGCACACGAGGTGAGGGACAGCGGCGAGTGTGGGGGCGCCGGCGGGGGCCGAGGACCGGGTGCGCCCACAGGGAGAGGGGCGTGGACGCGCGCGAGCCCGAGCGACGTGGAGCTGCGGGCGTGGGAGGGCGCGCGCATCAACCTGGCCTGGATGGGGGAGCACGCGAGACCCCCAGCCAGCCTGGGCTTTGTGGCCCGGGTGCCCGGCGGGGCGCAGGCGGCGGGGTCCCCGGGCACAAAGCCCCCAGGGCCGCGCCAGGCCTGGGGCGCGGGTCTGTGGAGCGGGGGTCGACGGGCGAGCGGGCGCCGACTCTTTGTGCCTTTTCATTAGCAATCTAATCCGAACAGCGTCGGGCGAGCTACGTTGCCTGACAGGCGCGCGGGTTCCCATTATGCAAACGGCCCTGTGCCTTACGGCCGCCCTTAGCTAAAAGATTTTGCAATTTCCAGAACTGCTGTCCAGTACCGTCTGCACTCCTTTTTCTCTTGTCCCCTTCCCCTCAGTAAGACCGGCCCAGACCGGGGCAAGGTCGGGTCTGGAGGGGCTGTTCCCAGAGGGCCAGGCTCGGCGGCTGGTGGGCTTGCTGCCCTGCCCCCAGACCTCTTCTGTAGGCAGTCGCTTGGCAGGAAGAGAGATGGGCTTGGGGGAGGGGGTCGGCTGGCAAGGGAGGGGACCGGCTGGCTAAGGGAGGGGGCTAAGGGGCCTCAGCTTGTCACTCTGTGTTTATCTTCCAAGATGGTTCATATTCACACAGGGCTGGGTGTGTGTGTTTGGGAGAAAATGCCTCTCCCTGGGGGGCAGTGACTTAAAGAGAGGAGGGGATGAGGCCAGATAATGCTCCCAGCGGCCCCACCCAGAACAGCATGGAACTGACTGGGGACTGGAGCCCAGTGCTGAACCTGACTGGCTGAGCGGTGGTGAAGTTATTTATCCTTGTCTTCTCCTACCCTCTATCTTCTATCCCCAGTGTCTTTTCTAGTAAGAATTGCCAAACACATCTGGAAAGCTATGTTCCCAGCCCCTTACCCCCCACTAGCAGAAGGGGTAACCCAGGGAGGCCACCCCTCTGACATATATGGGGGGAGGGGAGGGGCAGAGCCTTGCCCATAGGAATCCTGTGGTGGTGGATTGTTGACTGACGTGAGGATTGCTGTGCCTCTTGCCCCTGGGAGTAGTGGAGGGGCCTCAGGAGCTTCTAGGCTGCACTTGAGACTACCCACCAGGGACCACAGATGGAGGGATGGTGCTGGGTCACCCAAACCCAAGACCTTTCTGGATCTAGCATTATTGCTCCCTGGCTCCTGGCTTTGCTTCTTCACTTCCATTCCCATCTGCCAATATTTGGACTCCCTGGGCCTCAAGAAGACATTTTTTCAGGAGCACAGGCCATGTGGCTTGTTTGAGGTCCTGGCTCAAGGAAAGACTGTATGCTCAGTGGAGCAGGGTTGCTGAAGTGGTCTGAAAAAGCAGATGGGCCAGCCTCAGGCTGGCCTCTAGAGACAAAGCTATGTGGTAAGATTGCTCATTTAGTGGGCTCTTAACACGAGGGAGGAGGTGGGAGGCTGATATTGGGGTGCTGAACTGAGTCCTTTAGTATAGAGTGATTCCAGGGAATAAGCAGCCCTGCTTGTAAATGAACTTTCTGTCCTGTGTAGTTGAGGTTGTTTTGAAAATCTCTGGGCTCCACAAGGCAGACTTAGAAGAAGGCTGGGAGGAGGATCTCCACCTGCCTGAGTGCCACGGGGGAGGTCAGAACTTCCAGGTTAACTGGCTTTCCTATGGTTTCTGGTTTCCTATAGGCCAGTTTTGGGATGTTTTTGAGTGCCTGTTGCTCAGCTTCTCTGGCAGTGTGACTGAGTGCTGCTGCGTGCCCAGAATTTCTCCCTGCAGTGCCTTCCTGCCAGTTGTTGGGACTTGTAGATTAGTCACTGAGTTTTTACAAGCAATTCCTGAAAAGAAAAATTTCCCTCTGGTTGCTGGCTCTGCATAGAGGAAGAAGCAGCCTGAGGGAGCCTGGCTTTTAATTAAAGCAAAACTGAAATGATTGCTGCAATTGCTTTAAGGAGAATAGGAGGTGCAGGTGGGGCAGAGGTGATGCGCCCTGTCAAGCTGTGTGGTACCTGCTCTGGGGACAGGTTGATATGATCCTTTCCTTGCTCCCTAGCCTTGGCCAACAGCCCAGCCTTCTCCATACGCTTCAGTCTTGGATTAATCCTCACATAGTGTTTTCTTTCTGTAGATCAGATTTCTCATTTTGTTAATAAGCACAGCCTCCGATCCACTTGAAGTCAGCTGTTGTGGACTGGGAGCAACAGGGTTTTGCATTATTGAGTTGCAGGGTCTGCTGCCTTCCTGGGAGTTCTTATTGTCTGTTAGGGTTAGATCTGAGGGGTGGAAGGGGGAGGGGATGGGGGGAGTGCCTTTTAATCAGCAGCTAGACCCTGGAGAAGGGCTGGCTGGGAGTTCTGGAGAGTTAGAAGAGTGAGAAAGGAATAAAGTTCAGTTTACCCAGGGGACCTGTGCTCTGCCTTTTTTTCTTGGCCTGTTGACCTTGAGCAGCTATCAGCCCCACCCCATACCTGATCTTGCCCACTGGTGCTGAGAGCCACTGCCCTCAGAACCCAATCACTAGGAGGATGGGAGCTCTTCCTCCTGGACCCCTCCTGCTGGTATGGGAATCAGCTCTCCTGGCTCCTTGGAACCTGGCTGAGCATGACTAGTGAGAGGGGAACTGGACTTTGTCAGGAAGTATGGAGTGCCAGACTTATTCTGCCATTTACACTAGGTACCTTTACTTTCAGTGCAACCTTGAACAGTGATTAATTCTCCATACTTAAGCGGCCCTATATTTAAAATAGGAACAATTTGAGATTGCATCCATGTATTACTGTCCTCCAGAGTTCAGCATGGGGAAGACAGACAGACAGACAATTATAAGATGAGGTAATAAGGGCTGTGTGGCATGGAAGCATGGTGGGAGGAGCTAGTCGTGGGCTAGAGCAGGGCCTTGGGTGCCATGCTGGTTTGCTGTTGGCTTGGAGATGAGCAATTTTAATCAGGGAGTATTGCTCTAGGTTTTCAAAAGGCAGCATGAAGAATGGGCCGGGACATGGTCAGGAAAGCCTGAAAATGTGGACCCACAAATATGTCAAGAAGCCAATCCAAGGGTACCTGCTGTCTATTAGACACTTGTGAGGATCTTTTGCAACCATTTTATTCATTCGGCTACATTTTCTGAGCACAAATTTGGTGTTTGGCCCCCATGGCGAGACTAAATTGTGCTGATCTTTGCCTCCTGGTGCTCACAGACTTGCCTACCACTCACTGGTAGGTTTTAAGGCTGGGTGATAGGGGCCCTTGTGCGGTTTTTTTCTGTAATCCTCCTGATTCAGCATGAATCCTTTTATGACAGTAAGTGATACTGGGAGGTTAAGTAACTTGTTCTAGGACTGGAGGGTAAATGCCTTTCACTTCAGAGCCTGTGAGGGCTCATAAAATGTGTAGGGAGAGAGCTGGGATCCTGCTAAGAAAGAGTAGGGAAAACAGTCCCCTCCCAAGAATAGGTTCTGGTTCCTCATTAGGGGCTTCCAAACAAACCTGTCCTGTTTGAGTCCAGCTGATATCACCAGAATTTGCTTCCTGCTAGGAAGGGCCTTGCCCTAAGGGTTAGAGACCTGGTCTAGGGGAGGCCTGTGAGGATGGCCTGAAGCCTAGTGTTAACCAGGAGTGGCAAAGTAAGAAAAGCTGGTGGGGACCCCAGTGAATTTGATCAGGAAAGGATGGCCAAGAGCTGGTTCTAGGTCCCATAAGAAGGGAGTGCCCTGGGAGGGGTGTGGCTGGATGAGTTGGGGAGAGTAAACTTAAGAAGCTCCCTGGGACCTTTGGGGAAGGCTGCCAGGCTTGATGAAACCCCCTCTTCACCAACTTTCCATGTTTTTCTTCATAATGTCAGTGGTTAGAGGGAGGGGAAGTGTGGTTTTGGGTTAGAGCAGGGGAACTGGAGGTCTTTCTAACCTCCAAGTCCTCCTCCAAGGTGAGAAGTGATGGGTCCGCCAGGTACCTTTAAGCCAAAGGGCCCTCGTGTTCCTTGTGGAATGTTAGCACATAGTAGGTGCTTGTTCCCTGTTTGAGGGTGATTTACCTCTGAGTACATAGTCGGTGTGGATGAGGAGGGATTATGTGGTGTATAGAAAGGCAGACTGTCCCACCAAGTCTCCCCATCTTTCCCCTGGGGATTCCCAGAATAATTTAGGAAAGAATTTGGTGAGGTGGATACTTAGGTGGGAGTTTACCTGTTGTGGAGATGGAAGGACAGTTGGCTGTGGCATAGATGTAGCTGCTATGCAGAGGTGTCTTATTTTTTTGGGGGCCTCAGGATTCATTCCTAGCAGTGCCTCTGGGTGGGTGGGTATATCCTCTGGCATGTGGAAAGGGGCTGCTCCCATTCCCATACTGGAGTGAACCCTGTTGTTGACGTCTTCATCAGCCCATTTGTGGACCGTTTAAGGGGGGAGAATGTCCTAACCCTAATCTCATATTGTGGCCTTGAAGCTCCCTTATTCTGTTGTCTTGGAAGATGATAAATTCTTGGTGAATTCTTATTCACAAAGTGAATGAGGAGAGTGGGGCTTGGGAGTGGCTTGTGCCTGTATGAACACATTGGGGTTTTTTAGGGTGATGAATATAGACTCATGTCCTTTTAGCAGTGCTGTTGCCTGTGCTGATTGGCAGAGACTTGTGTGCTAGTGGCCTGGCTCTTACTTCCAGCTATAAATCAGGTTCCCTGGGAGCACAGCACATCTCTGGGTGGGCCCTGGCACCTGGTTTTCCTACTGTGAATTAGGTGTGTGGCCAAGTTTGAGAATCACTGCTCTAGCAAGTGATATATATTTGTTGATAATAGAATCAAGCTAGTGATGAGGCTGTGTAGGCCATTGTTGTAACCTGGGGTGTTCAGAACTGTTTTACTCTGAGGGCCAGTGGGACTAGCAGTCACCCATTGAATGAATGGACAGAATAAACTGGTCTTATTCCTTTATAGGGGAACATCAGGCACAGAGGGATGAGCCACAGGAAGAACCCAGGCCACCTGCATTGAGGGGCCTCTCTTGGGGGTTCTGTGGGGAGCTACCTGCTTCCCTTGGCCTCAGGACTGTGTCCTGCTGACTCTACACTCTGGGTTTCCAGAGTAAGCTTTGCATAGTTGCTTGGTTGCCTTCTTGTTCTCCTGTTGACCCCTGTGTAGCCTGGCAGGGCCTAACATAATGAAATTTGGGTACCTTGTGGCTCACTGACAAGTTCATTGTGGCTGGAGCTAAGGCATGACTGGGTAACTGGAAATCCCTGGGACTGCTGCTCCCCCTCTGTGCCCCCCCCCCCCCGCATTTTTTTTTTTTTTTTGACTTCAATGTACCTGGGAAAAAGGGATTGGTCCTTGAGGTTGTTTTTCTAGACTGCATTACATGGGCAAGGTATGTGAAACTATTAAGGGACAGGGAAGGCAAAGTGAAAGGGGGAGACAGCTTCAGGTTAGGCCCAGGCCTCAGCTAAACTTCCTTGCTGGGACAGAGGAATAGGTTCTCCACTGGGGCAGCTCTCTGTGACTACTGCTAATTCCCCTGACTGGTGTGGTCTTGGTTGATGTCCTGGGTAGGGAGTGCCCTCATTTAGAAGGGTGAAGACAGCCAGGGTAGGGATAGTGAAGAGGAATGAGGGCTAAGGAGCAAGGTAGTAGTGGGAACACAGGCTTTCCTCATGACTCCTCTTTTGCTCTGTGTATCTTGGGTTAGATTTGGTATGTGAGTCTGGAGAGTTCTGTCTTGGGAATGAGTGTTCCTGGGGGTGAATTCCTGCCTTGGCCCTTTTTCCTCTTTACTCCACCTCTCCCCAGGACCTTATGACCTTTCTTTTTTGTGGAAGGCAGCTTATGGGTTTCTGTCTGGCAGGTGCTGTGGGAACTTTGTAAATGAAAGATGGTTTTCTGCAGAGTTCCTGACAGTGCTAGAAAGGTTGTGGTGGAAGAGGGGTGGCCCCTTGTTTTGAGGCCTTATCCTGTGCTCAGCTGTATCCCCAGCTCTATGGTAAGCATTTGGTTTTCTTTCTTTTTTTTTTTTTTTTTTTTGGTACAGGGGGTTGAACCCAGGGGAGCTTTACTAAGCTACACCCCTAGCCCCCCTCCCCTTTTTCTTTTTTTTTTTGAGACAGTGTCTCCCAAAGTTGCTGAGAATAGCCCCAAACTTGGAATTCTTCTGCATTAGCCTCCCAAGTCACTGGATTACAGGTGTGTGCCATCAAGCCTGCTGTGTGTGTGTGATTATTAACTTTTTTAAGCACATAATGCTTTCATGATAAGATGAGTAATAATTTTGAATAGGACAGTATGAGAGGTTTGGCTTGTTTTTATTTTTGTTTTTGGAGGTTTGAAGGTTTGAACGCAAGGACATTTTACCCCTGAGTCATATCCCTATCATTTTATTATTTTTATTATTTTTTGGTACTGGGGATTGAGCCCATGGGTGTTCATTGGCTTAACCACATCCCCAGCCCTTTTTGTGTTTTATTTTGAGACAGAGTTTCACTGAGTTGCTGAGGCTGGCCTTGAATTTGTGATTCTCTTGTTTTAGCCTCCTGAGTTGCTGGGATTACAGATGTGTGACACTGTGTTCCGCTCTTTTTATTTTATTTTTTTTGGGGCGGGGGATTGAATTTGGGCACTCAAACACCAAACCATATCCCCAGCTGTTTTTTTTTTTTTTTTTAAAGAGAGAGTGAGAGAGGAGAGAGAGAGAGAGAAAGAGAATTTTTAATATTTGTTAGTTCTCGGCGGACACAACGTCTTTGTTGGTATGTGGTGCTGAGGATCGAACCTGGGCCGCATGCATGCCAGGTGAGCGCGCTACCGCTTGAGCCACATCCCCAGCCCCCCCCAGCCGTTTTTTGTATTTTGTTTAGAGATAGTGTCTCACTGAATTGCTTAGTGCCTCGCTGTTGCTGAAGCTGGCTTTGAACTTTCAATCCTCCTGCCTCAGCCTCCTGAGCTGCTGGGATTACAGGTGTGTGCCACCACGTCCATCCCTTTTTAAGGTAGTATCTCACTAGATTGCAGAGGCTGGTCTTGAACTTGCAATCCTCCGGCTTCACCCTCTGAAGTTGTTGGGATTACAGGTGTGTGCCACTGCCCCCGGCTTGTGGTTGGTATTTTTTACATCTGAATTTATAATCTCCAGAATGTTCCTGTCCTGATCATCTGCAGCCCTTTATTAATCTATAATATACAAGGGATTCAGGGAAGTTAAGTAATTAGAGTCACACAGTGGGTAGAGAAGTTCTAACAGTAAGCAGTGTGTGGAAACCTTAAACAGAATTGTGGGCTGGGGATGTGGCTCAAGCGGTAGCGCGCTCGCCTGGCATGCGTGCGGCCCGGGTTCGATCCTCAGCACCACATACCAATAAAGATGTTGTGTCCGCCGAGAACTAAAAAATAAAATATTAAAAATTCTCTCTCTCTCTCTCTCTCCTCTCTCACTCTCTCTTTAAAAAAAAAAAACAAAACAGAATTGTGAGAGCTGCTTAACTCTGAGCAGTGCTTGGACTGGAGGACAGCTAAGGTTTTCATTTTGAGTGGGTTAGGGAATACTTGCTAGAGCTGGAGGGTGATCCCTTGCAGATCCCTCCTTACCCCCAAGGACCAAGGCAGAGAAGGGGTTCTCTGGGCCATCTTTATCTTTTATCACTGCTCCTTACCTTCTGGCATATTGGAATCTGCTCCATGGAAATGTTGCTTTGCTGAACACTTCTACAAGAGACCTGTGGAGATAGTCTGCGTGTTTCAGGGAACTTAAAGTTGATTAACTTTCTTTCTTGGGATTCTTTCTTTCTTTTTTCTTTTTTTTTAATGTTTTGTACTGAACGGTACTCGTTTCTTACATCATTCTTTTTTTTTAAAGAGAGAGTGAGAGAGAATTTTTAATATTTATTTTTCAGTTTTTTGGCGGACACAACATCTTTGTTTGTATGTGGTGCTGAGGATCGAACCCGGGCTGCATGCATGCCAGGCGAGCGTGCTACCGCTTGAGCCACATCCCCAGCCCCTCTTGGGATTCTTTCATTGAAAAGTATTCATACACTGCTGCTGATGGTGTAAGGGGAGACTGGTGGTGTGAGAGGCAGGGCGGGCCCTCTTGATAGAGGGGCCCAGGGGTTCTGAGTGATGAGGGAAGGGATTAAGCCTTGGCTTTCTGCAGTGCTACCAGGCCATTGAAACAGTGGGCTTGGGTTGCCTTTTGACTGTGGTGAGTGAACCTGAGCCAGGTGTGAGCCCCAGGCAGCTCCCTTGCAGGGTAAGGAAAGAGGTTTATTTCCAAAGTCCCACATTCCATGCATGTGTTGACCCTGATAAGGCCAGCAGGGCTGGCTTAGCTGCTTTGGGCAGGAGGAGACTTTGACTTCATGCCCCCAGCAGGCAGCATACACATCCTGCTTCCTGGTAGCACCCTCCCCCACGGAGCCCCTCTGCCTCCAGGTGCACAGGGCCCACAGGTCCACAGCTTGCCTAGCCAGCAGGCACAGGAGCAACATTGCTCTGAGGGAGTCTTGCTGGTCTGTGAGTTAACAAGCCCCCAGGAAGAAGATCCTTTCTTGTGATAGTTTCTGCAAATAATTGTGGATGCCATTTGAAATGGCATTTCAGTTGGTAGGAAGCCTGTTGCTCAGGATTTTTACATTTTGGTCGGAAGAGGACTCCAGTGTCAAACCTCTTTCTTCTGTGTGCCAGTCCTTAACCTCTAAAGGCCTTATTTTCCTTGCCTAGAAAAATGGCTTATTAGAAATATTCAAGGGCTGGGAATGTGGCTCAGGCTGTAGCGCACTCCTCTGGCATGCGCGCGGCCCAGGTTCAATCCTCAGCACCAAATACCAACAAAGATGTTGTGTCCGCCAAGAACTAAAAAATAAATATTAAAAAAAAAAATTCTCTGGGGCTGGGGATGTGGCTCAAGTGGTAGCGTGCTCGCCTGGCAAGCGTGCGGCCCAGGTTCGATCCTCAGCACCACATACCAACAAAGATGTTGTGTCCGCTGAGAACTAAAAAATAAATATTAAAAAATTCTCTCTCTCTCTCTCTCTCTCTCTCTCTCTCTCTCTCTCTCTCTCTCTCTCTCTCTATCTCTATCTCTCCCCTCTCTCACTCTCTCTAAAAAAAAAAAAAGAAATATTCAAGACAGTGCTTGTCAGCTATTCTCAAAGAATTGTTTATAGATCCTTGGATGCTTTTCATAATGCTTTGAAGTTATTAGCCCTTGGCCCATGTTGACACCTAACTTCACTTGGCACCCCTTTTCATAGTCATGTTTTCACCTTGCAGCAAATTGTGACTGCCAGTCATACACTTACCCAGAGGAGCCAGTATAGGTGACTAGGTATTAAATCTCCACCCTTGACTCTTTTATTTGGGCAGGAGACCAGAACTTTCTATTTATTTATTATTTTGAGACAGGATCTTGCTAAGTTACTGAGGGTCTGCTAAATTGCTGAGGCAGGCCCTGAACTTGTGATCTTTCTGTCTGAGACTCCCAAATTGTTGGGAGTATAGACAGGTACCACCATGCATGACTTTTTAGTACTCTGTATGATGAAGTGGGAATAATGCTTAGACTCTTCTGCTACAGATTCAAGTACAATAGTGTGTCCAGGAAAAGGACTTCACATTTGTTTAAACTGGAAACCAAACTGACTGCTTTTTCCTCATGGAACATTGTTTGTGCTTTAAAGAATGACTGACAGAGCTGGGCATGGGGGCACACGCCTGTAATCCCAGTGGCTGGGGAGGCTGAGGCAGGAGGATCAGGAGTTACTAGCTTCAGCAGTTTAGCAAGCACTAAGCAATTCCCTTAATAAAATAGGGATGAGGCTCAGTGGTTGAGTGCCCCTTTGTTCAATCTCTAGTATCCTCATTAAAAAAAAAAAAAAAAAAGAATGACTGACAGCCAGAGCCAGGCATGGTGACACATGCCTGTAATCCCAGCAGCTCTCCTGAGCAGAGACATAAGAATCCCGAGTTCAAATCCAGCCTCAGCAGTAGCAATGCGATAAGCAAATCAGTGAAACCCGGTCTTTAAATAAAACACAAAATAGGGCTGAGGATGTGGCTCAGTGGTTGAGTGCCCTTGAGTTCAATCCCTGGTATTGACCCCCCCCCAAAAAAAAAAAAAAAGAATGACAGACAAAAGTGTATTCGTTTGTGGACCTGGAGAATTTTGTTAGACATTTTCTCAAGTGAAGTAAGTGAGCCTGCCCCTTTAAGGAAAATCATTTGTTGCCAATGAAAAATTTGAGCTTTCAAGAGAAAATTAGAATTTTGGAAAATGGTATCATTGTGAGCTTGGCACTCAGACTTCTCTCTGATAAGATGAATAGTGATATTGACTCATGGGATTTCTTGGTGTTGTATAATGAAATGTGACAACATTTGGAAGAAACTGATTAACTCAAGTCAATATTTTCCAAATGACCAGTCAGTGCTTGATGTCATAGAATTCCAGAGTATTCCTATGCATGCCTATAATTCCAACTACTGGGAAGGCTGAGACAGGAGGATTGTTTTTTTTTTTTTTTTTTTAAAGAGAGAGTGAGAGAGAGAGAGAGAGAGAGAGAGAGAGAGAGAGAGAATTTTTAATATTTATTTTTCAGTTCTCGGCGGACACAACATCTTTGTTGGTATGTGGTGCTGAGGATCGAACCCGGGTCGCACGCATACCAGGCGAGCGCGCTACCGCTTGAGCCACATCCCCAGCCCCTTTTTTTTTTTTTAAAGAGAGAGTGAGAGGAGAGAGAGAGAGAATTTTTAATATTTATTTTTTTTAGTTCTTGGCGGACACAACATCTTTGTTGGTATGTGGTGCTGAGGATCAAACCCGGGAAGCACGCATGCCAGGCGAGCGCGCTACCGCTTGAGCCACATCCCCAGCCCCCAGGAGGATTGTTTGAGCCCAGGAGTTGTAGACCAGCCTTGGCAACATAGCTATACCTATGTATGTCTCTAAAAAACAAGGAGCTGGGGATGGAGCTCAGTGGTAGTATGCTTGCTTTGACTGGCATGTGTGAAGTTCTAGGTTCTATTCCTAAAATCTGTGGATTATGAGGGGTTTTTTATTATTTTATTTATTCATTTTTATGTGGTGCTGAGGATCGAACCCAGTGCCTCACACGTGCTAGGCAAAGACTCTACACCTGAGCCACATCGCCAGCCCTGTGGATTATGAATTTTAAGAAACTATCACTCAATGAGCTCTAATGTAAAATCAAAGAAATATAGCATATATAGACAAATTCAAACAAATATAGACAAAGATTAAAATACTGAAAATATTAAAATACTCCTTAAAATTAAAATTCCTTCTTTCTGGGTAAGATCAGTTTTCTTTATAAGTTTCAATCAAAACTACAGATCCTAACAGACTCAGGACACCAGCAGATAAAGAGGATCCAGTGCTTGCATGAAGCCAAACATTAAAGAGATTTAACAAAGGGTGAAACGGTGTCAGCCTTCTCACTAAATGTATTCATTTTTCTGGTACTGGGGATTTAATCTGTACCACTGCCTGCTGTACCCCAACCCTTTTTAAAATTTTTTAAGATTTTTTTTAATATTTATTTTTTAGTTGTAAGTGGACACACAATCTTTATTTCATTTCTGTGTGGTGCTGAGGAACGAACCCAGTGCCTCATGTGTGCTAGGCTTTACCACTGAGTCACAACCTCAGCCCCATTAAGATTTTTTAAGATTTAAAAATTTGAGGGCTGGATGTGGCTCAAGTGCTAGTGCTCTCGCCTGGCATGCGCAGGGCGCTGGGTTCGATCCTCAATACCACATTAAAAATAAATAAATAAAATATATTGCGTCCACTTGAAACTAAAAAAATTTTTAATATAAAAAAAGTTGAGGGGCTGGGGATGTGGCTCAAGCAGTAGCGCGCTCACCTGGCGTGCGTGCGGCCCAGGTTCGATCCTCAGCACCACATACAAACAAAGATGTTGTGTCCGCCGAAAACTAAAAAATAAATATTAAAAATAAATAAATAAAATAAAATAAAGATGTTGTGTCCACCGAAAACTAAAAAATAAATATTAAAAAATTCTTTCTATCTCTCTCTTAAAAAAAAAAATTGAGACAAGTTTCTGAGGCTGACTTAGAACTTGAGATTCTCCTGCCTCAGCCTCCTGAGTTGCTGGAATTATGGGTGTGACATTGCACTCAGCTTTCAGAATGGTGTGCCTTTTTTTTTTTTTCCATAAAAATGATTATGTTGGGCTGCGGTTGTGACACAGTGGTAGAGTGCTCACCTAGCATGTGTGAGGCACTGGATTCAATCCTCAGCACCACATAAAAATAAATAAATAAAATTAAGGTATTGTGTCCATCTACAGCTAAAAAAATATATTTAAAAAATGTTTATGTTGGGTCTGGGGTTGTGGCTCAGTGGTAGAGTACTTGCCTGGCACACATGAGGCAGTGGGTTCAATCTTCAACACTGCATAAAAATTCATAAATAAAATAAAGGTATTGTGTCTATCTACAACTAAAAATATATTTTAAAAATGTTTATGTTGATGTGAAATAGATTTATTGTCGATATCTGGGGCACTCTGCCACTGAGCTATATCCCCAGTTCTTTTATTTCCTTTATTTTTAAAATTTTGAGACAGTGTCTTACTGTGTTGCTGAGGCTGGACTTTTAACTTGCTTAGCCTCTGAGGTGCTGGGATAACAGGTATGTGCTATAATGCCCAGCTTAAATCAAGTGATTAAAAATATGATCTTTTTTTTTTTTTAGTAGAGTAACTAGAACAGTAACATATAATCTATAGTAACATAGAAGCCACATAATCAAAAGCTCTTTAGGAGCCCTGACTAACTTTGTTTGTTTTTTTGATACAGGGGATTGAACTCAGGGGCACTCGACCACTGAGCCACATCCCCAGCCCTATTTTGTATTTTATTTAGAGACAGGGTCTCACTGAGTTGCTTAGCGCCTTGCTGTTACTGAGGCTGGTTTTGAACTCGGGATTCTCATGTCTCAGCCTCCTGAGCTGCTGGGATTACAGCATACCCAGTCTAATTTTTAAGAAAGTTGACATACGATTATGGAATGGTGACAAGGGAGGGCACTGTGCCACCTTATCATCTTTCATGTATTATTTCAGCTTCTCTTTTCTTAGCCTTTATTCTTCGTCATTGGCATTTTCTCACCTAACAAATGTTTATGAGTGCCTGCTGCATGCCCATTGCTGCTGCTATAATTGGTTGGGACACACTGTCCCTTAATTTGAGGGTGCTGTTTAGTGGGGATCAGGGTGGACAGGAGAGGAGTTATGCTGACAGAAAATGCTGCTGTTAGGTGAGGAGGGAGGAGAAAAGTAGGACAGGCTTGGCAGTGGGAAAGGTCATCCTATCAGAGAGCCTAGTCTGTAGGGTTCTCATAGGTGAGATTGTGGAAGGGGAAAGCTGGGCTTAGTGCCCCTCTGAGAAGAACCCTGCGTGCCAGGTTGGAGCATAGACTTCATTCCAGGCATTGGGAATCCACTTAAAGCTTTAAGCAGGGAGTGACTTGCAGGTGTTTGAGAAGGACAACTCAGGGTTGATTGGGCTTCAAACCAGAACTGACTCGGGAGAGGGCTTGGCTGGAGGAGCTGCACAGGGGAAGTTGTGTTCTGGCCTTTGGTTGAATTTTATTTTATTTCTCATTTTTTTTTTGTGGAGCTAGAATTTAAACCCAGGGCCTTGCACATGCTAGACAGGTACTATACCACTAAGCCAAGTGTTCTGGACTTTGATATTTTCACATAAAATAACCCTGGTTCTGCCCTTCCTCCTTGTCCACTCCTTGGAAGGATACGTAGGACTTTCCTCTTCTGGGCAACTCTGTTGTCCCACTAAGCAGAACACCTTGGGTGCCCCATCTCCAAGTAAGAAGCAGCCTCCCTGAGTGCCTTGGACACCCACATGGCACTTCTCTCTAGTTCATCCCTACCCGCCTTCAGAAGTCACCATGCTTTTGAATTGTTAACCATTCCCTAGCTTTTCTTTCTTTTCTTTTTTGGTGGGGAGGGTTACTGGGGATTGAACTCAGGGGCACTCGACCACTGAGCCACAACCCCAGCCATATTTGTATTTTATTTAAACACAGGGTCTCACCGAGTTGCTTAGTGCCAAGCTTTTGCTGAGGCTGGCTTTGAACTTGCTATATCCTCCTGCCTCAGCTTCCTAGTTGTAGATGGACATAATACCTTTATTTTATTTTATTATTTTTTTTTAAGTTGTTTTGGCTAATCTACTTCATTTGCTTTTCCATTTTAGTTTTTTTTTTAATATTTATTTTTCAGTTTTTGGCGGACACAATATCTTTGTTTGTATATGGTGCTGAGGATCAAACCCGGGCCGCACACATACCAGGCAAGTGCGCTACCGCTTGAGCCACATCCCCAGCCCCTCCATATTAGTTTTATTATTTTTATTTTTTTAAGGAGAGAGTAAGAGAGAGAGAGAGAGTTTTAATATTTATTTTTTAGTATTTGGCGGACATAACATCTTTGTTTGTATGTGGTGCTGAGGATCGAAACCGGGCCGCACGCATGCCAGGCGAGCACGCTACCGCTTGAGCCACATCCCCAGCCCATACCTTTATTTTATTTATTTTTGTGGTGCTGAGGATTGAACTCAGTGCCCCACACATGTGAGGCAAGTGCTCTACCACTGAGCCACAACCTCAGCCTTTGCCCCAAGTCTGAGGTGGTGTGCTTCTACACATCATCACATGTTCTATTAGCAGGGACCATTTGGTTGATTTTAGGGTTTTTGTTCTTTTGTTGCCTCCTGAGTAGACTGCTTTTTGCCCTTGAGCGAATGTTCCTCCAGGCAGACAAGGGCCTCTTTATTTTATAGTTTTCTATCTTTTTTCCTTTTTTTTTTTTTTTAAGGAGAGAGAGAGAGAGAGAGAGAGAGAGAATTCTTAAAAAATATTATTTCTTAGTTCTCGGCGGACACAACATCTTTGTTGGTATGTGGTGCTGAGGATCGAACCCAGGCCGCATGCATGCCAGGCGAGCGTGCTACAGCTTGAGCCACATCCCCAGCCCCTTTAAAACTACTTTTAAGCCAGGCATGGTGGCACATATCTGTAATCCCAGTGGCTTGGGAGGCTGAGGCAGAAGGATCACAGGTTCAAAAGCCAGTCTGAGCAACTAGTGAAGCCCTGAACAGGTGTGCAAGACTGTGTCTCAAAAAAGCAAGAGTGGGGTGGCAGGGTGGGGTGTGTGTGGCTGGAGATGTAGCTCAGTAGTATAGCACACTCAGGTTAAATCTCCAGCAACACCCCCCTAAAAAAATATTGTTTTCTAAAACTCTGAGGCTGGGGATGTAGCTTGATTGTAGAGCACCTGCCTAGCGTGCAGGAGGCCCTAGGTTAACTTTTTTTCCTCACAAGAAAAAAGTGTTTAAAAAATAAATAAAAAAGTCTTAAGGGTCCAGTGGTGGAATACTTGGCTAGCATGTATGAGGCCCTGAGTTCAGTCCCCAGTACTGTATAAATAAATAAAACGTAATGAATAAAAATAAAAGTGGTGGGTTGGGGATATAGCTTTGTTGGTAGAATGCTTGGGTCACATGCAGAAGGCCCTGGGTTCAGTCCCCAGCACCACAAAACAAACAAAACAACAATGGGACTGGGGTTATGGCTCAGTGGAAGAGCTTTTGCCTTGCACATGTGAGGCCCTGGGTTCAATCCTCATATAAATAATATAAATATATAAATAAACAAATAAAATAAGGTATTATGTCCATCTACAACTAAAAACATAAATAAAACCGATACATGTCCAAGGTGTGTCTAACTTAGATCTCCATTCCTACCTCCATTTGGAAAAAAAATCCTGATTTCTGGGCTGCTTCTTTCTCCCCAGAAACTCCTTTTTACTTTAAATTCCTGTGAGCCTTTCCCAGTTTTGTCTTGGCTTCCTCCTTTTGATATATCCAGTCACTGCATTGGGGACCTTCTTGAGGCCCTTACTGGGTATTCTTTTTTATTTTTTTTAGTTGTTGATGGACCTTTATTTATTTATTTTTTTTTATATGTGGTGCTGAGAATCGAACCCAGTGCCTCACACATGCTAGGCAAGTACTCTACAACTGAGCTACAACCCCAGCCCACTCTTACTGCATATTCTTAAGTGTTCTGTTTGAACAAATCTCCTCTTCTTTCCTGGGCTTGCCTTTTAGGGTTTGATTAACAACATCTCCTTTGAAAGTGTCAAACCATAGGAAATTAAAAAAACACATTGTTAGGTTGTTTTCATCTTTAGGTAGCAGACTAATAACATTTTTAAGCACTCTCTAGGTTTTCTTGGCTTCCTGTCTAATCCTTTTGAGTTTCATCTTCAGGACAGACACTCCATCCTATAGGATTGCTACTTTGCCAGTTGACCTGCAGTGTTCCACTTCCTGTGTTGTGATTGGAGGTTCAGGGGAGGTCACGGTTTGGTCTAGGTCTGCTTGCTAAGTAGTACCAAATAAATCTTTGTCTCACTTCTAGAAAGTTGCTGCAAAGAATTGCAATATGTCCTATGGAAAATTTGTGCATAGTTTCAAGAATTCGTCAGGAATGAACATGCTTTTGTAACCACGATCCAGGAAGAGAAACATCCTCCAAACTTGGTAGTGTGCCCTTTCAGCCACTCTTGATGCCCCCTTCTCACTAGTAGTAGTGGATTAATGCTACCTGCTTTTGAATATATGTAAGTGAAACACTACCTTGTAGTTTTTTTGGATTTGGCTTCTTTATTTAATAGTGTTTATGGTTTGTTTATGTCAAGTGTGGGACAAATAATATGAAATTAGCAAGCAGCTGTTTTTGACTTATTTATTTTTTAGTTGAAGTTGGACACAGCACATTTATTTGTTTGTTTATATGTGGTGCTGAGGATCGAACCCAGGGCCTCGCATGTGGTAGGCGAATACTCTACTCCTGAGCCCACAACCCTAGCCCCCTGTTTTTGACTTCTACACAGCAAATTGATATGGTTCAACCTTAACATTTGGTCTTCTTTGCTGCTGGGCCATAGTTCTTTATAGTTTTGGATTATAAGTATACCCTTTTCCCTGTGGGTGGTCATAGGAGTTGTTCTGACGTTGGTTTTTGGTAAAACACTTTCCATGAGCGTGTCTGCCTGTGGTTTGGTGAACATACACACACATTCCTGTTGGTGATACCTCAGTTTTTGGAGCCAAAGGATTTGCATGTTTTTACCTTTAAAAGATACCATCCTAGGGTTTTCTAAAGTGCATAAGAATTCAGTTTGTTCACTGCCTGGCCAATATTTGGTTTAACCTATCTTTTTTTGATGGGTTTTTGAAGTTCTTGTTCTTTCTGGAACAGTCCTTGTCTTATTTTAAAATATCCCTCTTTTCTTACACATTGAATCTTCAGGGGCTAAAATGTAGGACTTGGTTGGTAAGTCTGAGTGGGGCCTGGGAAGTGTTTTGTTTATCTATCTACTTATTTATTTATTTATTTGTTGTTGTTTTTGTTGTTGTTGTTGTTGGTGGTGGTGGTGGTGGTGGTTCTGGGGATTGAACCCAGGGGTGCTTAACCACTGAGTCATATCCCCAGCCCTTAAATTTTTTTTTTTTTTTTTTTAATTTAGAGAGACAGGGTAGGGTCTCACTGAGTTGCTAAGTGCCTTGCTGAGTTGCAGAGGCTGGCTTTGAACTTGTGATCATCCTTCTTCAATCTTACAAGTCGCTGGGATTATAGTCATGTGCCACCACACCCAGTGGGAAGTGGTTTTGATGCCCAAACAAAAGATGCATGCCATCTCAGTCTACACTGTGTCCTAGGGTAGGGCAGTGGTTCCTAATGCTAACTTGCTTCAGAACTTTACCAGCCCTGGCAGCAATATGGATAAAAGGTTGTTGGTCTCCCTTTCTTGGGAGAACTCCTCTACTGGAGAGGTGATTCTTGAAGTTTTGAAGTATTTTCTTTTATGAAGTAGTGGTGATAGAAGTTTTCTTTTTAATTCTTGGCATAAGAAATTGTTGGTTACCATGATTGGTTTTGAAACTGAAAAGTCAAGTGAGTCTGGCTCCCGAAGCCGTAGGCTAGGCAGCTGCAGCCCCATGACTCAGCTGTGACATGTGCCTCCCTTTGGGGACTCAGTTATCTCATTTAAAGGATGTCCCCAGGCAGGTGAGATGATCATGATAGTGTCTTCCAGCTGAGTGGCCCAGGATTCTCTCTGCCCTTTTAACTCCTTGTGGGTGGAATTCACCTATTTACTCCTGTACTGTTGCTGCTTGCCCTCCTTCCTCGTAGAGTTGCTTCTCTCTCTCTCTCTCTCTCTCTCTCTCTCTCTCTCTCTCTCTCTCTCTCTTCCTTTTCTTTTAGTGTTGGGATTCCAACCCAGGGCCTAATGGGTAGACAGGTGCTCTACCACTGAGCTATACCCTCAGCCTGTGGAACCACTTCTGTGCCTACCGTCTGTGTCTCTTCTGGCCAGGGTTTGTCACCCTGAATCCCCTCCCCCCACCCATGGCCACTTTCCAGGCTCCAAGGTGCCCGTGGTGCCAGGCTGGGATATCTCATGTTCCAGTTCTACCATTTATAGTCACCACCTGCTGGACTTGTTGACATGGGAAGTGTGTCTTCCTTTTGGGGCCTTTCTTCCACTTGAAGTTCCTCAGTTGAGCACTTACTGCTTGGAAAGCCTAGTGCTTATGATCAGAGCAGGGGCTAAACATCTGTTTTCATTTTTGGTACTGGAGATTAAACCCTGCAGTGCTCAGCAACTGAGCCACATCCCTAGCATTTTTATTATGACTAAGTTATTAGGGCCTTGCTAAGTTGCTGAGGCTGGCTTTGAACTTGTGATCGTCCTATGTCAGCCTTCAAAGCCTTTGGGATTACACTGTTCCTAGTAAATATCTGTGTTTCTTTCTTCCTTTCCTCTCACTCTCTTTCCTTCTTTGTGGTGTGGGGAATTGAAACCAGAGGCTTGCTCATACTAGGCAAACATTCTACCCTTGTGCTATATCTCCAACCCAAGCATCTGCATTTCTGAAGAGCTTCCAGGTGCTGCTGCTACCCATGGTCCTTGGGCCATACCCACAAGCAAGAACAGGGAGGACTGGAGCTGGAGAGGCCTATAGGAACCTCACGTTGAACTGTCTTGCCTTGTGAATTCCCAGTTTCTCTTTGTATGGGAGGGATGGCAGGAACTCCGGTTTTGCTGGCTTCTGGCCTCTCAGGGCTCCTGCTCTATTGCTCCCAGTGAGTCTTACCTACAGCTCAGGTCCCTTATGGGTGGGCGGGACAGTTGGGAACAGAGTTTGGAGGTAAGCCTGTTTTTTATGATACTTATCACAATCTTAAATTATTTTCTGCTTTTTCAGCAGTGCTTACCTGCCCTTTCCCAGTACTAATCACAGCCTCATCCTGGTCTTAGCACACCCAGCTGGACTTGACCAGGTCTATGGCTGTTTTGGGCAGTACAGTAGAGTAAATACAGCTGCAGGTCCCCCAAAACATCTTTGCCCTACTTCTCATTGGTTCCAAAGCTAGGAGTGCTTGGTAGAGAAGGAAGGGATAAGACTGCCTTCCAGGGAAACAAGACTTGGGGGGGCCATAATGCCTGGTGTGGTACAGCATTTTGATCCAGGCCTCCCCTCATAGCAGTTCTTTCACCCTTTTCCTTATGGTGGTATTACCCAGAAGCTTCCTTACCTATGGAGGAAGAGTACATATGGGCATGTGGTGGTGGGACCAGGCATGACTCAGCCCCAAATAAGCAGCATGAAGTCTCCAGTAGGGCTCTTAGGCATTTCAGGATGGGATTGGGGAAGTCACTGGACAGGGGTGGATGCCATCTCCCTCACTGTAGACCTGAGCAGTAGAGAAAGAAGAGAGCAGCCCAGGTCCTCATCACTGCATAGACTAATGCAAGTCTATGAACCCAAGTGTTTATTTCATAGAAGCCTCCACAAAGGGAGGGATGAGCTCCTGGCATTCATGGAGGCTGTTGCTTTCCAGGACGGTCTGGGAGAAGAGCCAGGAGTGTTGGCCAGCATCCAGGTTCTGGCTAAGATTACATGGCTGGGCTTGCCCAGAGCATTGAGCCCCACCCACCACCAGCCCATACCTAGAGGGGCAGGGCAGGAGGTCACCAAGCCTAGGGGATGTTCTCAGAGGAGTAACAGGTGGGGCCCCCCAAAGCTGCATGACGGGGACCCACCTTATTGCTTCTGGTGAAGGAGCTAGGCCTGTTTCCTCAGTGAATTCAGGAGAATGCAGCCCAGGTAAGATCCTGCTGTGGACAGGTCGTCAGTACTGGAAGTTGGAGGCAGCCACCCCCTCCTCTGAGTAGCTCACAGCCAGGCCCTCTGTGAGTGGCATCCCTGGCCCTGCCTGGGAGGAAGGTGGGGATAGATTGATCTCCAGAGTCAGGCTGAAGCTCCTCACTCTACTACCTACTTGCTCTTGTCACCTTAGGCAAGTTTCTTAACCCCCAAGAATTTTTTCTGATAACTTTTTCCAACTGGAGATGGAGATAAAGCTTTTCATAGGCCTATGGGAGGCTTCAGTGATACCAGACCTGTTCATCCCCTCTCCCCCAGCAGCTCATCTCACATGGCAAATGAGATTGCTCAGGCCCTGGTGGACAGTGAGAAATGAGCAAGGCTTCATGGAGGGTAGGACTCTAGGCCAGGGGTACAGGGAAAACAGACGTGCTTGTGGCTGGGCTGGTTGTTAAATCTAGTCCTGGGGCTCTTCTGAATCCTGAAGTGCTTCATCCCTTCTAGGCAATCTCTCCCTGTGGTTTGGGAGGGGCTGCCCCTTGCAGCCACATCTATTGGGTCCATACCTGGAGTATGATGTGACCATTGTAGTGGGTTAATGTTGGTTTGGGAATAGGACCAATGCTGTCATCAGATTCAGGTTTGCGGGCAGTGGTGGCATGTTTGGGGCCCTTTGTGACACTAGTCAGATGTGCTTAAGCCTCTGGGGTGTGGAATCTGTCTAGTGACTGCTTTGCCCAGCAGTGCCCTGGCATGATATATCTCTCCTACTTGGCAGTGGTACTCCAAATAGGGAGTGATTGGCCCTGCTCTCTCAATGCCAGCTGGAATGTTCCTTCGGGGTGGTTAAGGTAGAAGATGTTTGCAGTTTGGTTATTTGAAATGGGCTAGGCAGGAGCTTCTCTTAAGTCTCTCAGGCCTCCAGCAGGAAGTGCCCTTCTGGGGAAAGTGAGGAATGGAAAGTGAGGAATTCCCTTATAGGGAGTTGGGGTGAGATGAGAAGGTTCTCTGGAGGGCTGAGCAGCGAGAAGGGTTTTCTTTGCTGGCCTTTACCCTTTTTTCAGGGCTCCTGATGGTGTGAGGCAGGAGGAATTCCAGTCCAGGTGCCCGGGGTTGCCTCCAGGAGGGCTCATTCCTGCCTGCAGGGATCAAGCATTGAGTAGGAGAAGGGTGAGGAGTATCATGTGGCCTGAAACCACACCCTGAGTTTGATCACCATGGGCCAGGAGGTGGGCGTGGGGGGTATGCTTTTGTCCCAGAGTCAGGGCTGCCAACTTGGTGTCTAGAGAGAACCACAGAAAGGCCCAGTAACTGGAGCAGTTCTGAGTGCACAGCTTCTGGAGGCAAAGGCTCTGGGCAAGGTGGGTGTTCAGGCTGAGTAGGGGCAGCAACCATTGGAGTGGGGTTGTAGTTCTTGTTTTTTTGCTTGGGCAAGGATTGCTTTCCTTTTAAAGCCTCCTTCCGTATCCTTGGAAAGATTTTAGGTTACAGCAAGTTCTCTTGCCCATTGTAGGGTGTTAGAAAAGTGTGAAGTGGCCTGGTTCAGCCCTATTCCTCCCCACCCCCCACAAATAGCCACTGAATCTACATGGGTTGATAGTGCTGGACCCTGAGGCAGTTGGGGTCTTGTCTGCCATGGGATTGTGTGTGGTACATCCCCCAGTGGAGTGTAAGAACACAGTGAGGTGAGTGTGGGAAGCCACAGGTCCTGTCTTCTGCCTTCCTCATTGATCAGTTGGATGGTATGTGCACAAATCAAGGAACTTGGGGAAGTATGGAATCTGAAGAATGTCCTGGGTCTGCCCTCTTTCCAAAGGCATAAACAGAGGCTTATTTATTCAGGAAAGCATAAATATAAATATATATATATATATATATATTTTTTTTTTTTTCCCTCCAAGGGAGAATGCGGAGTATCTCCAGAGAGAGAGATAGTCAGGGCTGGGTCTTTGATTATCCTCTGGAAATGTACTGAGGGCCAGCCAGGTAGGAACCTGAAGTGATAGGGACCTCTCACTTTAGTAGTTGCTCTGCCTGTCTGATCTTGCTTCCCTTGTGCCCTTTGGTTCAGTGCTAGAAGCTGAACTGGCATCACTGGGTGGGCTAGAAACCAGCAGTGGGAGAGTTTACCCATGTCCATGGCTGCAAATGATTCAATTCAGGCTTTCTTTACTTGTGGGGAGGTAAGATGTGGGATGGAGGCTTGCCTGGATTGCATTGAAGATGAGAGGGGTGTCTACCTTGTCACATGGGAGGGCAGTACATAGGTTTCTGGGTTGCTGAGTCCACTAGGGTCAAATGAAAAGGGCACACAGTAGCACCTACTAAAGGTTAGTTGGTGTAGTGTCCAAGAGGAAGGAGAAGCATTGTGCTCAGATGGAATGTTGTAAAAAGCTCTCTTTGGAAGTTTTGTTTTGTTTTTTTTTTTTACTGGGGATTGAACCCAAGGAGTACTGTACTACTGAGCTACATCCCCATTCTTTTTATTTTTTGAGATACGGGTCTTGCTAAATTGCTCAAGCTTGCCTTAAACTTGACATCCTTCTGTCTCAGCCTCCCAAGTTGCCAGGATTACAGGCTTTGTGCCACCATGCCCTGCCTTAACATAAGCTTTGAGAGTGCATCTACTTCACCCAGTCTCCCAACAAGATAGAGCTGCTCTTGCTAAAAACGTTCCTCCTCTACAGTCCTCAGTTTGCCTCTCAGAGTCTGCTTTGATATAGTTACTGACCAGATTGTTTTTTCCTGTTCTAGAACTTGATATAAATGGAGTCAACTAGTCTGTTTTTTTGTTTTGTTTTTATAGTGCTGGGGAGAGAACCCAGTATCTCATGCATGCTAGGTAAGCACTGAGCCACATCCTCAGCTCAAGTTAAGTGTTCTGATTTTTTTTTTTAAAGAGAGAGAGTGAGAGAGAGGGGGGGGGACAGAGAGAGAGAGAGAATTTTAACATTAATTTATTTTTTCTTAGTTCTCCGCGGACACAATATCTTCATTTGTATGTGGTGCTGAGGATCGAACCCGGGCTGCACACATGCTAGGCAAGCATGCTACCGCTTGAGCCACATCCCTAGCCCCAAGTGTTCTGATTCTTGAATAAGACTTCTTCTACTCTGTCAAATACTGAGATTCATCCATGTTTGGGTATCATTCTGCCCCCTTTTTTTCTCCTTTCTTTTTTAAAAATAATATCTACTTATTTGCTGGTTGCAGTGCTGCATGCTGTAATCCCAGTGCCTCAGGAGGCTGAAGCAGGAAAATTGAGTTTCAGTTCAGCCTCAGCAACTAGTGAGACCCTGTCTCAAATAAAAAGGGCTAGGGAGATAACTTGATGGTAAACTGCTCCTGGGTTCAACACCTGGTATGGGGGGTAGTAATACTCATTTTAAATATATGACACAGAAATGAACATACAGATGGTTCTTGACTAATTGTCTCTCTCTCTCTCTCTGGTAGGGGATTGAACTCAGGGGCACTCAACCACTGAGCCACATCCCCAGACCTTTTTTTGTATTTATTTAGAGATAGGGTCTCCGTGAGTTGCTTAGCGCCTTGCTGTTGCTGAGACTGGCTTTGAACTTGGATCCTCCTGTCTCAGTTTCCTGAGGTTCCTAACTTATTTTTTTGTTTGTCTTATAACTTCTTTTTTTTTCTTAATTTTTATTGGTGCATTATAATTATATTAATGAATTTTGTTGTAATTGACAACAAATTTCTGCTTTATGATGGTACAAAAGTAATAAAGCATTCAGTAGAAATTATGCTTTAAATTTTGAATTTATATATCCTGGGCTATCAATAATGTGATATGCTCCCTCTCTTACAGTGCTGGGCAGGGGCAAGAGCCATAGCTCCTGGTCAACCTAGTGATTACAAAGGAAAACCACTGATGCTCTATAGTGTTTTATGTTGCTAAATTGTGGTGTTTAATAATGTAAGTGGATTAAGTTTATGATTTTTTTTAGAGAGAGAGAATTTTTTTTTTTAACATTTGTTTTTTAGTTTTCGGTGGACACAACATATTTGTTTGTATGTGGTGTTGAGGATCGAACCCGGCCGCACACATGCCAGGCCAGCGCGCTACCGCTTGAGCCACATCCCCAGCCCCTAAGTTTATGATGTTTTTAACAATGGTTTTATTGGAATGTGACCCATCATAAGTCAAGGTACATCTGTGCAGTCTAGTTTGGATAATCCCATTCCCCAGAGATAATCTCATTTTGCAGTTGGGTGTGCATTCCCCAAGGTGGGACTTGCTGGGTTGGATGGGGCCAGAACTTCCAGAATGGATGCCTTGTAGGAGGGTGGACAGGGGTCTGTGGGGTAGAGTTGGGAGTTCTGGTGGCTCCCTGGCTTAGCTCTACAGCCCTGGCTCCAGTCAGGCATGTGCTGCCAGTGGCTTGAAAGACTAGGGTATCTCAATGCTGTGCCAGCCAGTCTGGGTCCTGGGCCTCCCTTCATTGTGCGGGATGGGCCTTCTACACTGTGATATGAATGGGGAGGGGAGGAAAAGGAGGGTAGGTGGGTATTGACCATTCATCCCACCAACACAATCATATGTCTGTCTAATCAGGGTTCTGGGAACATATCCCAGAGTCTTTTTATTATTTCCACCATACCTTCTATGTTCATGGGAGAGTGAACTGGCCTGTGCCTGCTGAGGTCAGCCTGGCCAGGATCCACCCATAGGGGTAACCTGGAGTTGAGGGTTCCTAACCAAGGAGGGAGTTGCTGTGCTGTTTCACCTCTTCCTGACCTTCTCCTAGGTACCCTGAAGGTTCTGTCCTTTGGAGGGGCTAGGTGGTAGCCTTAAAAGAGTACCTGGACAGCAGTAAGATCCCAGGCCTGCTATGCCTCTGCCCCAGATCCTGGGCATCCTGGAAGCCAGCATTCTGGCCAGCAATGGGTCTGGGCTGGATGTGCTGTCCTTGGGATTGATAGGCACACTGCCTGGGCCTGCTGCCAGAGATTGCTAAGTGCCAACCTGTCCTCCCTCTGCCACCTGTCTGTGACTCCTGCCAGCACAGGGCATCAGCCCTTGAACTGAGGTTTTCCTGGGATGGTGGTGATCCTGGTGCTGTTTCCAGGTCCTTGACACTCCCACAGTTTATGGCCTTTTCATGATAACTGTTTGCTGCTGCTGTGCCTTTTGGAGAGTGGATAGAGTGGGGATCTCTGGCCATCTTCATTTGGGTAGGGAAGAAAAGAGCAATGCTTTGTAGACTTATATACAGCAGTATATAAGTCTATATGGGTATATAGCAGGGTGTTATATATATGGGTAATACAGCAGGATGGTATGTGGTCCTCTCTTAGGAGGTGAGGATATGTTGTCTCTTGTAGGTATAGTTGATGGCCCAGACTGGCAGGCTGAGAGGGCAGCTTTGTGCTTGCTGTGAGCTCTAAACGGGAGGGTCCCCCTCCCCCTGTGAAGAGCATTTCTGGTGGAGGGTACAGGAAGTTAGCCTTGTCCCTTTCTGCTAGGTGTCACATCTAACTCAGCCTGGGGTCCTCTCCTTCCCTGACTTGGAATTCAGTTAATCAGCCTAACCTGGGTTAGTGAAGTACCTGGCAGGGCCAGGTAGTAGGCACCCAGAGGGCATTCCTACCCCCAAGGTGCTCAGTTGTCCCAGAGTCCTCTATTTTGTCATTTACTCCCTGCATAGTATCTAGTAGCTGGCCTGAACTCTGCTACAGACAGATTCATCTGGTGAGTGAATGTTGGCAGGGCTCTGGCTGATCCCAGATATGAGGAAAGCCAGGCAAGGAGCAGGTTAATTGACCCAAAGGTATCTAGCAGATTTGAATGCTAGCCTTGACTTCCTGTTAGTCTTCAGGTCCACTCTTCACCAACCATTGTTTTGGTGGTCTCCACTCCCTTTCCAAAGCTGTGCTCCGCCCCATTCCTTTTACAGAGACTTAACAGCTACTTTTGGGTGAGGGGTCCAGCCCTAGTTATCATTAAAGAGTTCTTGGCTCCCAGACCTCTGTATTTTCAGAATTGGTTCAGCTGCCCTCAGGGCCTTTGGTGGGATCCTGGGCCAATCTTATTCACCTCCTGCCAGTCCCCCTCCCCCCCAGAGGGGAGCTGCATGGGGAGACAGCTGGTAGCCTGAAGCCTAGCCTCCTGGCTGAGGCCTGCACCCCGGGTCTGGTCACATTCCTGAGGGACCTGCTGAGCCTCCCTGGCCCTGGGGGTGGCGTGGGGGAAGGGCAGGCAGGGATGGGCTCCAGACTATTGCAGGCCCCCTCCCCCACCCCTGGCTCCATTCCAAGAGAGCCCAGTCTGGCCTGTGGGGTGCAGGGACTCAGAACCTTAGGATCCCTCTCCTGCGGGACCCAGAGCTCTGAGGGGGAGAGGGAGCCTACTCTTATCTGACTGCACTGCCAGCAGCTTCTGCAGGAGGCTGGTATTGAAAGACTGAGCCTAAGGCTGGGACAATCCCTCAAGCAGTAAAACCTCCTGAGAGGGAAGGCCCTTGTGATTAGGCTGGGCAGGAAAGGGCTGGGCCCTCTAGGCCTAGAGGGGGCAAGAGCACATCTGAGAGGGAAGCAGGGGAGCCAGAGCGGTTGAGACTGGTTCTTATAAATAGCCCTTGCACAAGTGGCTTCAATTTTGACCTTTTGTTATGTAAATGTGACCAGCCTGGGAAGGACCTTGCCCAAGCCTCCTTGCCATCTCATCTGCTTGTCTGAAATTGTATCCCTGCCACCAGCATCCCAGGTCTAGGTGGCCCCTGAGGTATCCTAAATCTCCAGGGTATATGTGTTGGTGGATAGATAGTGCCCACCTGGCTTCTCAGATCTTGTCTTTTAACTCCTCACTTTCCCTGCCATTGGGTGTTACTATAGGGCACCACAGTCCTGCTTGGCTGCACCTGGGTGTTCTAGCCAAAGACATCCTTCAGACCTTTCTGAAAATGAAGGATCCAGGGTCACCAATTGCCTCTCCTTCATGATCCCACTCTTCCCCCCCTTCCCTTGCTGATGTGTGAGTAACTGTCTGTCTTCTCCCCCAGATGACCAGGCGTTGATGTACCCTCAGGAAGTCCACGCGCTCAAGGAGGCCATCCCTGCTGGCTGCTGCTCACATGGTTTCTGGGCCCCTGGCACTCCGGTAGGCTGAAATGGAGACTTGGGGAAGGGAGAGCAGCACCTGTTCTTTGTCCTTGGGGTTTTCTGGGCAGCTTACACAGCCCTGGCCTCTGTTCTGGCCTTGAAGTCTTTTGGGTTCATTCAGTTCAGGACAATGTCAAAGGAGCCCGGGGCCCACTGCCCAGGATTGGGGGGGTTGTTGTGAATGTGTGAGCTCTCCTGCCTTTTGCTTGTTCTCTTGCTAAACTTGGGGCACTAGGTATGCTGGGGACTGTCAAAGTGTCACTGGCTTTGCCCTAGGGCCCAATGTGGAAGGTATGCCTTGGGTTCTTTGTCTCTGCCTAGTAGGTTAGGGGAACAAGGAGTGGACAGTTAGTTCCTGACTGAGCCCTTTGACAGGTGCTTGCTGTGGAGCTCTTGAGTGTTATTTTTGGGGGCATGTCACACCCATGTTCACTCACAGTGAGGTGTGGATCTGGGAAGAGCATTTGTGTTATGGGAGGGGAGGACAGGCTGTAGTAGGCATGACTGCTTCCAGGACTCTGTTCCTGTGTGAGACAAAGCTGGGAGGGGTGGGAGCACAAACACCTGGTGCTGGAAAGGTTTAGAGCTGTTCAGCTACTTACAGAGACTGTACCCTTAACAGCAGGCACAGAACTGCCTTGGGATGATCATTTCTTTCCTTCTGGGGCCCATTGTATACTTCCTTGCCTTTGTTTTCCCTGTGGGGTGCCTTGCTTGGCAGAGAAACTGCTCAGGTTGGGAGTCTGGTTGGACCTCATGAGCACACACTGCACCAGTGGGCTGATAAGTTCCTGTGGAGACTAGAGGCATCTGTGTGTTTATTACTTAATGACCTCAATTAGTGTTTGTGCCAGCCCATCTAGCAGGGGCCAGCTGGCTACCTTTCCCAGTCACAGACAGTTATGGCCCTTAGAAAGGGTGCAGGGTTTAGGGGCTGGGGGTAGTGCCCCAGTGCTTGCCCCAACAAGGTCCTTCTCAATGTAGGTGGGCTCTGCAAAGACCAGAAGCCATGGGAGAGACCACAGTATGGTGGTGGTGGGTGGGAAGCAGGATTGGTACTCTTAGCACATCAGAAAGCCTGAGCCACCTCTTAAGAGGTACCCCAGTGTAGAGTAGAGGTTTCAGACCAGCAGATGTGTTTGATTTGGCCACACAGTATTTTTAAAAGAAACCTTTTTCTAATAGAGGGAGATGACTATGAAAATCTGAATTTCTAACTTGTCTAGAAAGTTGAAAACAGCCCTGTGGACCTGCATGCTCCAGAGGGCTAGGTCTTTTTTTTTTTTTTTTTTTTTTTAAAGAGAGAGAGAGAGAATTTTAATATTTTTTTTTTAGTTTTTGGCAGACACAACATCTTTGTTTGTATGTGGTGCTGAGGATCGAACCCAGGCTGCACGCATGCCAGGCGAGCACGCTACGGCTTGAGCCACATCCCCAGCCCCGCTAGGTCTGTTTTACCATGGGCTCTAGCTCCCCTACAGAGGCCTCTGTTCTTCAAATTCCATATCCACCTGCTAGTCATTTTGGGTTCCCTGCTTGTCCATGTGGGCCTGTGATTGACTTCTTTTAGTGTGGAAATAGTAGCCTATGTTCTGAAGTCAAATTCAGACCCCAGTTTTTCTGCTTGGCACCCTCCTTGCTTCATTTTCTCATCAGTGCAAATAGGTGTGGGGGAACGCTGTGTCCTTTCTCAAACAGTTTAAGTCTTTAATGAGGTGATCTGTATGTACAGTGCCTTCACACAGCAGGATTGAGTTTCTTCTCTGCCTAAGGGGGTAGGACTGAGTGCAGGTCTCAGCTACCTGGTTAGTGCATAATTCCTTGAGTACCATCCAGAGTTCCACTGTGCTCTAGGACCCTGTAGTGAGTTAACGTGTATGCCTGTTCTTGCCTACAGGTGGTGTGCGTGGGCAGGGCGTGGGGACATGGGGCCCGACATGGAGCTGCCCAGCCACTCAAAGCAGCTCCTGCTACAACTGAACCAGCAGAGGACCAAGGGCTTCCTGTGTGATGTCATCATCATGGTGGAGAACTCAATTTTCCGGGCCCATAAGAATGTTCTGGCTGCCAGTAGCATCTACTTCAAATCCCTGGTCCTGCACGATAACCTCATCAATCTGGACACAGACATGGTCAGCTCCACAGTATTCCAGCAGATCCTGGACTTCATCTACACAGGCAAGCTGCTGCCCAGTGACCAGCCAGCTGAGCCCAACTTCAGCACTCTTCTCACTGCCGCCAGCTACCTCCAGCTGCCTGAGTTGGCAGCCCTCTGCCGCCGCAAACTCAAGCGAGCTGGCAAGCCCTTTGGCTCTGGACGGGTTGGGGCTGCTGGCATGGGGCGACCATCCCGTAGCCAGCGGCTATCCACAGCCTCTGTTATCCAGGCTCGGTATCCAGGGCTTGCGGACGGGCGCAAAGGAACCCACGCCCACCAGGAGCTCCCACCAGCCAAAGGCTCAGATGATGAGCTTTATCTCAGTGGCTCCACCCAGGAGAGCACACATAGCCTGGGCCGGGGGGTCTGCCCAACCAGTGGAGAGGTAGGCCTAGGGGGCTGCAGTAGCAGCACCAATGGAAGCACTGGGGGCTGTGAACAGGAGCTGGGCCTTGACCTGTCCAAGAAGAGCCCACCCCTGCCCCCCACAACTCCCGTACCCCACCTCACCCCTGATGATCCAGCCCAGCTGAGCGACAGTCAGCAGGACTCACCACCTTCGGCCTCTGCCCTTCCCATTGCCAATAGTGCCTCTTATGCTGAGCTGGGAGGCACCCCTGATGAGTCCATGGATCTGGAGGGGGCTGAGGATAATCACCTGAGTCTGCTGGAGGGGTCGGGTGGGCAGCCTCGGAAGAGCCTCCGGCATTCATCCCGCAAAAAGGAGTGGAGCAAGAAGGATCCTGTGGCTGGCTCCCCCTTTGAGCGGAGAGAAGCAGGGCCCAAGGGCCCCTGCCCTGGAGAAGAGAGTGAGGGGCTTGGGGATAGGGTTCCCAATGGCATTCTATCTGGCAGTGTTGGGGGAGGAGGCCCCAGTGGGCCCTATGGGGATCCCCCATACCCTTGCAAGGAAGAGGAGGAAAATGGGAAGGACGGGAGTGAGGACAGTGGGCAGAGTGGTAGTGAGGGGGGCAGTGGCCACCCTGGCGCCCATTACATGTATCGGCAAGAGGGCTATGAGACAGTGTCATATGGAGACAACCTTTATGTATGCATCCCTTGCGCCAAGGGCTTCCCCAGTTCTGAGCAGCTCAATGCCCACGTGGAGACACACACCGAGGAGGAGCTGTTCATCAAGGAGGAAGGGGCCTATGAAACTGGCAGCGGGGGTGCTGAGGAGGAGGCAGAGGACCTGTCGGCGCCCAGTGCAGCCTATGCTGCTGAGCCCCGGCCCTTCAAGTGCTCTGTCTGCGAGAAGACTTACAAAGACCCGGCTACTCTAAGGCAGCATGAGAAGACACACTGGCTGACGCGGCCCTTCCCTTGCAACATCTGTGGCAAGATGTTCACACAGCGTGGCACCATGACCCGCCACATGCGAAGCCACCTGGGCCTGAAGCCCTTTGCCTGTGACGAATGTGGCATGCGTTTTACCCGCCAGTACCGCCTCACTGAGCACATGCGTGTGCACTCAGGTGAGAAGCCATATGAGTGCCAGCTCTGTGGGGGCAAGTTTACCCAGCAGCGTAACCTCATCAGCCACTTGCGCATGCACACCTCCCCCTCCTAGAAGCCAAAGACCCGCGGGCACCCTCTTCAGACTCACCACTTGGGAACCCACGGAAGAAGCCAGGAGGCAAGGCAGGTGGGGCTGGGACCCTGAGGTCCAGTGAGGCTCCTATCAGCTCCTCTGACCCAGCCTCCCCACACTCAGAGCTTTAATCTCTAGTCTGTACCAAGGGAAGCCAGAGAAGCCGGCAGGCTTAGCTCCCTATGTGTGTTGCTGGTGACCATTCTACCTCCCTGTCCCATCTAGGTCACCAGCTCCCTGTAAGGGCTTCTGCAGAGCCATTGGGAGTGGGTCACATGGGTCTTACTGAGACCTGGTCCCTTTCCTGCAGGTTGGGTTGGAGAAGGGGAATAAGGGGTCCCTCTCAATGCTGGTGGGGGACAAGGCTGCCTGTAGCTGGGGTGGTATCTGGAGGAGGCCCCCCAAGCAGGGACTGGGTATGTGTGCGTGCACGTGTGCTTGTGTCTGTGTGCAGGCGCTTGTGACCCTGGCTCTGGGGAGCAGGTGCTGGGAGGACGGTTTCTCCTTCCCTCCTTGAGCCAGGGCAGCACTGCTCATTGGCGCTGGGATAGTCAGGGTGACCCCACCGCCTACCTCTACAACTAAAGAGCCCTCTGGGCCCATGTTGCTGTTATTCCTACTGATCTGTTCCTTTTTTTTTTTTTTTTTTCAATTTTGAATTCTGTTTTTTAAACCAAAACAAACAATAGTTTATTTTCTTCCTGCCCCTTTGGGGCTGAGCCTGGGTCTGCAGACTGAATGTAATTGGGGCAGCTGCTCCTCCCCATTGTCCTCCCCTAGCCCTGGTGGGCACTGTGGAACACACCAGTGAGCCCACCTCTTCAGGCCCCAGAGCCCTTTTTGCCTAAAGGCTTCCCTGGTCTCCAGTACTATCTGGGCCGCCTCAGGAGTACTTGCATTTCCTATAGTTTCTGAGGAATATTCTTTGTCTAGAGGTACTTGTTTTTTGTTAAGAGACACCCCCGTGTAACGTTTATGGGACTGTTGGAACTGGAAGATTCATGGGGTGGGGGGAGGCTAGACTCGCTGCCAGGGCTGTCGGTACTCTCATTTTTCATTTCTGTGTGTGTGGGTAAGTGTATGGTGTGTGCAGTGTGTATGGACAGATGTTTCACTTTCTTTCCTCACTGAACAAGGTGGAGAGACTTCTGACCTTTTGCTACCTCTTGAATTCATGACAACAGTATGTTGAGGCAGTTGAGGCCCGATGCTTTTGTTTTCCTCTGGTGAAGTGAGTTGGGCTCGGGCTGGCCCGAGCGTCCCTCCTGGGCCTCAATGTTCTCTGAGGGGGCACCTGCTGCTCACTGGGCCTAGGTGAGAAATATGAACTGCTCACAAGGGGCAGGTACCCCAAGCCTCCTGAGCAGCACAGGAGCTTAGAGGAGGAAGCATCTCTGGGCAGTTCCTGGCAGGGCCAGGATGAGGCGGAAGTGAGCCCCCACCCATCCTGTGCCCTAGCTTTGAGCTTGGGAGAGCAGTAGCCCCCTGCTTACCCAGTGAGGTGCAAGGAAGAGCTGACCAAAGCACTGGGGAACAGGATTAGCACTTCTCAGGCAGTCATGGCCCCCAGTGCGAGAGGCTTGCCATCACCCATGGGCTCAGCCCTTTCTGGAGTCCCACCCTTTGCTCCTCAACACAGACTTCTCAGCCAACCTCAAACACTTCCATGGGCCAAGCCAGGCTCAAGGCCAGACCAAGGTCACCATGCTCTGTCCTATGTCCTAGGCTAACTGGAGTCAGAGCTGGGCCAGCAGGCTTTATATTCATTTTGCTTCATGAATTTCTTGTCAGTTTTCTTTTGATTTTAAGTTTAGACCAAATAACTTCAGAGTCATCCCTTACCCCACTTCTCTAGAGACCCTCCAGCTGAAAACAGCCTGAGTTCAGGGACCCAGTGGTGAACAGTGTATTCTTGGGAGTGAGGGAGCTCTAGCCACATTAGGGCTCCTGGCTGAGTCTTCCATGTGGTGCCTCCAGCCCTGAGCTTTTTCCTCTTCTCTTTGGGTGGGAGACAGAGAATTGGGCCCTAGGTTTTAGTTTCAGCAAGTCAGGCTGAGCACCTGAGTGGAGGAGACCCCTGGGCTCCAGCTCACCCAGGGAGGGAGTGGGGCCATATAAGACTCCCTGTTCTTTTACCCCACCCCCAACTCTCAGCACTTAAGCCACACGACACAAAGTCTGTACCGCCTGGGAATTGTGCACGACCCTGGCCTCATGCATGGCCTCTTGGGCCATGGGCAGCTGCATCTGTGAGGTGACTCGAAAGTAGGTGATTCCTCTGCAGAACTTCAGGGACTGGGAGCAAAGCCCCCTCACTCAACGATGTCTTTGCGACATAGTATTGTACCCACCTTAGTATTGTATCAAGCCTTTTCTGTATTTTAATGAGAAAGCAAAACACTAGTTTCCTATTTAAGATTTTAAGGGTTTGTGGGGCGGGATGGGGTTGACACAACACTTAGTTTTGTTTTCTTTTCCTTTGATTCCATGTTGGGTGCGTGCTTGTGTGTGTGTATGTATGGAGATGTTAAGAGCCTCACAAGGAAATTAGGCCGTAGGAGGCCAAGGCGGCTTACAGTTCTCTGCTTTAGTCACTTAATTCCTGAATGTTTCGGAGAAACAGGAAACAGAAAATAGCAGATGTCAATGTCCTGTAGGAAAGAAGAAAAAAAAGAAAAAAAGAAAAAAAAAAAAAGGAAAGCTCATACCCAAATTCACAAAACCTATTTTTTAAACCAAAGCACATTTTGAATGAGTATGGAACCTCAATGGGCTCAGAAAAAAAAAAAGATGCTAATATATTTATCTCATTGTTTACATAAACTTTTACAGTTTCAGACCTCAACAGCTGTAAGGCCAGTCCCAGGGAATCCTCATCTTTTGCTGGGGGTCCTTCTGAGTTAGCCCTGGAATGGCTCATGGGCAGAGAAGGGCTGGAGAAGGGGCTGGAAGCCTCTGTGGGATCCACCTGAGCCTTCATCCTCATCCCTGGGGGCTCTCCAAGCCCAGCTGGCACCAAAGAGCTTAGGCCAGTGCTGATCAGCTCCTGAGGCCTCCTGGCCAGCAGCAGGTGGCAATCAGCTCTGGTGACAGGACCTAAGTCTGGGTTTGGGCCCCAGGGTGGAGGTGAGCTCCCCCTCCTATTCTGCCAGTGATACTCAGCGGGTGAATTGATGTGAAGGTTTCACTCAAGCCAAAAAAGCAGAGACCTTTGCACAGCTCAGTTGACTCCACTGGGCTTCCACCCCCCCACCCCATGCAGGGGAAGAGGCTTACTGAGCCTGATCCTTACAACACAGACGGTGCAAACACTCTTAACAGTGTTGTTTTTGTATCAATATGTTTGTGCAGTGATGAATGTATTTATTTCTCAGACTTGGGGTGAATGGGCAAGTGGCAGGCCGGGCTCTGCCACTGCTCAATCCCACTGGACCGAGCCACAGCAAGGGCTCCTTCAGGATTGCAAAAAAGGAAAAAAGAAGTGATGAACCTTTAAGCAAATAAGAATCTCAGAGACTTGCAGCATAGCCATACACCTCAGCCTGTGAAATGAGCACTCTGGACCCAGATTAACTCCCGATTTCATACAGCCGGGGGTGTGTTTCCTGTCCGACACCACTGGGGGGCAGTGGGCCATTTGCCTGATGCCCCCAAACTGTCAGTATTCACTGGACTTCAGGCCCCTGTGCAGGAGTGCGATCTGGCTGGGTTTGCAGGCAGGCAGACCCCTGCCCCCTCCTGTGGCCAGCCTGATTGATGATGGGAGTGGAGGGGAGCTGGCCTGGGCATCCAGAAGGGCAGGGCTCAGGGAACACTTGCTGCATCCGTCCTGCCCCCAGATTTGGGGGACAAAAGTTATAAGCACCAGGCCTGAGAATAACAGGGGTGCTCAGCCCTGCCATGCCCTACTGAAGGGACCAAGGTTGTCCTGTTCCCCAGAGTCACATTGGGGCCATTGTTATTGAACCTGTGAATTGGATGCCAGGAATGAGGGAATGGAGAGGGACCTAACCAGAGCCTCAATCTGACATTCCAAACTGGGTATGGTAGGAGCTGTGGGAATTGAGGCTGCCCAGGACCCCCCCTTCCTAGGATGCCCCCAGCTTCAGTCACCCCAGTTTAATTTTCTACCAGGAACCCCTCCCCCTACCTCACCTTGCTATTTATTGCTGTAATTTATTGACCTCAAGAATGCTGCATAACAGACCTCACTTGGGGGCAGGGAGGATCCCCAGGGCTCCCCCCCCCTCCACTTGGTGGGGCCCTGTGGGGCCAGGTGCTGAGGGGATCCTCTCTACCCCACCCATCATTTGCTTCCCCCCAGGGTCCCCAGGTTGGGCTCTGGCCCATTCACAAATACCTCGAGGGGAGGGGAAGAGATGGGGTTATAGCTGTTTTAATTGGAACCGGAAGAGGGATCATGTCCTAGTTTATACCCTTCCCAGAGAGGGGGAGGGACACCGGGATCGCACTCCTGTACTGGCCACCGCCGTTGTCACTCATCATTGAGTTCACTTCTCTCTAGAGTTTGGATAAATTCAGGTCAGTGCTGCAGGTATGCAGCCCTCCAGTGTCATAGAAAAGCGATTCGCCGATGACTGATCTCTCCAGAAGCGTGCAGTCTTAATGTACAGTGATGAGAAACTGTTATTTTATGATCTTTTCATTAAAAGCTTGATTGAAAATTATCTGGCATGAGCCTTTGTGCTTTATGTGACCATTCTTTGGTAAGGTGACAAAAGAGTTCCAAGGTCCTAGGAGGGTAAGACCTGGGATGGGTATCTGTTTACCCCCTTCCAGCTTGGGCTTGAGCCAGGGAACTAACCATTCAGTGTCAACAATATAGACAACGTTGTCCTGAGCAGGTAGAAGCCATCCAGGAAAGAGCAGATGTGTGGACAATTAAAAGTGGGCGTGGACCTGGTGGTTGGGATGAGGAGGAGGTCTGGCCAGTGCCCATGGCCCCTGTTCAGCAGTAGGGGTTGAGCCAATGAAGAGCTGGGACAAGGGGAGTGCTTTGTTCTGCCATTGCTTCTATCTGCTACTTGGTCTGAAGAGCAAGGAAAAGAGGATAGTATTTGTCTACTGGGGCCACTGGGGTCGAAATCCTTGAATGAAGACTCAGCAGGAGGAACTTGGATGGTCCCAGGAAGGTGATTGCCAACAGAGACCCTTGAGTGGACAGCAGACATCCAGGGCAGCAGCAGATGAGCCTCATGACCCTAGACCTCAAAAAAGAATGTTTATGGGGCTGGGGTTGTGGCTCAATGGTAGAGCGCTTGCCTCACATGTGTGAGGCACTGGGTTCAATTCTCAGCACCATATATAAATAAATGAATCAAATAAAGGTTCATCAACTCAAAAAATATTTTAAAAAAAGAATGTTTATGTTGTTAATTTAAATATTAGTAGGTTCTGTTCAATTGTTTATTTTTTTGTTTATTTTTATCAAAGTAACTCCTGAACACAGTTTAATTGAATGGTGCTTAAGGAAAAAAGTCTATGCTGGGCACAGTGGTGCACACACCTGCAATTCCAATGACTCAGGAGGCTGAGGCAGGAGGATTATAAGTTTGAGGCCAGCCTTGGCAATTTAGCCAGACCCTGTCTGGGAAAAAAAAAAAAAAAAGTACAAAGGGCTGGGGGTGTAGATCAGTGGTAGAATACCCCTGGATTCAATCTAAAGTACCAAGGTTTGATGTTCCTCTCAACCCATCCCATTTTGTATAATCAACACTTTTAATTCAGCACTTTCTTTTGCCTTTGTCTCCACATTTCTAAATACTACTAAATGTCTCTTTCATTTAGAGAATACATGCAAGGTGCATTTTGCCAAATCATACTCATTATCACCTTGTAAGCTTGTTTACTGCTGAGCCAGGGTCTTCACATCCTTTTTTTTTTTTTTTTTTTTTTTGGTAAATGGACAGAATGGCTTTATTTTGTTTATTTTTTATGTGGTGCTGAGGCTCAAACCCAGTGCCTCACATATGCTAGGCAAGTGCTCTGCCACTGAACTAACATCACAGTCCCTTTAATCTTTTTTTGTGCAACTTATTTTTGTTGAGGTTAATAATCTGATTGGCTCACTTTTGAAGGGGAGTGCTGGGGATTAAACATAAGATTTCATGGGTTCTAGGCAAGCACTGTACCACTGAGCTACTTTCCGAGGCCTCAGTTGCTCACTTTGATTTGTTTCCCTTCCATCACATTTTGGCTTTGTGAAATGCCTCCAGTACAGCTTTCTATGCAGACACTCTATTCTGTTTTTTTCTGGAAGCCTGTGGGTATCCTGGACAGGTATGGGCCAGAGGTCTTCCTGCCTTTGTTCCTACATTGAAAGCCCTGTTTTGTGGGTTCTGTGTGTGCTCTTTCCTGCATGCTTGTCTTGGTAGCTCATTTCCTTTAGTACCATCCTGAGGAAGACTACATGGAAAGTAGGTTTTTTTGAGATGTTGAATGTTGAAAATGCTTTTAAGCTATATGAATTTGATAGTTTGCAAATCAAATTGTAGATAGGAATATTTGAAGGTATCCTCATGTCTTTCTAAAAGGGCATTTACTAAGCTGTACAGCAAAAGTAGGAAGCTTTTGAATGGCTCTTTGCCAAAACAACCTGTTTGGTGTTTTTTTTTTTTTTTTTAAGGTGGTGTCATTGGGCTGGGGATGTGGCTCAAGCGGTAGCGTGCTCGCCTGGCATACGTGCGGCCCGGGTTCGATCCTCAGCACCACATACCAACAAAGATGTTGTGTCCGCCGAGAACTAAAAAAATAAAATTTAAAATTTAAAAAAAAAAAAAAGGTGGTGTCATTAAAAGTTCTCAGGTACTGCCTGGCATGGTGGCACACATCTGTAATCATAGGTACTTGAGATGCTAAGGCAAGAATTCTGAAAGTTTAAGGTCAGGCTGGGCAATTTACTGAAACCCTGTCTCAAAATGAAAAAAAGGACTGGGGCCAGTGCAGTGGTGCAGCCCATAACCCCAGTGACTCAGGAGGCTCAGAAAGGTGAATCACAAGTTTGAGGCCAATCTCAGCAATCTGGATTCAGTCTAACAAAAGGCTGGTGGCAGAGTGCTTGCCTGGCATGTGTGAGGCACTGGGTTTGATCCTTAGCACCACATAAAAAAAAAAAAAAAAAAAAAAAAAAACAAAGGCATGCTGTCCATCTACAACAACAAGAGGACTGGGGAGGTAACTAGGTAGTAAAGAACCCCTAGGTTCACTCCCCAGTATTAAAAAAAAAAAAAAGGGAATGTAGCTCAGAGACAACGATCTTGGGTTCAATCTCCAATGCCATCAAGGAAGAACAAAAATGTTCTCAGGTGTTGGGCTACAAATTACTGCTGATGATTATGGGTGCTGTACCCTCCTCCATCGCTTCTTAGATAATATATGACATCCACACTGATCACCTTTCCAAAATCTAATTAAGAAAGTGTGGGTGTGTACAAGACTTATACTCTAGCAGCCTGGACTCTTGTCCTGTAGCCCTTGCCTCGGCACCTAGTCATGCTGCCTGACAACCTATCCTCAGCCCAAGCCTAGGGAAGAAAGGAGCCATCTGGGAGGCACAGGAAGCTCCCACAGACCAGGAAATTGCACAGAAGGGGGAGGTCACCAATTAATAGCATGGGGACCAGGACTGAGGAAGAATGATGGTCAGGCCAAGGGGAATTCAGGTGGAGGCAGTATTGTAGGTTGCAGGTTCCCCAAGAGACCAGAAAGCCTGCATGCCCTAGATTACCCAGGGCATGCAGAAGCTAATTCCTTAAGATGAGCTCTGGGGGCTGGGGTTGTGGCTCAGTGGTAGAGCGCTTACCTAGCACATACAAGGTAAAGAACCCCTGGGGGGCTGGAGATATGGCTCAAGTGGTAGCCCGCTCGCCTGGCATGCGTGCGGCCCGGGTTCGATCCTCAGCACCACATACAAAGATGTTGTGTCCGCCGAAAAAACTAAAAAATAAATAAAATTCATTCTCTCTCTCTCTCTCTTAAAAAAAAAAAATAAATAAATAAAGTAAAGAACCCCTGGGTTCAGTCCCCAATATTTAAAAAAAAAAAAAGATCCTCACCACCACATAAAAATAAATAAATAAATTAAAGTTAATGTGTCCTACTACAATTTAAAAAATGATGAACTCTGAGCGGGTGTGGTGGTGATCCCAGCAACTCAGGAGGCTGAGGCAGGACAATTGCAAAGTTAAGGCTAGTCTCAGCAACTAAGCAAGGCACTCAGCAACTTGTCTCAAAAAATAAAAAGGGCCAGGGACATGCCTCAGTGATTAAGCACCCTTTGGGTTCAGTTTTTACTCCAAAAAAAAAAAAAAAAAGTGAGGGGTTGGGGGCTCTGGCCTATAGAAATCAGACCAGTGGGGAGGGCTAGGGCAGATCCTCAGGACTGTCTAGGACCTTGGCAGACATTGTTGATATGCAGGAGTCTAGTCTGCCCTGGGGACTTGGGCTGTTCTCAGCACTGAATGGCTGCTTATTGTGCAGGAAGCACAGCTATCCAGTCAGAAAGAAAGCTGTTGTGCTGTTGAGAGCCCTGCCCTGGGCCACTGGTCTAGTGGATAAGCTTGTGTGTTCCTTGACCCAGCTGCTATGAGTCTTCTTGAGAAATTTAGGAAAATGTCAGCCATGAACAGTTTGGGGATTAATCTATTTCACGTTCAGCTCCTCTTTTTAGTCACAAGGAACAAAGCTGATCATGCCTGGTATGAGATTAGGGCCAGTACCAATCATTGCTGACCTGTTAGGAGGCTGTGCATCTAAGTCATTTCAGAGGAGCAGCATCTTTATGTGTATTGTGTTCTGAGTCCTGAAGTTGCACAGATGTGGTTCCTTATTTCTTGGATCCTGTTTCCATAGGAGAGCCAGGTAGATGAGGATAACAACAATGGGAATAAACACGACCAGACCTCACCTTATCAAGCCCCTCCTTCAGATGTTTAACAGTATGAGCTCATTTGCTTGACTCAATGCTCAGAGGTATGGTCTGTGTTTCACCCCCCCAGTTTGCTGGTGTCACCTAGTCAGAGAGTCACTGCCTGGGATCGGCACTCAGTTGTTCCTCATCTGGGAGGGTCTAACCTGATACAGTGGCAGTGGGAATGATGTGCTGGGGTAAAAACATTGAATTCAAAGGTGGGGTGGCTTGTCTGGCTCTTGCTGGAAGCTTACCTGTGGTCAGAGAAATGGTGAGGGGCTGCAATTGAGACACATGCCAGGCACCATCCAGGTCATGAAGGACCTTAAAGGCCAAATCATAGCAGGATTTGATAGGGAGGAAGGAGTCAGATTCACCTTCTTCTCACTACAGGACATCCCCAGGGGATTCCGTCGAAAGATGGTTCTCACCCTGATGCTTAGTAAGGCCACCAGGAACCTACAGTAGTTACTGCAGGTAGAGACTTTGATTAAGCACCCTTTGGGTTCAGTTTCTACTACCAAAAAAAAAAAAAAAAGTGCAGGCAGGTGTGACCCTGCATCTGAGTTGGCAGGGAGGTGATTGTTTCCATCTTAGCCTGGCCTTTGTTGGTATTCTCACAGAAGCATTCTCTAGGCCATGGTATGTGTGCCTCCCAGGAAGCAGGGCAGCACTGTTCTCAGATCCCCTACCCCTATTCTTCCTACCCTGCTTGTACCAGAGCACTATAGCAAACCTGAGGTCTCACCTTCGTGTGTTCCCATATGGCCTGTCTGCTCTTGGGGAAGGGGACACAGCAAAGGAAGATGAATGTTGTCCAGCTTCTGTCCCTTGGGAGGAGGTAGGAGGCACTACTGGGGAACTTGCTCAGAGTTGGAAGGAGGGACAGCTGTATGGCCTGCCTTCAGTCTGCCTTGATAATCAGTGGCCTCAGCAGGCATCCATGTGATAGGGATACAGGTGTCCAGGTGTGTCTCTGCAGACAGGAGGGAAGGCAAGGGAGGCCTGAGGGTGAAGGGCAGATTTTCCATACATGGGCAAGGGGTTGGTTGTGGTTCATCAGAACAACATGGCTTGGGGACATACCTGCCAGTGCTATAAATCCCAGCACCTCCCAATAATAGCCTGGGCCCTTGGTCAAGATATCAGAACTCAGCAGTGAAAACATGAGCTTCATTTGTCCATTCAATACCAATTTATATGCCAGGCTCCAGCCCAGTCAAGTTCCTGCTCCGAGTAATAAGAAATGCACCTGGGCAATACTGAAAGCCATGGGCATGAAGACAAAGGAAGTTGCATTTTGGGGTGGGGTGGGAGGGAAGGCTTCCCCAAGAAATGGGATTAGGATGAAGCCCAAAAAAAGTGATGAGGGACTGGGCAGAGGAAGGAGCAGTTGCCCAGGCCACAGACCCAGCAGCAGGCATATGTGTCTGAGGAGTGGCAGGAGGCAGTTTTCTGGGCCCTGTGGTCCATCAGTGGGAGGAGCCATATAGCTGGTGCTGGGCCTTGCAGACTTGTAGGAGTTTGGACTTGTACTTCATAAGGTGGAAGCCACTGAAGGGTTTAGTGGCCCTTCTGGCTGCTGTGGGAAGATGTAGGGGGCAAACAGACTATTAGGGGATTCATGAATGATCGTCCAGAGTGGTGGCATCGGAGGTGGTTAGAAGAGGGCAGAATTGGATGTTCTCTGAAAGCCTATTTAAAAGATACTTCCGAGTCACCATCTGAGCAACAGAGGTCTGAGTGCTTGACAAGCAGAAGTTTGTTTACTCTTTGTAAATATCAGATAAGGCAGGTGACCTCCCCACTCATAGGCAAGTAGGTGGAGGTATAGATAGGTCAGGAGTTGGTGATAAAGGGGATCCCAGTACTGGAGGGTGGTTGCAGGAGGAGTGTGTGAGGAGATGGGGAAGCATGACACCTTCAGGGATTCTAGGCCCAGCAACTAGAGGAGAGCTAGCAGGACCAAGGAAGGGAGTTTCTGTGGGCTGTGCTGGGGGCCTTCTCGTGTGGATGAGCAGGGAGTTGGATAGGTGGGAATCAAGTCTTGAGGTGGGATGTGGGCATCACAGTGGAGAGATGGCTAACCCCAGGACACAGAGTGAGAGAGGACACTGAGAGAGGGAGGAAGAGTGAGCCCCGAGGGATGACTGAGAGGCTGGAAGGGGCCAGAGTCCAGGAGAACGAATGTCACCTGGCTAAATGTGGTGAGTTGAGGTGTGTGTGGGGGGGTCAGAGAGAACCTGGAATTGATCCTAAGGGAAGCAACTAAATGAATTATTGGTTGGAATAGTGGTTTCTTTTCCCTTCCCCTTCCCAGTAGAAAAAAGGGAATAAATAAAAAACCTCATCATCTAAACTTCAGAAGTGACTGCTAGGTCATATATAATTGAATCCTCAACAATTAAAATAGGGGGCTTGGGGCTGGGGTTATAGCTCAGAAGTAGAGCACTTGCCTCGCACATGTGAGGCACTGTGTTCATTCCTCAGTACCACATAAAAATAAAATAAAGATATTGTGTCTATCTTAAAAAAATCTTAAAATAAAATTGAAGGGGCTGGGGATGTGGCTCAAGCGGTAGCGCGCTTGCCTGGCATGTGTGCGGCCCAGGGTTCGATCCTCAGCACCACATACAAAAAAAGATGTTGTGTCCAACGAGAACTAAAAAATAAATATTAAAAAAAAATTCTCTCCCTCTCTCTCTCTCTCTCTCTCTCTCTCTCTCTCTCTCTCTCTCTCTCTCTCTCTCTTAAAAAAAATTAAATAGGGAGCTCTATGTGAATAAAGACTGATGATAGAAATTGGGTTAGGATTGTGGCTCAGTGGTAGAGCACTTGCCTAGCACGTGTGAGGCACTGGGTTTAATCCTCAGGACCACATGAAATAAATAAATAAAATGAAGGTATATCTATCTACAACTAAAAAAGATTTTTAAAAAGACTGATGATAGAAATTGTTCAAACAGGGCACGACAACTAAGAGATCAGAAAAGGCTTCACAGGGGCCATGATTCAAAGGAAGGCTTTTCCCTGTATATGGACCAGCATATAAAAATTATTAAGGGCCACATGCAATGGCGCACGCCTGGAATCTCAGGATCTCAGGAGGTTGAGGCAGGAGGATTGTGAGTTCAAAGCCAGCCTCAGCAACTTAATGAGGTCCTAAGAAACTTAACAAGACCATCTTAAAAAATAAAAAAAAATGGTTGTGGGGAGCTGGGGCTGGGGCTCAGCAGTAGAGCGGTTACCTCACAGTGTGAGGCACTGGGTTCAATCCTCAGCACCACATACAAATAAATGAATGAAATAAAGGTATTGTGTCCATTTACAACTAAACAACAACAACAAAATATATATATATATATATATATATATATATTTTTTTTTTTTTTTAAAGGGATGGAGTTGTGGCTCAGGGGTAGAGCACTTGCCTAGCACATGTGAGGCCCTGGGTTTGATTCTCAGCACCACATATAAGTAAGTAAATTAAATAAAGGCACTATGTCAACTACAAAAAAAAAAAGTTTTTTTTTAAAGGGTTAGGGAGGGCCTGGGGTTAATGACTCAGTGGTAGAGTGCTCGCCTAGCATGCACAAGGCATTGGGTTTGATCCTCAGCACCACATAAATGTAAAATAAAGATATTGTGTCCACATAAAACTTAAGAATAAATATCTTTATTCAGTGATAGAGTACTTGCCTAGCATGTTGATGGGTTTCCAGCACTGTAACTAACAACAAAACAACAAAAATATCTATTTTTGGACAGGGTTGAGTATCCTTTGTCCAAAATGCTTGGAAACAGAAGCATTTCAGATTTCAAAGATTTTTTTATTTTGAAACATTTGCATAGACTTTACCAGTTCAGCACCCCTAATCCAAAAACTGGAAAAGGAAATGTGCTGACAATACTCAGAAAATTTTGGTTTTCAATGGCAGGTATTGTGGCATGTCTATGGTCCCAACTACTGGGGAGAGTCCTTGAGCTCATGAGTTGGAGACCAGCCTGGACAACATAGAGACCACACCCCACCCCTACTGTGCAAAAATAAGTAGAGATTAAGTTTTGGAACATTTTGGATTTGGAATTTTCAAATTACAGACTGCATAACCCATATGTGATTTATGAAAAGACTAAAATGTAGTTCAATCTGAAAGTGAGAGAATGTCAACAGGCTGGAAGAGGGGGAAGGACTCAAGTACTAGAGAACTTTGTATGAGAATGGGAAAGGAGGGTTTGCATTTTATTTTAATTTTTTCAGTGTTGGGGATGGAATCCACTGAGCTATATCCCCAACTTCATTATCTTGTTATAGCACAGATTACTTAAATAGTTTTCTATTATTCTCAAAAATAACTAAGGTCGGTAAAAGAGGCATAGATTTTATAAATGTTCTTTCTGTTATTTCATAGCTTTTTCCTCTGCTATTACTGGGGATTGAATTCAGGGTTACTCTACCACTAAGCTACATTCCCAGCCCTCCCACCCCACTTTTTATTTTATTTTTTTTAGTTGTTGTGGAACACATGCCTTTATTTTATTCATTTTTATGTGGTACTGAGGATCAAACCCAGTGTCTCGCACATGCTAGGCAAGTGCTCTACCGCTGAGCCACAACCCCAACCCCCACTTTTTTAAAAAATATTTTTTTTTAGTTGTCAATGGGTCTTTATTTATTTATATGTGGTGCTGAGAATTGAACCCAGTGCCTCACAAATGCTAGGCAAACGCTCTACCACTGAGCTATAACCCCAGCCCCCCAGCCCTTTTTTATTTTGAGACAGGGTTCCATTAAGGTGCCTAGGCTGTCCTCAAACTTTTGATCTTCCTCCCTCAACTTCCTAAGTACCTGGGACTATAGCCACTGTGCCTGGCTGAGCAGACATTTATTGATTTCTTAGCTTATCCTGAAGGTCTCACAGGACTATATAATAAATATAAAAGTAAATATTAGACATTTAACAATGAAGACCACCATGGATTTACCCCACACACCCAAAGGGATTAAACCACTGAACTACATCCCCAGCCCCCCCCTTTTTTGCAGGGTGTACTGGGGAATGAACTCAGGGGCACTCAACCACTGATCTACATTCCCAGCCCTATTTTGTATTTTATTTAGACACAGGGTCTCACTGAGTTGCTGATGTTGGCTTTGATCTTGTGATTCTGTCTCAGCCTCCCCAGCAGCTGGGATTACAGGCGTGCACCATTGTGCCTAGCCTTACCCCCCTTATAAAAAATTTGGGACATGTTCTCACTAAGTTGCTTTGGGCCTTGCTAAGTTGCTGAGGCTGACCTTGATTTTGTGATTCTCCTGCCTCAGCCTCCCAAGTTGCTGGATTACAGGTGTACACAACAATGTCCAGCCCACAGCTTCCTTTGAAGTAAGGAGATGAATAGATGTGTCTTACACCTGTGGAAGAACCCCTCAGCTATGGAATCCAGGTACTTGCTTACACACACTTGTAATACCAGCTACTTGGTAGGCTGAAGAACGAGGATTCCAAGTTTAAGGCCAGCCTAGGCAATTTAGCAAGACGGTGTCTTAAAATAAAAAATAAAAAGGGTTAAAATATAGCTCAGAGGCAGAGTGCTCTGGGTTTGATTCACAGTACCATAAAAAAAAAATCTAGCACGTCAATGTGCATTTTTTCGCTCATGTGCTCTCTCTCTTTCTGTTGTGCTGAGGATGGAATATGGGGTCGTGCTAGGCAAGCATTGTGCCACTTATTTATAGCCCTTGTCCTAAAATTCTCCCAGCTTTTTAAATGTTTTGTTTGGTTTGAGACCTGGTCTCAGTAATTGGCTCAGGCTGGCCTCTAAGTTCTGGGCTCAGGTGATCCTCTTTTACCAGCTTCCTTAGTCGCTGGGACTATAGGCATGCCACCACCCTAACTGGCTGCTTTTCTATGGTTAAAAACATTTATAAAGTACTATTCATGAATGTTGGAGGGGGTGTGCCCACAGGTACTAGGCTGCTTATGATCAGCTGTAATTCTGACTTCATTACATCTTTAGAAAATCTGTGCAGGGTGGTCATTCAGACCACTCTCACTCCTGTTCTGTGCCTGAGAGCAACTGGTGTCCCAGAGGAATGCCCAGGAAGCGGGCCTTGCCATGAAGGGAGGAGGCAGCTCCTAACCAGAAATGTTCATGGAAAGGAGGATATTGAAACTGAGTCCTGAAAAAAGAACAGAAATGGTCCAAAACAGACACAGGTGGGTGGGTGGAGGCAGATGATTCTGGCAGAGGGAGCAACATCACAGAAGCACAGAGGCTGGGAAAGCAACACTGCCACTGGGTTTGGGAGAGTTGGGGCTTCAGAACTAGCCCACTGGACTGTGGTTGGGGTTTGCAGGTAGGGTGGGAGTAGGGTTCCCCACAGTTCCCCAAGGATCTTTAAGTTACTAAGGTCAAAAGGCTTTCTGTTCCCTTGATTCCTGCCACCTGTGCCTCTTCCCGGCAGTCATGCAGCCCAAATTTCCCCAAGAGGCATAATTAGCAACAGGCTGAGATTTTAGGGTCCAGATGCAGGGTGGGGGTGGAATGGGAATGAGTGGGGAGGAAGCTGGACTTCACCCACATTTGGTCATCCCACCTGCCCATGGTATAACTCCTCCCAAGCTGCAGAAAAGTAAACCCAGGGACCAAGGTAATGTCATTGTCTTTATGGCTAGATACTTCCAAATTTTCACTTGTAACTCATAAGGGGACACTGCCTAGATACCTCTCATGCTGAGCCTCAGTTTCTGCATCTGTAAAAAGGGGTCGAAATGCTTATCCAGTGATAGGATCTGGAGACCTGCTGAGACCACGGGAAGAGGATGTGCAGGCTGAAGTCCTGATAGAAGAGGTGATTATGTGGGATGCTAGAGGCAAACTGCCAATCTAAATATCACCGTCCAGCAGTGCCTTTGTCAGCCTGCACCCTGAACTTTCTGGTAGGTGAAATTGGCCTTACAGGCTCTCAGTGCTATGGTCTCTGCCATCTCTATGGCCACAGCATGGAGTACCAGCACCCATGGCCGCCCTGGAAAGATATGTCATTTTTTTTTTGTAGGTGGATATGATTATCTTTTTAAAAAAATTGTTTTTATGTGATGCTGAAGATCATACCCAGTGCCTCACATGTGCTAGGCAAGTACTCTGCCACTAAGCCATAACCCCAGTCTAGATGTGTCTTTTTTTTTTTTTTTCTTTTGATGCTGGGGATTGAACCCAGGGCTTTGTGCATGAGAGGGAAGTACTCTACCAACTGAGCTATATCCACAGCTCCCTGGATGTGTCTTTTTGAAACTACTAATCTCATGGTTAGCCTCTGGTGTGAAGCATCAGAGGTGGGCCCAACATCCTCCTGTTGGACTCAGACCTCCATGGCCATGCTAATATGGCCCCCAGTGCTCCCCTCAAAGCCACCATTAGGGGTCCATGGAGTGATTGGGCCCTCCCGCTGTAAGACATGTGCATAGATCTCATTCCTTTCTGTATATGTGGAGGGGTAACTGCCCCCCCCCCACCAAAAAACTATGTGCACAACTGGGCTCCTTAAAGACAGATACAATGGTGTAATGTGAATGGATTTATTTCCTAGGGCTGCTGTAATAAAACTCCACAAACAACAGACATTCATTGTCTCTTAGCTTTGGAAACTAGAGATCCAGGACAAGGTGGCAGCTGGGTTACACTCCCTTTGAAGGCTATAGGGAAGCTCTGATCCAGGCCTCTCTCCCAGCTTCTGGTACATCCTTGGCTGCTATAGCAGACTCCAGTCTTAACACAGAACACTATTCTGTGTGTGAGCCTGTGCCCAAGTTCTGTTTTATTATAAGCACTACAGTCACTCTGGATTAGAGCCCAGTCTAATGAACCCATCTTTTCTTCTTTTTGTGATGCTAGGATTGAACTCAGAGCCTCATGCATGCTGGGCAAGTATTTTACCACTGAACTACACCCCAGTTCTTTTTATTTTAAACAGAGTCTCACTAAATTGCTCAGGCTGTCCTTGAACTTAAGATACCCATGCCTCAGTGTCCTAAATTACTGGGATTACAAGTGTGAGCCTTCCCATTTTATCTTGATTATTTCTGGGAAGACCCCCCCCCAATACAGTTGCATTCTGAGGTTAAATCTTAGAGATTAAGATTTCAATGTATAAAATTGTGATGATGGTGGGTGGGGGAGTGGTCGCTATGCTATAACACAAGTATATCATTGTAGCCATTAGAAAATAGAAATTTTAGGATGGGTGCAGTGACGAATCCCTGTAATTCTAGCGCTTCAGGAGGTTGAGGCAGGAGGATCGAAAGTTCAAAGCCAGCCTCAGCAAGAGCGAGACACCATGCAACTGAGACCCTGTCTCTAAATAAAATTCAAAAAAATGCTGGGGATATGGCTCAGTGGTTGAGTGCCCCTGAGTTCAAACCTCTCCCCGACCAATCAATCAATCAATCAATAAAAAAGAATACAGATTTTAGCTGGATACAGAGGCATACATATGTAATCCCAGTGGTTTAGGAGGCTGAGTCAGAAGGATGCATGTTTGAGGCCCACCTTGGCAACTTAAGGAGACCCTGTCTCAAAGTAAAAAATAAAAAGAGCTGAGGATGTAGCTCAGAGGTTGAACATTCCTGAGTTCAATCCCTAACACGAAAAACAGCTACACAAAATAAAATTTTAGCCAGACTTTGTGGTATATGCCTATAATCCCTTGCTATCTGGGAGGTTGAGTTAGGAGGATTGCAAATTGTGAGTAATTTAAGGAGACTGTCTCAAAAAGAGTTTGGGTGTAGGCAAGAGAGAAAGAAAGGAAGACATCATGTGCTTAGTGAGATACAGAATTTCCCTGACCTGATACAGCCTCCACCCTACCTTTGACTTCAAAGGGATTGATTCCAATTTAAGAGATTGCAAGATTAACCCATGTAAAGCCATACTTACCCCACACAAGTCAGCTGGTTGCTGCATTGTGTCACATTCATATGGGTACCATAGTAACTAGTAATTCTTTGCTAATAACCTGAACATCTAGTAATTCTTTGCCATGTAACAGACTTCTTGCTGAAAATAAAACAATCCCCATAGGTTAGTTGTTTAAACAAGAGCCATATTATTCATAATTGAAAATGACCAAATAAAGGCAGATTTTAAAAATTATAGTCTCACAATGAAATAGTTTCTTTCTCTTGTTTGTTTCTAGATCTTGCCCAGAAATCTTATAATCTTTATTTTAAAATAAATGTTAATAATATATTCTACTTTTTTTTTTACCCTTTATTTTATTTTTATGTGGTGCTGAGGATTGAATCCAATGCCTCGCACGTGCTAGGTGAGCGCTCTACCGCTGAGCCACAACCCCAATCCATATTCTGCTTTTCACTAGATATCATCATAGCCCTATGTATGCCATGTAATATTCAAATGAATCATTTTAAATCACAGTTGTTTCCTTTTTGATGGTGACTGTAATCACTTCAATGAACCATTAAGTGCATAGAGGGTTTTTAACATTTTTTTTTCTTTCTGGGATAAATTCTCAGGAGTGGAATCGTTGGGTTAAAAGACAGCGAACTTATTTATGGATCCTGAGATACATTTGCAGTCTTTTCCACAGGAGATTAATCAGTTGGCAGGTTTCATTTGCAATGTTGGGAAACCAAATCTTGTTTCAAATTTCCGGGGCTAAAGGAGATTAGGTATTAGTCTTTTGTTAACCTTACATTAGTATTTTATTAACTTTTTATTGATTGGATTGTTGTTTTGGATAATATTTTTATAGACGATGAAACAAGTGTGATCCTGCTTCACCTCTTGGTGATGCTGAGCTCGGGCACCCCCTGCTGCCCATTGTGACGCTGGCTGCAGGGCGGGTCCCCTAGGACGCTGGAGTCGAGGCAGAGCTGGGGGAGCCATGGCCGAGCCGCAGGAGCAGTTACTGCAGCTCCAGAAGGATAATCGAGATGGCCGCATGCGGAAGCAGGAGCTGGAGGAGTTGGTGCGCGGTCTCGAGGCCGAGAGCGAGAGCCTCACCGGGCGCCTACAGGAACTGCGCGAGCGCGAGCGCAGGTGCCCTGAGAGGGCTGCTTAAGCCGGCGGGCGGGCCCCTCCTGAGAGGCGGCGCGTTTCAAGAGTGGCTGATTTGCCCAGTCCGGCACCTCCGCTCCAGTCGTCGGGCGGGGTTATTCACCCAGGGAGCGCGAAGGGAGGTTGAAGTCTGGCATGCCAGGGACTGGGCGAGGACTTCTTTGACCTTGACCTTCAGCTGGTCACTTCTCCGTACGGTGGGGGCCGCAGAATCCTGAGCTCCCCAACCCCCCGCCGAAGCACCTGCCTCAGTTTCTCTCTGCAGTCTGCAACGGAGGCGGAGCCAGGCGGCTGGGGCTCTACGAGGGGAAGCGCGCGAGGCGGCGCGAGAGCGTGCGGAGAGGACGCGTGAACTGCTGGAGGCGGCGGAGCAGCACAAATTGGACCTGGTTGGAGGGGTGCCCCAAGGAGCGGAGCCGGAGGGCTGGGGGCCAGGATGAGGCGGGGCTAAAGGAAAAACCTGGACCGCCCCCTCAACCCTTTTCACAGGAGCAACACAATCAACAGTTGCAGGAGCAGTGGGAGGAACTGTCAAGTCAGGTATGTGCAGGGAATGGGTTGGCCTCCAGTCTTGGTTCTACTCGAATGTCCCGCTCTGGTACCTGCCGCTGTTGCCTCCCAGTCTCTGCCCCCACAAAGTACCCCCGCCTCAAGAGGCCCCGTAAATCCCGCCCTCACAAGCCCCGTCCCCAGCTCTTTTACTACGGTGGGGAACAACGGAATCAGCAGCGCGCGGAGCAGCAGCAACTCGGGACGCAACTGTTGGCACTGCAGGTACTTGGACTGAACCCCTAGCGCCGGACAGGGGCGGAGCGGAAACGTGGGCGGGGCCGTAGTGGAGCGAGGGGCGGACCCTGAGGCCCAGAGTGGGTCTTGAGGCACTGCGGGTGCAAGGTTTGCCCCGACATCTGACAGCTCTTGAATGCTTCCAAAGAAACAGCTGGAAGTGGTGGAGGCCAAGTACGCCATGCAGGCGGAGGACTTACGGCAGGTGTGAGAGGAGCCCGCAATTTGGTGGGAGGGTCAGCTTTAGGTGTCCATAGAGCCTGGGCCTGTTCGGAAGGGTGGGAGGGGTGGTGTGTCCTTTCGAGTCTAATTAAGGCTGTTGTACCCTAGGGTGCGCAGCGGACCGAGGAGGCCTGGGCCAGCTTCCAGGAGCAGAGTGGAGTCCTTCAGGTGCGGCTCCCTCGGCTCTGAGAGCCAGTCACCTCTGACTCTACTGCGGCCTCCAACCCACCTTTCCCAGACCTGGGGCAGCCAGCACCAGGAGGCCTCCTCCCCCAGCCCTGAATCCTCACTCCCATCCCCTCCAGGAGCTGCAGGGGAAGGTGATGGAGGCGGCGGCTGCGCTGGACACCTCGCGGGGCGGCCCAGAACCGTAAGGGAGTTAGTATGGTTAAGTGAGTAGGGGCGGTTGTGGCGCTAGAACAGATTGCCTATCTCTGTGCCTCTCATCCGCAGGTGGGACTCTCAGCTTCGCCGGGTGCAGGACTGCTCTGGCTCGCTGATGGAGGAGGTGGCCAGGGCCGATTGTGTGAGCGTGGGCCCGGGCTGGTGGGCTGGAGCTGGGACACTCCCGCTACCCCCCGTCCCTCCGGGAGAGATCTGGCTAGCGCAGTGCCCCTAATCCTGCATTGAGGGACACGGCTCCCTTTTCCTTCAGGAGAAGCGGCTGTTGGGCGGCACAGGGGCCGGAGGCATCAGGTGAGCCCGGTGCCTACGTGAGGGAAGTGGGTTCTCCTTTTGAGTTCCCTCTCCAGCCACCACTCATCTGTCCATTTGTCGGTCTGCAGGCTGTGGGCGCTAGGTGCGCTGCAGATGTTGCTGTTGCTCCCGCTTGGCTTCCTGGCACTGCCGTTGCTCTATGTGTTGCTGGTGAAGCAGGACTCCATCCACCAGGGCCTCCCGCACCTCAGCTCAGATGCTGCCTTTCGCCGCCTGCGCTACACGCTGTCCCCACTACTGGAGTTGCGCGCGCGCGGGCTGCTGCCTGCTTAGAGCCATCACGCTGGCCGTGGCCGCCTGCACCTTAGTGTCTCGTGTGGTTTCTGGGGCGCCTGAGGGGAGATACCCGGGGCATGAGGCTCGTCTCCCCCCCCACCCACTAGCGACCCACCCTGGCACTTCAGAGTTGATAACGGTTCTACCAGGAGGGCCTGCGTCCAGGAAGGAGCTCCGGGTCCCAGGCCTTGGGTTGGCCTTCTCCACAGCCTCGGTTGCTGCACTCACTAGCCAAGTCCGAAGTTGGTCTGCAATTTATTAGTGAATTTGCCTGGGCCTAAGGGATTAGGAGGAGGCGCTGGTAGGTCAGATTTTTTTTTTTTTTTTTTTTATGGAGGTCTGTGATTCCTTTGGATCCACTGCTAGTAGTTATTTAGGTCCCCATAGCATCCTTTGGTTCTCTCTGGGTAGGATCCCCATCCTGGTGGCCATTAAGTGTTCCTTCCTGTGGCAGCTTTGCTTTCTTTGCCCTGGGCATAGCTACTAGTGCGTTCTCAGACTGCCGGCTTCCTGTGGAATTTTTTTTTTATTTGTGAGAAATTATTAGTGGAAATAAGCCATTTCTATTTTGTCTGAGTATTGTTATTTTAGCAGTGAAATTGTTTAATGTAACTCCTGTACACATATACTTTCTTGCAATAACTTTTAAAAATATTTTCTTGTTGGGCACAGTGGCGCTTGCCTGTAGTCCCAATGGCTCTGAAGACTGAGGTAGGATTGCAAATTCAAAGCCAGCTTCAGCAAAAGTGAGGTGCTAAGCAACTCAGTGAGACCCTATCTCTAAATAAAATACAAAATAGGGCTGGGGATGTGGCTCAGTGGTCAAGTACCCATGAGTTCAATCCCTAGTACAAAAAAAAAAGGTTTTTTTATTAATTTGTAGGTATTCTGAAGGCTTTGTTGTTAAATTTGTTGATGGAACCCTATGTTCCAAATTTAAGAATTGTGCTTTGAGTTCTAAGTAACCATTCTTGTCTGGAAATCATAAAGACATTCTCATATTTTCTTCTTTTGTGGGGGGGCGGGCAGGGTGTTGTTCTGTTGCCAGGCTGGCCTTGAACTATTGGGTGCTTGATCCGCCCTCTTCAGTCTCTGGAGTAGCAGTGACTACAGGTCTGGAGCCACCACACCCTGACTTCTTCTAAATTATTATTTTTTTTAATTGTAGATGAGAACGATACCTTTGTTTTTCTTTTTAATGTGGTGCTGAGGATTGAACCCAGTGCCTCATACTTGCCAGACAAGTGCTTTAACACTGAGCCACAACCCCAGCCCCTCTTCTAAATATTTTAATGATGTGCTCAGACTGGGATGTTTAAAGTGATTATTGATATAGGTGCATTTATGAGATATTATATTTTTTACTGTTCTTATTTTTTAAAATTTATTTAATTAGGTATATATGACAGCAGAATGTATTCTGATTCATTGTATACAATTGCAGCACAACTTTTCATTTCTCTGATTGTACACCATATAGGGTGGCACCATATGTGTAGTCATACATGTACCTAGGGTCCATCTCATTCCATCATCTTTCTTGCCCTCATGCCCCCCCTTCACTCCTCCCTCCCTTTTGCCAAAGTTCCTCCATTTTTCCCATCCCCCCCCCCCCCCCCCCCCCGCTCCTTGTAGGTCAGCATCTACTTATTAGAGAGAACATCCACCCTTTGGTTTTTTGTGATTGGCTTAATTCACTTAGCATGATATTTTCCAACTCCATCCATTTATCTGCAAATGCCATAATTTTATTCTTTTTCAATGCTGAGTAATACCACAGTTTCTTTATCCATTCATCTATTGAAGGGCATCTAGGTTGCTTCCACAGTTTAGTTATTGTGAATTGAGTTGTGATAAACATTGATATGGCTGCATACTGATTTAAATCCTTTGGGTAAGGAGTGAGATAGTGGGTCAAATGGTGGTTCCATTTCAAGTTTTCTAAGGAATCTCTATACTGCTTTCCAGATTGGTTGTACCAATTTGCAGTCCCACCAGCAAAGTATGAGTGTGCCTTTTTCCCTACATGTTGCAGCCGGCTGGCTGGGCAAAATAACGGGGTGGGTGAGAGGAACATGCCTAGATTGATACAGCAGGAGTAGGAGCCCTTTATTGTAGGACAGGAGCGGTATTTATACATTCCACACAGCTTATCTTAATTAGCATAAACTAGATACATCAGTCAACCAATAAGAAATTTTCACACTTAATGGCTTGATGGCCTTCATAAACCACTCCCTCTGGCATTTTGCCAGGCGTCATCCGGACTTGTTTATAGACTCTAATATTCCCCTGGCAAAATGCCAGGCGTCATCCTGACTTGTTTATAGACTCTAACACCTACATCCTTGCTAACATTTGTTATTTGTATTCTTGATAACTGTCATTCTGATTGGTGTGAGATATATCTTAGTTTTGATTTGCATCTAATTGCTAGAGATGTTGAACATTTCTTTATATAATTTGTTGATTGAATGTATATGTTCTTCTGAGAAGTGTCTGTTCAGCTCCTTAGCCCATTTATTTATTGGGTTGTTTGTTTACTGTTTTTATTTTTGTATTCTGTATTCCACTTTTTTGCCTTTTGTGCTTTTATATTTTTTAAATTTTTTTCTCATATTTTTGTATCTTTTTTGTATCATTTTTTGTTTTTATTTTTAAAAATACCTTCATTTTGTTTACTTACTTTTTAATAATTATTTTTTAGTTTTAGGTGGACACAATATCTTTATTTTATATTTATGTGGTGGTGGGGATGGAACCCAGTGCCTCATGCTTGCTAGGCAGGCACTCTACCACTGAGCCACAACCCCAGCCCCATCTTTTGTGCTTTTAATCAAACATTTTATTATTCTGTTCTTCTTCTTACCTAGCATATCAATTATACTTTTAATTAATTAATTTTTAGTATAGGAATTGAACCCTGGGGTACCTTATCACTGAACTTCATCTCCAGCCTTAAATTTTTAATTTTTTTTCTTTTTCTTTTTTTTAGAGAGAGAGAGAATTTTTAATATTTTTTTTTTAATTTTCAGCAGACACAACATCTTTGTATATGGTGCTGAGGATCGAATCCAGGTCACACGCATGCCAGGCGAGCGCGCTACCGCTTGAGCCACAACCCCAGCCCCCAGCCTTAAATTTTTTAAGACTGTTTTTAGTTGTAGATGGACACGATACCTTCATTTTGTTTACTTAGTTTTTTTTATGTGGTTCTGGGGATCAAACTCAGTGCTTCGTGCATGCAAGGGAAGCACTCTACCACTGAGCCACAATATCAGCCCTTATTTTAAATTTTAAGCCAGAGTCTTAATGGATAGTGCAGGCTAGGGTGTAGCTCAGTTGTAGGGCACTTGCCTAGCAGCTCCAAGACTCTACCACTGAGGTACATTCCCAGCCCGTTTAAATTTTTGAGACAGGGTCTTGCTAAAATGTTCAGACTGTTCAACTTTTGATCCTGCTTCGTCTTCCTAAGTCACTGGGATTATAGGCATGTACCATTGTCCCAGCTTCTTCACTTTTGAAGGATAATTTTTCAGGATACATAATTCTAGATTGGTAGGTTTTTCTCCCAACATTTTTTTTAAGTATCAAAGATTTCTTTTTTTTTAATTTTTTTTAGTTGTTAATAGGCCCTTATTTTATTTATATGTGGTGCTGAGAATCGAACCCAGTGCATCACACATGCCAGGCAATGTGCTACTGCTGAGCCATAGCCCCAGCCCCTCCCCCAATATTTTAAACAAGTCACCTCATTCTTTTTTTACTTTCTTTCTTTTTTTAGTTGGATACAATATCTTTGTTTTTATGTGGTGCTGAGAATTGAACCCAGTGCCTCATGCATGCTAGGCGAGTGTGCCACTACTTGAGCCACATCCCCAAGCCCCTCTCTTTTTACTTTCTTGATTTATGAAGAGAAGCTGGATACTTTTTTTTTTTTTTTGAGAGAGAGAGAGAGAGAATATTTTGATATTTATTTTTTAGTTTTCCGTGGACACAACATCTTTTGTTTGTATGTGGTGCCGAGGATCGAACGCGGGCCACACGCATACCAGGCGAGCATGCTACCGCTTGAGCCACATCCCCAGCCCAAGAAGCTGGATATAATTCTTATCTTTGCTCCTCTTTAGTTTTTTTTTTTTTTTTGAACTCCTATGGCTTGAGATGTGCCCATCTTTGATTTCCTTGTGTGAATATATTGCCTAGTTATATTATTTTTGGCATTTATCCAGCCTAGTGTTCTCTGAACATCTTGGATCTGTGGTTTGGTGTTGACAGTAATTCGGGGGGAATCCTACTATTCAAATATTGCTCCTGTTCCTTTAATTAAAAAAATTTTTTTTTAGTTGTCAATGGACCTTTATTTATATGTGGACCTTTATATATATGCTAGGCTAGTGCTCTACCACTGAGCTAGGACCCTGGCCTTGTTCCTTTCATTCTTAATTCTTCTGGTTGGTATTCCCATTATGAGTATGTGGCATTTATAACTGTCCCATAGTTCTTTTTTTAATATTTATTTTTTAGTTGTACTTGGACCCAAAACCTTTATTTTATTAATTTTTATGTGGTGTTGAGGATCAAACCCAGGACCTTACATGTGCTAGGCGAGTGCTCTACCACTGAGCTACAGCCCCAGCCCTGTCCCATAGTTCTTAAGTATTATGTGTATTTTTGTTGTTGTCGTTGTTTGTTTTTTGTTCCTGGGGATGGAACCTAGGTTTTCCTCATGCTAGGTAAGTACTCTTAACACTGAGCAATACCACCAGTCTTTTGATATCCTCAAGCTCATGATTCTCTCCTCATCCATGTCCAGTCTACTAATAAGCCCATTGAAGGCATTCTTTATTTCTGTTGTTTCTTAGGATTTCCTCCTCTGTTTACATTGGCCATCTATTCTTGCATGCTGTGTGCATCCATTGAAGCCCTTAGCATCTCTGTTATAGTTATAAATTTTATGTCTAATAATGTGTCATCTCTGCTATATTTGACTATATTTTGTCTTTCCTTGTACCAATAGTCTGAAATGACTTGATTAGTATAGCTTTAATAAGTCATATATAAACACTGAGCCATAATCCCAGCTCTTTTAATATATTTTTTTAAAGAGAGAGAATTTTTTAATATTTATTTTTCAGTTTTCGGCGGACACAACATCTTTGTATGTGGTGCTGAGGATCGAACCCGGGCCGCACGTATGCCAGGCGAGCGTGCTACCACTTGAGCCACATCCCCAGCCCCTTTTAATATATTTCTAAATTTTTATTTTTCCTAATAAGTCTTGATAGCTAGATTTATTGTTCTTCAATATTGAAATAGCTGTTTTGCCCTTTGTATTCTCATATAAGTTTTTAATCTGCTTGTCAATTTCTAATATAAAACATGGAGATTTTGATTGGTATTTTCAACAAAACACGTCAATCTGAAGAGAATAAACATAACATTAAATTTTCCAATCCATGAACATACCTATTACTGTTTAGCTCTTCTTTCAACATTTAGTTTTTTTCTTGTGAATCTTTCATTATTTCTTTAGATGCAATCATACCCACAAAACTGTTTTATATATTGACCTGCATCTTAAAAAATTGACTATAGATATTAATTTTGGATTTTTATTTTTTTTAGTTATATATAGACACAACAACTTTATCTTCTTTATTTTTATGTGGTGCTAAGGATCAAATCCAGTGCCTTACAACGTGCTAGGCGAGCACTCTACCACTGAGCCCCAGCCCCAGCCCCTTAATTTTGGATTTTCATATACATAAATATTATTTCTGGATAAGCTTTATTTCTACCTATCTACTTTTTTTTTTTTTTTTTAAGATGGGGCCTTGCTATGTTGCCTAGCCTGGCCTTGAACTTCTGGGCCCAAGAAATTCTTCTATCTCAGTGTTCTGAGAAGTTGAGACTACAGGTGCATATCACTATGTCTGGTAAAGATTATATATGTATTTTTGTTAATTATCCCTTGTCTATATGATACTATAAAAAATTGCAGTAGGCCATAAGACCCTCATTCCAGAAGATTACCATTCCATACCTGGGAGGATGGAATATCAGGCAAAGATCAAAAAGAATGTGGATTGGCCTTACTGGGTTTCTCCCTTCAGTCTACTATATCACATTTCTTCACAGCTGTTCACTCTTCATCTAGTCTTAGCATAAATAATTTCCCTTGGATCTTTCCATCTTCAATTCTGAAGTTTCCCATATCAAAGTCTTTTTTTTTTTTTAAAGAGGGAGTGAGAGAGGAGAGAGAGAGAGAGAGAGAGAGAGAGAGAGAGAATTTTTAATATTTATTTTTCAGTTATCGGCGGACACAACATCTTTGTTGGTATGTGGTGCTGAGGATCGAACCCGGGCCGCACGCATGCCAGGCGAGTGCGCCAGCTCAGCCCCCCAATTTTTTTTTTTTTAAAGAGAGAGAGAGAGAGAATGAGAATTAATATTTTTAGTTTTTGGCGGGCACATCTTTGTATGTGGTGCTGAGGATCGAACCCGGGCCACACACATGCCAGGCGAGCGCGATACCGCTTGAGCCACATCCCCAGCCCCCCGGCCCCCAAATTCTTAACTGATTTCTTTGTATTGCCTAACTGAACTGGTTAGGGGCTTCTATACAAACCTGAAAAAAAGTGGCAACAGCAGGTACTTTTTATGTTTTATTTTTGGTGGTGCTGGGGATTGAACCCAGGGCCTTGTGCACACAAGACAAGCACTCTACCAACTGAGCTATATCCCCAGCCCTCACAGGTACATTTATCTCTTTTTTTTTCATTTTGGGTGCTGGGAATTCAACTCTGAGCCTTGCATGTTCTAGGCGAGTTCTCTCTACCACTTAGCTACATCTCCAGTCTCTGTGTTTTGAGACAGGAACTCACTAAGTTGCTCAGACCGACCTTAAACTGTGATCCCTCCTGCTTCAGCCTTTTGAGTAGCTGGGACTACAGGTATGTGCCACCACCCCTGGCTTATACCTCAGTTTCATCTAGGGGGCACATCTTTCAACATTGTAACTTTTGCAATTATCAAGAATATAAGTAACAATAAATGTTGGTGAGGATGTGGGGAAAAAGGTGCACCCATACATTGCTGGTGGGACTGCAAATTGGTGCAATCATTCTGGAAAGCAGTTTGGAGATTCTTAAAAAAATAACTAGGATGGAGCCACTATTTAACTCACCTAACCTTCTCTTCAGTATATATCCAAAGGATTTAAAATCAGCATACTACAGTGATGCAGCCACATCAATGTTTATAGCAGTTCAATTCACAATAGCTAAGCTATTAGAACCAAGCTAGGTGCCCTTCAACAGATGGATGGATAAAGAAAGTGAACACAATGGAGTATTTTACTCAACCATTAAGAATGACTTCATGATATTTGCCAGTAGATGGATGGATCTGGAGACTATTATGCTAAGTGAAACGAGCCAGTCCCCAAAAGCCAAAGGTCGAATATTTTCACTGATATGTGGAAGCTAGGGCTGGGGATATAGCTCAGTTGGTAGCACAAGGCCCTGGATTCAATCCCCAGCACCACACACACACACACACACACACACACACACACACGCACACACAACTAAAAACAACCAATAAAAAAAAAATACATTCCACCTTTAAGAGATGGGGATGATGATGTAATCCAGTGATTTAGTAATCTGATGTAGGAGAATACCAGGCCAGTCTCAGTAATTCAGAGAGGCACTCAGCAACTTAGTGAGAAACTGTCTCAAAATATAAAAAGTGCTGGGGGTGTGACTCAGTGGTTAAGCACCTCTACATTTAATCTTCCATACCAAAAAGAGTTGTGGGGCTGGGGTTGGGGCTCAGTGGTAGAGCACTTGCCTCAAATGTGAAAGGCCCTGAGTTCGATAAAGATGATGTGTTCAACTACAACTAAAAAATATTAAAAAAAAAAAAAGAGTTGAGGGATACAGCAGTTGTGTAGCATGTGGGAGGCCCTGGGTTTGATCTCACACACACAAAAAAACCTATTAGAGTCTTTTTTTCCTAATATTTTTAGTTGTTAGATGGACATAATACCCAATGTGTTGAGGTTCGAACCTAGTACCTCACATGTGCTAGGAAGTGCTCTACCATGGAGCTACAACTCTAGCCCAAGTGGAGTGATTAGTCCATTATTTAATATAATTATTGATATAGCTGGATTTAAGTCTATAATTGTAAGATTTCTCTATATCTCACCAACTTTTTTTGTGTGTGTGTGGGGTACTGGAGATTGAACCCATGAACCCATGGCTTTGAACATCCTAGGCAAGCACTCTTACCATCTGCAGCAGCCCAACATGTTATTTTTTGTTCTTTTTCTACCTTCTTTGGGTTAATATATACTTTTGAGACATCTAAGTTGCTAAGACATCATCTTGCTAAATTGCCTAGGATAGGCAAGATCCTTCTACTTCAGTTTCAACTCTAGCCCCTATTTTCTTTATTTTATGTGGTGCTAAGGATTGAACCCAGTGAGCTACAGGCCCAGCCCTAATTTAATTATTAGCATTTTTTTTTAAATTTCTGGTGCTGGGGATGTAACTCAGGGCTTTGCACATGCTAGGCAAGTGTTCTACCACTGAACAATCTACACTCCAATATTTTTAAAACCTTGTTTTAACTTACACATTAATTTCTTATTTATACTTTTACATATATTGCTCAGGCTTCAACTGCTACCTGAAGCTGAGTATTGATTCTTCATCAACTCTGGCAATTCTAAGTTGATAGGAGCTTCTTGTTCATCTTTCTTATTCTTCATGCTGTGGTAATTTCATCATTTTAGTAATTCCATTGCCCTTTCAGGTGACTGGTTTTCTCTTTACCTCTGACCCATTATTAAGCCAATCTTTATTTTCCATTTTTAGTAATAGATGGACACAATGTCTTCATTTATTTTTATGTGGTGCTGAGGATTGAACCCAGTGCCTCACACGTGCAAGGCTGGTGCTCTACCACTGAGTTACAGCCCCAGCCCTAGCCAATATTGTGAATGAAAAAAAATTATTTTCTGGCTTCGATTCTTTTTTTTTCTACCAGAGATTGAACCACACAGGGGTGCTTAGCCACTGAGCCACATCCTCAGCCCTTTTTATTTTTTATTTTGAGACAGGATTTTGCTAAGTTGCTTAAGTCCTTGCTAAGTTGCTGAGGCTGGCTTTGAACTTGGGATCCTCCAGTCCCAACCTCCCAAGCCACTGGGATTACACTGCACCTGTCTTAGTCTGCTTGCCTGCTTAAGATAGAGAAGATAATGGGTTAGAATAGATAAAGTTATTAGGAGCTAGTCAAGCAACAATTTTGCAGTTCCAGAACACAGCACCTCTAAGAGATGACAGCAGAAGTGATTGCCCATCATGGGAATGACTAGAGCAAATGCAAATGAATGAAGCTTGCGCTTAGGACAAAAACAAGTGGGGTAACCTCCCTGGCAGTCCTGAGAGAGACAGACGGCTCTGAAGCTGGCAGGAATCAGTTGCAGAAATCAGTTGAGGATAACACAATGTTATTTTTGGCATTTGTGTGAGGCTTAAGCCATAACTGGTGTGTCTGGGCCAGCAACCTGCGAAAGTCCCATGAGGGCAATTCCCGAGCAGGAAAAGCAGGTAACACTGAGCCTTCCCCCTTCAGAAGCAAAGCTAGGACACAGATAAATTCATCAGTCAAACCAGGCACAGTGGTGCTCACCTGTAATTTCAGAGACTCAGGAGGCTGAGGCAGGAATATCCTGTTTGAGACCAGCCTCACCAAAACTTTGTAAATAAAAAGGGCTGGGGATGTAGCTCAGTGGTGGAGTGCCCTTAGCTCAATTCCCAGTACTGCAAAAATAAAATTCCAACAGCATTTTTTGGGGTTTTTATTTTGTCCATGTTAGTTCAATCTTAAGTTGCATATAATTTTTTTATACACAAAATACTTCATGTACCTATGTAATAAGCCAGGTAGGGAATGTATCCAGTGCAAACAAAAGATTCACACCTGTGCATAGACAGCACCATCAGATGATTGTCATCTCAGTCTCTCTGGCATCACCAAGCATTGTCACATGGGGCCATGCCTAAGGAAGGAGCAGTTGCCAGGTTCTAGGGCTTCAGTTCTTTTTCCTATAAAACATGCTGCTGGGTGAAATGGCAGGGCCAACAATAGCTCACCCATTTTGACCATAGTGTGGGAGCTTCTTGAGGGACAGCTGGGGGCAGAAATGCTCTCATGCTCCATGATTGTGGGGTGGCCTTTGGGAAGGGCCACACAGGGCAGAGGGCTGGGCTTCAGAGGGCCACTCCTTAATAAGGGATGTCATTCTGATAGTATTGGATCATGTCATAGGTCCGGCTCCTAGAAGGTCAAAGCAAGAGAGTAAAGGGAGGCTATAAGGAGGCTGCTCAGTCAGGGCACCTGGGAGTCCTCCCTACCTGCTAAACCCTTCTTCCTGCTCAACCCAGCAACTTGAATGTGTGAATATGCTGGCAGCAGACTCTAAAACAGGCCCAGGTATACAGATGCCACCACCTCAGCCCCATGGCCTGTCATTCCCTGATTTGGGAGGCATAGTCCTTCTTTCTATTCCCAGCCTGCTCCGCACTCTCAGCACATGCTTATCTTATTTCACCTTAGATCCTCTTTATTCTGTTCCACAAACTGCTTTCATAGAAATGCCATTTGACAATACTTGGGTGCTCCCCACACCCATCCTGAGCTACCTCCCATTTCTCTGCCGTGTTGTTCTTTTTGCCTGTTAGGGCACCAGACCCTGTGGGCTTTCTGGGTGGGTTCTCTACATCTTCCTCTCAGGCTCAGCCAGCAGTTTCCTGATTAGATGGCTATACTCTATACCAAAGCAGGCAGAGAACCAGGGTATAGCCATCTAGAGTGACTCACCATGCAACTAGGCACCCTAGCCTCCTATCCTCCCCATCTTTAGGAGACCCCCCTCTGTGGATTAGCAATCACCTAATTGCTCAAACCACCTTCTCCCTGTTCAGAGTGGACACTTCAAAGTCACCTCTGACTCTCACCCCTCAGCCTGGGCTCTGCCTTTAGCACCTACACCCACCTCCCATCATGGCTCTCACATCAATATGTGACAATTGTCTCCACCCTGCCCCTTCCATCAGTGCTAACACAGCACCTGCACAAGGTGTCCAAACCACCTGGAGCTCCCTTCCTGCTCCTCTTGGCCCTGTGTGTCTGAAGTTCAACAACCCTATAAGTCCTGCCTTCGACCTCTGCCAGGTGTTCTCCTCAGCATTCCCAAGCCTCCCTGAATCAGCACCCATTACTCCTTGAGAGTTCCCATTACAATCAAGTAATCACAGGTCTCTCCACAAGAGACCTGTGGGAATACAGGCTCATTGTCACCTGATCTAGGCCTAGCCCTGGCCCCCCTGTGACCATGGGCAGGTAGTGACTTGCCTGTTACTGAGGAAGCAGCTCTGGATGACCTTCATGATGAAATTTGCAGCCTCTCGCTCAGTCATGTTGGGGCTAAATCTATGCCTGGGAGAAAGACCAAAGGGTGTTGCTGTTGGCTGCTATAGCTCCCTTCCTAACCCTGCCTCCAGTGTTAAGTGGTTCTGCCTGTGGAATGAATTGTGGCATCTGTGCAGATCTGTTTAGTTGAAGGCCATGCCCTGGAAATGTACCCTTAGAATCCATGTTCCAGAATCTGGGAATAGTGCTGAGGGTATATGTGGCCTAGTATGGGCTTGTCCCTGTCCCTTCAGCTTCTAGGCCTAAGTGGTCCCATGGCTGGGGAGGACTAAGCATGAGGCAGCTAAGCTGCTACAGTCCCAGGGCTTAGGGTCAGGTCAGCAATATCGAGAAACTAAAGGATGCCTGCAGTGACTTCATGTGGCCAGCAGAAGCTGGGTTGTTCTGCAAATATGATCTGATGACAGTTTCACCCAGGAACCCTGTCTGCTCTGGAGTTGCAAGGAAATGATAATCACAGTTACAGTCACATAACAGGATCCCATGGGTAGAGCCAATGGACAACTGACCCCCAGATGGTTTGTGTGTCTGTTAAGGAACCTACTTCAAAAGCTTGATTGTCTGGCCACGGAAACAGGGCAGACCCGTGTCCAACATGAGAGTGACCAGAGAGACAACTGCGTCCATATAAGGCCTGTGGAGAGATGGGGATTGTAGGGTAGACAAAAGTCAGCCTGAGCAGGTGGCCCTGCCTATAGTCCTGTGGCGTGGCTGTCCCCAAAAGGTCCCTCTGGATTCCCACTGCACCTTTCCTTCTATGGCAGCCCCTTCACATGCAACTTGCTGCTCCCCAGCTGGCACATCCCTGGACTGGGTTGTTCATACACACCCCAGGATTGTTGAGTGGTCCCACCCTGTCCAGACCATGTGAGGCCTGGAGGATATAAATGGTGGGGGGGCCCTGCTTGCCTCCCTTGTCCTGCAGGGCAGGAGGTACTTAGGGGTTAGAGTACATGTTATCACACATGTTGTGTGGTCTTGGCCAAGTGACATACCATGTGAAACCAGACAATACCAGTCTCCAGCATGCAGTTTGGCAGATGGTAGGTGCTCAGGCAATTGTTAAAGGGTAGGTAAGATGCCCTAAAGGGGAAGCCTAAGACTGAGGGGCATTGGCAGGATGTGACTGGAGGTTCAGAGTGAGGAGAGATTGCTAGCAGAGGTGAACAGAGTGGTGACCAGAAGGTAAGGCCTGGGTACCAGGTGCTGCTGGCACCTCTCTCCTCTCCACCTTTGAGGGGATGTCTATTCTGATGCCCCAGGTCTCACCGCACAGCCAGGTAGCCACGGACACACATCTCCATGAACCATTTGAAGGGAGTAGCCTCCATCTTGCCTCCCATGATCATCACCATCTCGTCTGTCAGCTTGATGTCTGGTTCCCAGCCAAGGTTGCCTCCCGGTGAGCTTTCAAACATGAAGCCAAAGTCTGCAAGACCCCAAAGTCACCTGTAACTGGGGCAGATGTGAGGGCAGGTGGGGATGGGGGCAATCTTTTTTGTTTTTTTAAATAAGCAAGTCATTTAAAAAATTATAGTTGCAGATGGACAGCATGCCTTTATTTGTTTCATTTTTATGTGTTGTTAAGGATCAAATCAGTGCCTCACACATGCTAGGCAAGTGCTCTGCCGCTGAGCTACAGCCCCAGCCCTGGCAGTCTGTTTTAAGGAGCAGAAATGGACTCAGAAATACCACAACCCACAATCAGGCCATGGGCCAGGTTTTCTTGGGGACAGCCAGGGAGGTATAGGCAGAGGAAGAAGAGAGAGGGAAGAAAGTGAAGGTGGGAGCAGGCTGGAGTAAAGTGAGGCCTGTACTAAGCTTGAACAAGCCTGGTTCCTGACCTGGAGCTCCTGGCTACTCCCCTAGGGTGGCAACTTCCTGGGGCCCAGTTGGGTACCCTCCACAGTATGATGGCTTGGTGGCCAACAGCCTGGATCTCAGAGCTTGACATGTATGCCCCCCCCCCCCAGCCCTCATCTGATGGGTGGCTCTGGGCATGCTTGCTCTTCTCTGTGGGTGCCCCCTTCCTTCCATGAAGTCTGAAGGGTGAAAGGAGTGGATATTATAATTGTGGCCCGGCTGACCAATGTGGATGATGTGGCCCTTCTTGTCCAGCATGATGTTGCCATTGTGTCTGTCCTTGATCTGCAGCAGGAACAATAGGAGGCTGTAGGCGGCCATGCTTCGGATAAAGTTGTAGCGTGCCTGTGTAGAAAGGGCTACAATGGCTCTGGGACCTGTGGGAGCTCTCCCTGATTCTGTACCCAGGACCCCAAGCCTGGCTCTCTGGCTCCAACTTGGCAGACCTAAGCAGTAGAAGTGAGCATGGCTGGGTCTGATGTGCAGGACCTCCCACACTCAGAGGTTCATTTTCTGCTGGGGAATTCAGCCCTAGGCTCCTATGATGATGGCCAAGGGAGGTTACAGGTATCCCTAATGAAGGAGGACTCTGAAGATCAGGGGAAGGAAGCAAGCAGGTGCTGATTAACAAGAGAGTCGTGGAGGTGGGATGGGTATAAATAAGCCCTCTGGGGCTGAGGCCCTGCTGGTTACCTGTTGGAAGGCCAGGGTAGACTCATCCCCATACTGGCGTGTGAAGTAGTCATACATGCCAAAGTCTGTCTGGCGTCCTAGCTGGTCTCGAGAAGTGCAGTCAGGGATGCACTCTATCACCCCGCACTAGAAAAGAAAGAAGGAAGGATGGATCTTAAGGCCTGCTAAGTGGAAGGCATTGACAGGTTTTTTTGTGGGGCTCCTGTTCAGGTAACTTACCCCAGGGGCAGTAGCCACTACCCGATAGGGAAAAACAAAGAGGTCGAGGCCAACCAGCTGGAAGATGTTCTTGAAAAGGTCAATGATCTGCAGGGCCAACATGTCCTAGGAACCAAGGAGGTATGGGATGCAGTTGGCTGGCCTCTCCTTGGTCCCTGGCCCACTCAGTTCCTAGTGGTCCTTGAGGTTTATACAGGGCAGAAGCTGTGAGAAGCCAGTAATAGAAGAAGGGAGGCCATAGCTGAGCAGGGCCTTGACTCACTACGCACTCAGGCATGGGTTAGGCATAAGGCCATGAGGCCTGGAGGATATAAATGGTGGGGGGGCCCTGCTGGCCTCAGGGCATTTCCCTCTGGGTGGGCACTGGAGGTGGAGCAGTTAGGGCAAGAAGGAGAGATCACTGGGTTTGGCACAGCCCTAATTTACTACATGGTACCTGAACCAAATGAGGGGAAGCAAAGATTCACATCTCTGTATGTAAAGCTTGCCTCTTTAGTGTGCCTACAACCTGGGGGAAAAGAGGCTAAGTCAACTCCGTCACCTGCCGGCAGTCATCCCCCACTTTGAAGATGGCTGCCTGCCAGCAGATCTTCTGATCATCAGCATCCTGACTGCCCGAGTCATCCTCAGAGTCTGAGTGGCATCGAAGACCTGTGAGTGAGGCAGAGAGGCCAAGGGTAGTGAGAAGCCCTGTTAGGCTTCAGGGCAAAGTCCTGCTCACGAGCCTGGAGAGAATCCCAGGAATCTTGGGGATCAATTCTGCAAAGCTCAGTGGGGCCAAACAGGGATCCTAGAGGGCCTCCAAAATGTCATGAGTCAGCGGGTGGAATTACCGGGTCAGGAGTTTTTTCCTAAGAATATTCAGGCTTAAATGAAACTGAAAACAGGAACCCCATTTTTATACACAGAGAGGTCTCAGGTATGCCCAGGACCAGTGTTGGGCACTGTGAGTCCGTGGGACAGGAGGAATATGTCTGTACACTGGGGTTCCCAGGGGTCTTAGGAGCCAGAGTGTAGGAAAGGCCATGGAAGGTGTGCCCCCACAATGGCCAGCGGCCTCTCTGCAGCTGGCCACATCCCCTCTATTGGGTTGAAATGTGTTACTCCAAAATTCTTGCTTACCCAAAACTTCAGAATGTGACTTATTTGGAAATAGGGTCTTTTCAGGTATAATCAAGTCAAGATGAGGTCATATTGGATGGGGGGTGGTGTGCAAATCTAATGACTAGCATCCTTATAAGAGGGAAATTTGGCCATGTGAAGGCAGAGGTGAAGGTTTGGGTGATGCTGCTATAAGCCAGGGAATATCAAGGATTGCTGGAGACCACCAGAAACTTGGTGAAGCAAGAAGAATCTTGTTTTAGAGCCTTCAGAGAGAGCATGGCTCTGCCAACACCTGGATGTAAGATTTATGACCCCAGTCTGTAAGGCTCCCAGAGGAAACTAAGTCACAAATGCCCCAGGCTACTCAGTCCTAAAGGGGCCTTCTGATTATGCTGCTGACTTGGGGCGTATTTCCAAGGTGGGCATGTCTGTCATATATACAAGTTCCATGCCATCTCCAAGGGAGAGGTAAGATTGAGAGGTAGCAGCCATCATCTTTTATGGGGAGCTGGTAATAAACTAAATAGGCCAAAAGAAATTGGCACTAGCAAGGAAAAGCATTTAGATCCCAAATTAAAGCAGAATTCTTTACTGACCTTCTTTTTCAAGTTCACTTACTCCACATCGTTTCACCTTAAATTTAGCCAGATATGGGGCTTTTGCAGCACTACCAAAAAAAAAAAAAAAAAAAAAAAAAAAGAAAGAACATGGCACATGTGATACAGCAAACTACTAAGTAAGGCCACTGCAGAAGGGGGCAATGGAGGCACTCACCTCTGCATGGGAGTCCCAGACTTGTAGTCAATGTCCAGCACAATGGCCTCAGGATTGCTGGGCAGGTAGCAGCCTGTGCAGGAACAGATGGGAGGCATAGGGAGCTCACGTATGATCATGGTGGAGGCAACAAACAGTTCCCAATACACACTTTACGTGGAAAGTCCACCCTGCAGTCAGCCCACCTTGCAGAGGACTGCTTCTCATCCGTGGTTACCAGCAACTTCTTATACTTTGACTGTTATAGATCTGTCCTCCCTGACTCTGACTTTCACAGATCTTTCCAGACAGCTAACAAATGAGCCACACCTCCCAGGAGATGCTTATCAAAGAGGATGTGCTGAGCCTCAGCTTCACAGAAGCTATCTGCCACTAACCCTGGTGGAATTTTGCTCTCCAGGTGGGAATTTTCCACCCTGCCTTTGCTAGTCTCAGCATCTCTCAACATACTTCCATTCTTGTGCTTGTTCCATAGTCAAGGGCTTCTCTTCCTCTGTAAATGTATCCAGAAGAAGGATAAGAGGAAACCCCATTCTTGGAGCATTCCATGCCCAAGGGCCCAAGCATATGTGTGTGTGGCTGGCCATTGTCTTTATGGGTGCCCTGTACTACCTGGAGAGAACAGAAGTTGCCCTCTGTTTCACAGGCCTACAGAGGCTGCCTGCTTACCAGGCTGCACCTTCACTTCAGACAGAGCTGACAGACAAGCCTTCTTTCTCTCATCGCCTTTAGGGTAGGGCCTGAAAAACAAAACAGAAATGCTTTGTTGTTTCCTGCAGGAACTGGCCTCTGAGGGACAGCCCACGGCCATCCCATTTGTATTCCCTTTTCTATTTCTCTCTTCCCAGTTCCAGCTATTCCTGCCTAAGTCCCAATTGTCAGGAGACTATTTGCAGCAGTGCCTGTGCGGTATTTCTCATGGAGAAGCCTAGATGGTCACAGGACCAAGGTGGGGCTGTTTTCTGGTTGTCTCTGCCTCTTGCCTTGTGTGTGGGATGTGTGTATTGCTGTTTGAAGCATCGGGAAAGACAGGTGGCTATGGGGGCTGGATTCAAATGCTGTCTCTGTAATTTACTTCCTGCATGACTGGCAGGTCCTTTAGACTTCCTGCCTTAGGATAAGGGTGGAAGGTGATAATTGGAGACCTGCACCTATTTACACGATACCACCCAGGAAATGTTATCTCCCTCCTATAGTTTGGATCTGAAATGTCTCCCAAAGGCACATGTATTAAAGGCTTAATCATGAGCTTAGTGCTACTGGAAAGTGGTAGAGACTTTTAAAAGGTAAGACTTAGTGAGAGCTTTTAGGTCACTGGAGGTTTGCCCCTAAAGAGATCGGCAATGCTGATCTCTTTCTGATTCTTTGCTGCCATAGGTGAGTAGTTTCCTTTGCTATGTGTTCCTGTTGCCAGAGGCCCAAAAGAAATAGGACTAACTGATCATGGACTGAACCCTCTGACACTGTGAGCCAAAATAAGCCTTTCCTCTTTTTGGTGCTGGGGATCAGATCCAGGGCCTTGTGCATTGTAAGCATATACAGGCTGAGCTACATCCCTAACCTCTTTCCTCTTTTTTTTTTCTTTCTTAATTTTTTTGTAGATGTAGATGAACAGAAAGCCTTTATTTTATTTGTTTATTTTTATGTGATACTAAGGATTGAACCCAATTCCTCACACATGTGAGGCAAGTACTCTGCCACTGAGCTATAGCCCCAGCCCCAATGCCTTTCCTCTTTTTAAATAGATTATTTCAGGTATTTTGTTATAGTGAGGCAAATCTGACTAACATACTCCTCCAACCCTTTATCTTTGTGGGCTAGAAGCTGCCAGAATTGTTGCCCAGGAAAGAGCTACTGGAGACATGGTCAGGTCTTGGAATGACCAAAGTAGAAGCAGCAGTGTGATGGAGATAGCCCAGGGGGAGCAAGGCCAGGAAGAACTGTGCCTAATCCTCTCTCCCTTTCCTGGGTCATCCTGGGCATGTGCCCAATGTCCTCAACTCTAGGGCTCCATCCCATGCAAATGAGAAATGACACTGAGAGCCAAGCATGGAGTCAGATCCATGTGAATTGAGGGCCCAGGCCAACAATGATAGAAGCTGTGAAGGATGTGTAATTTCCTTGATACCACTAGGATCCTTCAGAGCTTGGAGAAGGCAGAGTGACTTAACTGTGGGACAACACAGGGACTGAAACTAAGATGTGTCCTGAAATGATGTGGCAGTGCAAGTTACGTTGAATCACCAGAGAAGAGCTCCTTCACTCTGGCTGTATACCAGAATCAGCAGCAGCCCCACCACAGGAACTCTCATTTACCTGGTTGGGATGGGAACTTGGGACCAGGCACTGATGTTTTTAAAGCTCCCTAGGCAATTTCAAGGAGTGACAGGGATTGGAATGAGACATCCCAGAAAAGGATTCTGAAGTGCTGCCACTTACTTGATGATGGCTGATACATTGGTGATCTTGTTAAAGAAGTCAAATTCCCGCTGGTAGAAATCCTTGGCTGGGCCTGACAGGGAGCCTGTAATCTCTTCTACTAACTGCTCCAAAAGGTCACCAATGTCAGCTGCCAAAGAAACAAAAAAGTTGAGCTCTTGTGGCTGCAATAGAGTCCTTCAGTAAAATCCATGGACGTCTGCCACTCAGGCCAAGGGTATCTCAGCACCCTAATGGAAGTATGTGTAGTGTGCTCTGTGGACGTGGTATGCAGGCCATCATTGCCCCCTTCACTGCTGACACTAGCTATGCTAATGGGAAAAGCTTCTGGCACCAGAGTGGAGCTGAAGACAGGGCCACATGCATGGATTCCTTACTGCTACACACTCACAGTAAAGAAAAAGCCAGTGTCACTTGAGAATGTCCCCCGTGAAGTAATACAAATTAATTTTATTAAACCAAGTACATGACTTTTCAATATTCTGTGTGATGAAAATAGGATGCCCAAGCAGTGTCCTTGCTGTATTTAAAGCCTGCACTGTCCTGACCTGAGAACAGAGCATTTGTCTAACTTTCAAGCTGAACTCACCTCTTTTTTCATGAAACTATTTTTTGTTTTGTTTTTTTGGTGGTGCTGGGTATTGAACACTGGTACACTCTACCACTGAGCTACACTCCCGTTTTTGAGGGGGTGGTAGGGTACTAGGGATTGAACTCAGGGGCACTTAACTGCTGAGCCACATCCCAGCCCTATTTTGTATTTTATTTATTTTTAAAAAATATTTGTTTATTTATACATGGGCACAATATCTTTATTTTGTTTATTTATTTTTATGTGGTGCTGAGGATCGAACCCAGGGTCTCACACGTGTGAGGCGAGTGCTCTACCACTGAGCCACAACCCCAGCCCCTATTTTGTATTTTATTTAGAGACAGGGTCTGAGTTGCTTAGTGCCTTACTATTGCTGAGGCTGGCTTTGAACTTGCAATCCTCCTGTCTCAGCCTCCAGAGCTCCTGGGATTAAAGATGTGTGCCACTGCACCTATCAGCTATACCCCGTTTTTAAAAATTTGAGACAACATCTCTCCAAATTGCCAAGGTTGAGTTCAAACCTATGATACTCCTGCTTCAACCTCCAGAGTAGTTAGGATTACCTTGCCCAGTAGGACTTCATTTATTACTTCAAAGAATGATAGGTAAAATATAGCTATTCAGACTTAAATCTATGGCAGAAGTTTTCTGGAAAATGAACAGAAAATCTGCCACTTAAAGAAAACTAAGAATTGTGGGTGTGGTGGCACAAACTCGTAATCCCAGTGATTTGGGATTACAGGCTTGGGATTATGAGGCCAGAGGATTGCAAATTTGAGGCCAGCCTCAGAAATTTAGATCCTGTCAAAAAAGGAGAACTAAAATTTTTTTTTTGGGGAAAAATAACTTACATCTATTTGCTCCTATGAGTTCAACAGCTTCCTAACTTAAATATCTTTCTGACAAGACTGGGTGGGATATTAGATGATTTTTCAATATAGCCATGTGTCACTTAACAATGGAACATGAAATGAGAAATGCATTATTAGGCAATTTTGGTAACTGTGAACATCATACAGTGTACTTACACAAACCTAGATGATTTAGCCTTTTTAAATTTTTAAAATTCCTCAGGCTCCCCACCCCTCTCCCAGCACCTAGTACTGGGGATTGAACCAGGGCTTTGCATATTAGCTTGGCAAGCACCCTATTATTAAGCTATACTTAATGCCATACTTAATACTAAGCCCTCTCAGTTTTAATTTCTAATTCTGTTTAATATTGATAGCTAATGCCCACATAAACCAAAGCTCTTTGAGGTTTCAACAGTTTTTAAAAGAGTATGAAGAGCCTAGAGGCTACTTGGAGAATTGCTGCCTTTACACAGAATCATAGGTTGTGTCAGACACAGGCAGAGTCTGTGTTGAGCTCTGATCGGACAAACAGCTGTCTAACCTGGGGCTCTTACCCCTGAGAGCTGCTTGGTGGTTCTTGGAGGGGACATATAGCAAACGTTTTTTGAAGGCTGCTCTGCCTGTAATGTTAATAGTGAGAAATGTATCACTAAAAAAAAAAATACTCACGGTCCTTCTGGTGCCCCTCTTCGTCCAGGTAGATGTTAGTTTTCATGTTCCAGATAAACTGGTGTGCCAGAAGCTGGGATTTGGATGCTGCCCACAGAATATACTCACGCACATAGCCCATCTGTAGTAAAGCAAAATCACTGTCAGCCCAGGCTTTGGGTCCACTCACTTTCTGTCAGAAATGATGTTCGTTCTTTTTCTTTTTTTTGTAGTGATGTGCTGGGAATTGAACTCAGAGTCTCACATATGCTAGGCAAGTGCTTTATCACTGAGCTACATCCCCAGCCCAGGAAAAGATTTTCTAACCCAGTCGAAGAGTTAACTCCCAAAGCTTGGCTGCACAGCTACCAACTGTGTGGGTGAGCTCTCCAGGATCAATGGCAAAACTAGCCTAGGGGGACAGGCCAAGTTTCAGCTGGCTGGTAGCTGGTGAGTTGGGACCCAAGTGGGAGAGGTCTTCAATATAGGCCTGAATCAGCATTTGTCTCCTGTTTCTACATGTTGAATTTAAAAACCATGATTCTCAAAACTAGTTTCTGGGGCTGGGGATATAGCTCAGTGGTAAAGAGAGCTTGCCTAGCATGTGCAAAGCCCTGAGATCGATCCCCAGTACTGCAAGCAAGTAAATGAACAAAGCCCTCCAAAAGCAATTTTTGCTTTTGTTAAGTGTGAGAAATGAGTAGACTAGGTACCAAAAGCTCATTTGTAAGCAGGCTGTTTAGAACAAATGTTCCAAAGTAAAGTGATGAGTAGATTCTAGAAAGCCCTATCTAATGTACACCTATTTTCTGCTAAGTTGACACACAGCCAGTATCCTAAGGACCTATTTCTCTTCCTTTCTGATCATTTCTTACCACTAGACCAGTAGCACCAGGTTTCCCTGCCCCCCACCATACAGAGCTTAAAACCAGGGTCTCATGCATGCTAGGCAAGGAGTACTCTACCACTGAGCTACACCTCCAGACTACTCTTTAAATTTTAATTTGAGACAGGATCTCAATAAGTTGCCCAGGCTAGCTTTAAATTTGCAATCCTCCTGCCTCAGTCTCCTGAGTAGTTGAGATTACAGATATGCACCCTTACATCCATCTTGGTAACTTTTTTTTTTGGTACTGGGAATTGAACTCATGTGCACTCAACCACTGAGCCACGACACCAGCCCTATTTTGTATTTTATTTAGAAACAGGGTTTCCCTGAGTTGCCCAGAACCTTGCTATTTTTAGGGCTGGCTTTGAACTCACTATCCTCCTGACTCAACCTCCCGAGTTGCTGGGATTACAGATGTGCACCACTGTGCACCCGGCAGGTAACTCTAGTTTTAATGACCATGTCCTGGGCTTAAGAAAGGCAGACTGGCCACTCAGAGAAGACTCCCAGAAGAGGTCTCACCTTTAGCAATCTGAGGCCAACCATATAGTAAAGTATTCCTAAGATGGATATTCCCAATTTGGATTGTGGGTGGCTGGGCTTAGCATAGGAGATGCTTTAATAATTCATGGCTATGGGTATTTCCCAATTCTGTTTTTTAAAAAATATTTTGTTTTTAGTTGTAGTTGGACAGCAAATGAATCTAAAGGTAAACAGTGAATAATCTATAGCTTTTATATGTTTTCTTTATAATAATGTAAACACTGAGAGTTCCAAAGTAAAAATTACTAAACATGGTACATATCTACCACTTCATCTTGTTTTCTCTCTCCCTGGAAACATTAAAAAAAAATACATATATTTAGTTGTACATAGACACAATACCTTTATTTTCTTTATTTTTATGTGGTGCTGAGGATCAAACCTAATGCCTCACACATGGGAGGCAAGCATTCCACCACTGAGCTACAACCCCAGCCCATCTCCCTGGAAATTTTTATTAGCTTTTGATTTGGTTTGTTCTTGCACCCCCCTCCCCTTTTTCTTTTAAATAGAGTCTTACTATGTTGCCATGCTGGGCTTGAACTCCTGGACTCAAACTATCCATCTACCTCAGCTTCCTGAGTAGCTAGGACTACAGGTATGTACCACAGCACTTAGCCTTATTCTTCCTTTTATTTAAAAAAAGTCTAAGCAAATATGTATAGATATTTGGTTCTCACAGGCTTAGAACTTTAAAAAAATTCCCTTAAAATGGTAAGCAGGAAAAAAAAATAAAGTTAGCTAAGTCCCGTGTTGTTATAACCACAGACAGAAAATAACTTTCACAAGAGAGCATATATTTTTCCCCCAGTGGAAAATATAAGGACAAAAAGGCAAAAACATCTGAACTAGTTTTCAGTAAGCAAATTGTTAGTAACAATATTGGCATTGCTATTTTGAAGCTACTAAGTATTACATAGTAGGATAAAATAAAAAAGTACTTTGTTAATGTAGTTAACAATCAATATTATTAGTGTTAAAATATCCAAACTTAAAAATGAAATACAGTAAAAAACCAAAATACAAAAAACCCCTGTAATCCTACATTTGAATTGGGAACATGTGTACAATCTCATGTTGCACTTTTCTAGGCAGGAAAGACCTAGAAAGGAGGACCCACTCTATTGCACCATCTTATTCCCCCCCCTCCCCAAGACCTATGGATGGAACTCAGGGCTTTATGCAGGCTAGGCAAGTGCTCTATTACTAAGCCTCATCCCGGCGGGGGTGGGGGGTGCTGGGGTTGTGGCTCAGTGGTAAAGTGCTCACCTTGCACATTTGAGGCCCTGGGTTTGATTCTCAGCACCTGGCTTTTAACTTGTGATCCTTCTGCCTCAGACTCCTGAGTAGCTGGGATTACAAGGGTGTGCCATTGCGCCCAGTTTATTTTTTAAATTTTGAGACAGGGTCTTGCTAAGTTTTCCAGCCTGGCTTCAAACTTGTTATTTTCCTGCCTCAGCCCCCTGAGTTGTTGGGATTATAGTCATGTGCCACTACTTCTAGCATAAACAAGAAAGATTTTTAAAAAGCAGCTGATGTAAACTACCAGCAAATAATAGAAACTGCAGCCTACCTACATTTCCTTATGCTAACCTTGGCCTCATTTGCAAGCTAAGTGTAGCTGCCTAAGTTTCCATGTGCTCAATCCTTTTTCTGGTGGCCACCACTCAGAGTTCACACAGAGATCCTGGGCAGTGGTTCCAGCTCCCTTTCTCCACTGGATTAGGCTGTTCTGTTTGGCTCCCACCAAAGCATAGCACCAAGCAGTAAAGGGAGAACATTGCTGAAGATGGGGGTGGAGGGGATGAGAAAGGGAAATGGCTTTCTGGAGAAAAGGTTCCTTAGGGCTATACCATAAGTTGTGGCACCAGTGCTAAGACCCAATCTACATGGCATAAACATGATATCTCCATAGTATCACTACTTAGTTGGAGTGCTGGAAACTACCTAGTTAGGACAGTGAATCATTCTATAGTCTGTGGGAATATGTCCATCCCTGGGACATCCAGCCTCGGGGCTCATAGCCAGGTTGCCTGGTATATAGTGCTTAGCCCAGTGCTCAATGTAGCCAGGGAAACGAGGCTGGACACAGGGTGGGAGAAGATGGAAATACATGCTGCTGCATTCAACTTGGGTGTGGTGCACAGATGTAATAAGGCCACATTAAGTACCACTGTGGGGTATGGGTAGTATGGGGTCCAGACTGTGACCACTCTTTGGTGGGTGTTTTCTGTGCCATATCTTGTGCTATTAATTTTATGCACAAGTATACTTTTATGGACTGAATTGTGTCCCTTAGTGCACATGTAAAGAACCTCAGCATTCATTGTATTCAGAGATGGGATCTTTAGTAATTAAGATAAAATGAGGTCATTAGGATAGATCCTAACCCAGTATGACTGGTGTCCTACAGGAGGAGATAAAAGACATATATAGAACATGTGAAACCATAGGCAAAAGATGCCTACATGTCATGGAAGAAACAAGCTCTGCTTGATATTGGACTTCTAGTCATCAGATCTGTGTAAAAATATATGTCTGTTGTTTAAGCTACTTGGTTTGTGGTGCTTTGTTATGGTAGTCTGGCATCATCTTATCTAATCCGGCTCACCACTTCCAATGAGGAGACAAGGGAGTGAGGTTCAGGGAGTTCATATGACTGTGTCAAGACCCCCATCCCACAAAAGGGAAGCCAGAACAGGATGCCCACCCTGATGAAGTAGCTGGCAATTGTCCTAGAACCCTGCAGAGCATGACTGGGCCTCAGGGTACAGCAACAGGAACACAGGGAATGCAGTTACTGCTGGGCAGCCCTGCTCCCGAGGGAGTCCCTGCAGAACCTGTGAGAGCTGGGGACAGGCTGGGGAACAGACTGGGTGTGAGGGAAGCAATGTACACAGCATTGGGAGAGGCGAGGACAGCTTGTACCAGCACAGCCTTACCTTGTCATACCTGAGGGCTTGCACGATCTGGGGGATGTAGAACAGGATGGCATCCTACAGAGGAGAAATGACCATGATCTCTAAGGTTAGTCTAACTAACACAGATGATGTTCCAGGGTCCCACCCAATGCATAATGATAGGTAATGGAATCTGCCTTGCTTCTGCTCTGTTCACAGGATGCTGTGCTCCTTTGAGTGCCACAGTAGGACTGAGAACTAGGAAAAGGCCTCTCTCACTTATAAAAATAGCCTGCCTTGGGGAAATGGCTGAAATTTACAGTAGATTCCATGATGCTGGGGTTACAGTGAGTCAGGCTCTAGAACATTCTTCAGACCTTCCCTCCACATGGCTGTCACATGGGATCTCTGGTGTATCTGATACTTTGTTTGGTTTAAGAGGCACAGGTGCATTGTTGTGGGGAGTCTGGAATCAAACTCAAACTTTATTTTTTAACTCAAACTCACTAAAAAATAAATGATTAGAAAACACATCTGGGAAAAAAATAGAAAAAGAAAACATGCCAGAATTAGGACTAAAAATCTATCCTCTACAACTACTTGAACAAAGAAGGGGAATGAAGATGTCTTTTAAGATAGACTCAAATACTTGGGTGCCTTCCAGGTTGATAACGGAACCCTGTCTTCTGTCTTCACTAAATCACTTCAGGAAGCCAGCTCTGGCAGGGCCCTGGGCTTACCGGGGGGAAGGACCTCAGGACTTTCACTCCATATTGTGCTGTGAGAGGGTGTGGTGGATACATGCTGGAGAAGTAGGAGAGGCCTGTAGGTGGATCTGTGGGTGCCCAGCAGAGTACATGGCTGAGCTCTGGTGCATCAGCGTCAATAGTATGCCAGGTGACAAGGAACTGGGGAGAAAATAGGGATGTGGGGTAGTCAGGCAGTCCCTGGGAATCCTCTTGATATATCCAACCCATGTCCACAACACAAAATGGCCACAAAATGTGATGACTGTAAACCACTTATAACAATATGGAAAATGATTCTGATATGTTTAATATACTTCAACCTAACTGCACAACTGCAATTAGGTTGAAGTACTTAGCTGTTTTTCCATGATAAACAAAATAAATGCTATATAATAGAAGCGGAAAATACAGGGAATTATTTCATACCACTGAGATTACCAGGTCCCTGTTTTTATCTAGTTTCTATAATTTCTAGGCATTTCTGGGAGCAGTTTAAACCAGGCCTGGTGTCTGGGCTATGATACCTTGATAGCTTCAGGGACATCACTAACAGCTCCTGGGTCCAATCGAACGAGACGGGTCACTTCATTCCCGATGGCTTCTGTGTTCTTAAACCTAAGGTGCACAGATGTGAGTTGGGTGGCCTCACCAGCAAATACATTCCCCCACAGCCACAAGAGGGGAATGATGAACTAGAGGGATTCAGGTCAATACCAAGTGACAGCTACTCAAACACAAGTGTTTGAAATAGCATTAATAGATCGACTGAAGAAATGCCCAAACTTTCTTAAACAGGAATTAATCTACTCTCATTGTTCAAAGGGCATCCTTTTAGAGTCCTTGCTTTAGAACCCCCACCTTTTACTCTTTTTCAGTCCCATATCCTCTCGTGCTGGCCCTTCATAGTAGCCTATCCATAGGTCAGCTTCTCAGTCTACAGTCTAAGGCCACAAGGCACCTTACTCAGTGTGAGGACAGTCATGAGTTTGCAAGCGTTACTACCCCAGGTATTCCATAAATATGTGCTTTGAAACAATGCAGGAGAACCCATCTGTGGTCTTGCTCTTGAGATCAAATTAGGACCAGAGAAAGCAGAAAGGAGGCAAGTTTGGGCTCCTGGTTAAGAAATATCTGCCTCTCACATATCCACAGGGGCCTGGGGAACCATCTGCTGGGACAGCATCACAGTGGGTCTCTGTAGTCCCTCTCAGCCACCATCAGTCTAAGAATTTTGTCCCTGTCAGAGCTTACAGGACCCTTGGCTGTCAGTTGCAGCACATGATTCCTCTGAGTAGCCTGTGTTCAAAGATGATATCCACGAACAAAACCAAACCCTCCCCAAGCCTGTTTTTGCAGTCTGCCTCCTGGAAGCATAGCTTCTGTAAATCATACTGTGCCTCTGAATTTGCCCTGTTGTTATCTCCCAAGTCTCTGGGGTGCTATGGCACCCCAAGGAGGAGCCTAACAACATCATAAGGATTACTGTGCAACATTTGTACAGAAAGAGTAGGTGGGTATCTTGAGAGAACTGGCCTGCCTGATGTCCTCATCACGATGTGGCCATATCATGCTCCTCAGCATTCATGGCTCAGTTGGCAGGCCCCTGCACAGGACCTCTGGTGAGGGTGGGAGACACGGGCCCACCTGGCTGGCAGCTGAACGGCCAGGTAAGGAGAGATACTCCAGGCGAGGTTCACATTGTCCTTCCACTGCTTCTCACTCAGGCTGATGTACTTGGATCTCCAGTTGGCCACACTGTTCTCTCCAGCCTGGTCAAGCTCCAGCTCTGGGGCTGATAGCGGGTTATACCAAGTGATGAGACGCTCGATCTCGGTGGCCTAGTAATACCAGACACCAATGCCCAATGTACCTTCTGCAGGTACTCACATGCCACCCTCACCTAGGGTGCTGTCTGGCCATGTGGTAGGCAGTGGCCATACCCTTGGGTCTTACCAGCAGGGATAACAGCAGTGTCCTACGCTTCATGTAGTATTTGTGTAGCTGGGAGCCCCGGTTGGTTTTCTTAGACATGCCTAGGGAGGAAAGGCAAAGGACAAGTATGGTTCCTGGCCGCCTAATCAACCTTGTGTTTCTAAACCTAGGGGAAGATGTCTATCACTCTGTTATCTGAGTGAGTGTCCGTCAGGCCACCAGGATGGGGATTCAGACGTGACAGATGTAGGAGCAAATCTCCCACAAACCTGATTTCTTGGAGATGGTTGACATGCCACTAGACAGGGGATAGGTGTTGATCCAGCCTTGTGTGGCCTGTTGCCGAGAGCCCACAGTTATATCCAGGTTACTTCGGGTGTCTTGGTTATCTGTGGGCAAACATTTGTTGATTCTGGGATGAGGAAGCTCAAGAAAAGGCATCATAAAGAGAAATGAACTTTTACCAGAGATAAGGCAAATAGTGGGAGGCCAGGCACTTTCTGTGGCACTGGAATAGATGGAGAAGGATTTTGCCAAATAAACCCTTCAAGTATAATGAGTTTTCCAAACAACTGGGAAGTTTTTTATGCTAACTATACTAGATAGAAAGCTATTTCTAAAGTTTATTGTATCCCTGGCTAGTCTTTTAAAATAGAATAAAATAAATATTATTTTCTTGATAAATGATGAGGGACTAGGGATGTACCTCACTGATAGAGTGCTTGCCTAGTATACATAAGGCCTTGGGTTTGATGCTTAGCACTGCCAAAAATAAATCTTTAAAAAAAATTCTTTTATTTTTTGGTATTGGGGATTGAACTCAGGAGCTCTGGACCACTAAGCCACATCCCCAGCCCTATTTTCTATTTTTTATTTAAGAGACAGAGTCTCACTGAGTTGCTTAGCACTTTGCTTTTGCTGAGGCTGGCTTTGAATTCGGGATCCTCCTGTCTCAGCCTCCCGAGCCATTGGGATTATAGGTGTGCACCACCATACCCAGCAATAAATACATCTTAATAAATGATGATGGCAGTTATCTGATCACTGGCAATGTGTTGATTTTTGATATAGCAGTAACTTGAGGACCTCTGGTGGCCAATTACATGGACTGTTTGCTCTGTTCTAAATGGACCCAGAAATGAACCTTAGAAAGTATCCAGGCACAGTGGTACACTCTTGTAATCCCATCACCTTGGGAGGCTAAGGCAGAAATACTGTAAGTTTAAGGCCAGCCTGGGCAACTTAACAAGACCCTGTCTCAAAATTAAAAAGAGCTGGGGATATAGTTTGGTGGCAGAACACCCTTGGGTTCAACCCCCACTACCAGAAAACAACTGCTTTTTAATGTGTGGTTTGTAATCAGCTACATGCTCAGAAGAATAGGAATATGGTTTCCTTTTGGAGTTTTGCTGCTAGTAAAAGCTTTAGTGTTTCTCCTGGAGCAGTTTGTTCTCGGGCCCCAGAAAATTCTTTGTCCCTATCCACCTTGGCTAGCTCCTGTGTGTTCTTTCAGACTTAGCTCTGATGTCACTGCTTGCAGAAAACCATCTCTGACTTCTCCAACTGCTTTGGCTAAGCCAAATGCCTGTCCTGAAGGGCTGGTCCCATGGTTCCCTCTTCTGAAGTTACCCCCATTTGATAGGCTCCTACTAGATCATGCTGTATTCATCTGAGCACACTGGCCAATGCCAACCTGTAGGGCACCTGAGAACGGAACTGGTACAGGTTAAAGTGATGGTGACAGGTTTCTACTCATAGGCCCCCTGTGCTTGTCATGTGCCTTAGCTTGGGCTGGAGGACAAGTAGTAGCAGCCAGGCAAGCTGTGGACCTCCAACAACAAACAGCATGTCTGGGCCTAACTGCTATCCTGGTTGGCTCATTCAGGGATGTACATGGCATATCCCTGTCCCCTTGTCCCCCCACCCCCAGCAGATGCACTGCTGAAGGCAGTACTTACCTGGGGGAACGAGCTGGCTGGCAGTCAGGTACTTCTTATCTGAGAACATGGCAGTCCAAAATTTAATCATTATGCTTATGTCTTCACGCAGCCTCTTCTCTCCTTGAGTAGGGAACTTTGGAGGACAACTTCAAACAACCACAAGAGGATAAGAGTTGAGTTTGCAGAGTCAGGGCCTAGAGGCCAGTCACATAACACAGTGAGAGGTGACAGAACACAATGGTTCCTTAATGTTAAGAGGTTAGCCTGGAGTTAGTCATTATCAGTGATGATCTCAGTGGTTTTCACAGTGAGGTGTGCTGGTTTTAAGAGCCTTCTCCTGCCTACCTCCATCACTACCCTCTGCAATGTCTAAAAGGTCATGACAACTGAGCTATCCGTATACAACAACAAAGTCTATATTTTCAAAGGCCCAAGTAGTAGGTATTTGCAGTTTTTCATGCAATAACCAATTAAATCACCAGGAAAGGTAAATGACATGCACGTAATCTGTTTCTTCTCTGTTTTTTTGTTTTTTGAGATAGGGTCTTGCAATTATTGTCCAGGCTGGTCTTGAACTCCTGTGCTCCAGTGATCCTTCCACTTCAGCCTCCTAGGTACTGGAACTACAGGAGCACATCACTGTGCCCTGTGGAACTTAATCTCTTAAATCAATTGAACTAAGAAAATTTGCATGCATCTTGTTGGGAGGCTACCCTCTTAGTACACACATGCACATGCAGATATAAGGCATAGGACTGATGATAATAAAATCCAGCAGTCCATGGGTTGATGAATTATAAGGTCAGTAAGTATGAACAGGCAAACTGACCCTTTGTGAGTGAACTCCTAGGGTTTGGGATAAGAGGGTATGTGTAGGGTGGGATCTGTTCTATACCTGAAATAGTCAAAGGCAGTTGAGTAGATCTTTTCACGAAGCACATTGCGGATGGTTGCATTTGGAACCACGTCAGCATGCAGGAGGGACAGCCCCAGAGTCAGCAATCTGAGAGAGAACCCCAGGCCTAAGTCAGAGTGGGAACCCTGGTTTAGGGCCATGTCTCAGGGGGGTGCTGGCCATTCTCCTGAGTAAATCATGCAGCCCTAGAGCTCAGGGAACATTTCTGGCCAGTAGATCTTGGACTGGAGCATCAGCCAGGTAAATATCAGTCACAGATTACTTTTACCCCAAAGATTTTTTTTTTGGTCATTTTTGGAATCAAGTCCAGGGCCTCACTTATGCTAAGGCAAGTGCTCTACCACTGACCTACACCCTCAGCCCAGAAAAAATGATTGATGTATGTATATAGGTGACTCTATGACCAGTGTGATTCTGCAATCTGTACAGTCAGAAAAATGAGAAATTATACCCCAATTGATTCAAATGTATGAATTGCTAAAATCATTGTAATATCGTGTGTAGCCAATAAAAAAAAATAAAAAAACCCACAAACTTTCATTTTTGTTGGGATAAAAGTGAACAATATGTGTTATTCTGCCTAGGCCAGATATTTCAGTCTCACAAACTATCTGTAGGCTAAACTCTTGAGGTACAGTCATCTGAAAGTGCAATAAAGTAAGAATATTTATGAGAGAGAGAGAGAGAGAGAGAGAGAGAGAGAGAGAGAGAGAGAGACAGAAAGAGAGAATAATTTTCCATGTAGCTGGTTTCTTCTAGACTAGGCTCTTAGCAAGGTGATGTGAGACATAGGAAGGGGAGGCACTATTCCTTCCTGCAGGGATTTTATAATCCTGGGCTGGGAGAGATTATGAGTCCCCTTGAAGGGTGAGACAAAAATTTCTATAGGATAAAAAGCCATGGAAATCCCACAAAAGAAAAATACAGTTCTAATAGGGATCTTATAGAGGGGTAGACCCCAGCTGTTGAAAAGTTTGGAAGACCTGGGAGTGTGATGGGCCCTAAGGAGGAATAGCTTCTCATATAGCAGGGTTACCAGGCTCCAGGGCAAGTAGCTGTAGGAGCCAAGACTGGGGATACTGGGAGGCAACATGGGTAGTCAGGCTGAGTAGGAGGAGCATAACACACACCAAGCCCATGCCACAGAGGGTCATCCTATAAAGGGGATGGAGGACCTGTGGTGGGGAATGCAGACAGCTGGTTGGTCCAAGTCAGAGTGGTGAGAGAGAAGTGAGGCTGTGGATAGGAAAGGAAGTAAGAAGCCAGACATATTACAGGGGGAACCAAAAATATTTGCGTCTGGCTACATAGGAGGGTTAGAGGACAGAGAGCCATCTATAACAGAAAGGGAAGACAGGTGGAGAGCACACTGAGCAAGGCGATTTCTCTGTATGTACAAGGCTGCTCACGGCATATTGGTGCAGGCAGATACTGAAAAGAAGTGGCTGATCATCTCTATGGCAATTGGGATGGGATGCAAATTGTTTCCTAGTATATCATTCCTGTTACATTTTATAAAAGTACTAATCCTTAACAGATTATATATTAATAAAAAAGAGAACTTGGGCTGGGGTTGTGGCTCAGCAGTAGTGCGTTCACCTAGCACGTGCAAGGTCCTGGGTTCAATCCTCAGCACCACATAAAAATAAATAAAAGTATTATGTCCAACTACAACTAAAAAAAGAAAAAAAAAAAAAGAGAACTGGTCCTTTCCTTCAGCTTGTTTGAGAAGCACAGTCCCACTGAGTAGCCGGTGGGCTGTAGGGACATGGGTCTAGAGCTCAGGGGAAGGGCAATCAGAGAAGGCTGCAGCAGTGAGGGCCTCTATTGTGGCTGGGATAGAGCAAATACCACACCAACCACAGGCCCTGCATAGAGGATGGCAGAGGCCAGATTCTAGGGAGAAGGGCACAAGTAGAGGAGCTGGGGGCAGGGGATGTTTTCACTAGGTAGAAAGTTATTGCCTCAGTGCAATTAGGAAGGATGTGCTTGATCAGCTCTTCCTGATCATACTATGGCAACTCAGTAAAATTTGTTTCATATTGTATAGAAGCACTATGACAAACACAGCACACCGCACCGGAGACAACACCTGACATATACTACTCCACATATGCCCACATGCCAGTCACAGGACATGTCAGTACTCCCCAGAGGAGGAGAGCCCTCACTTGAAACGGGGTCCAATGGCTGCCACATGCCGGTTCATACTCCCTTTGGCACCACCAATATTCAGAGACATGGAGCGCTGCAGCAGGCTGGAGAAGATCTCCACTTGGTCAGAGCTGCAGTACTTGGCAATCTCAAACCGCTGTACCAGGAACTAGGCAAGAAAAAAAAACATGGTGCAGTGACAGGGCTTGGTCAGCTTGTATCAGAGCCAGTGAAGTTAGCTGAAGGGCTCTGATCTGACGTAATAGCAGGAGGGATTGGGAGAGAGGTCTGAAGTAGTTAAACTCTCTCTTAGGTCTGGCCCTCTCCTCCAAACTGATTTGCCTGGCCCCAGATAAGGCCCTGGCCCCCAAAGTCAAGGGGGAAGAGCACAACAGAGTTTTTGAGGGGGGAGAAGTGGGGACAGGCACATACATCAATCCAGATGTAGTGGGGAGTCACTTCAGGGGGACAAGGTCTAGGCTGACTCGCTTCTGATGCTGCGAGGGGATCTGCTTCCTTTGTCTCAGCAGAAAACAGGCCGAACTTCTGCTCCACCGTCATGTGCCAGGCCCCTGCCATCTCACGCATAAACTGCAAATATAAAACAACATTAGCTATTCAGCATAGAAGGGGGATACTGTTTCATTTTTAAATTATAAAACGAATATATGCTCACTGAAAAAAATTTAGAAATCAAGGAAAGTATGAAGAAAAAAATTAAGATAATCTATAACCCCACTTCCCAGGGCTCATCCATATTAGTGGGTCTTGTTGCTAAGCTACATTCTTAGCTCTCTCTCTTTTTTTTTTCCTTGAGTCAGTGTCTCACTAATTTGCCCCAAATGGACTGGAATTTGAGATCCCCCCTGCCTCAGCCTCCCAAGTTTCTGGGTCTACAGTTATGTACCACACTACAGTACCCAGCCATATTAGTGTTTGATGAGCATCCTTCCAGCCTTTTTTCCAGGCTAGGTTTTGTTTGTCCCAGTTCATGGTGTTAAGTGGGACAGGATACAAGATGGCAGGATACCTGGAATGCCTGATGCCATATGGGTCAACAGGCTTCATTCTGGTGAGCCTTCCTAACAATCCTGAAAACTGCCTGTGGTTGAGGAAATGAGGTGACTTAGGGTCTCTGAACTAGCAAGGCATTCTGGCTTTAGAATCAGTTCCTTTTTATAGTTCTCATGGACTCTGTACAATGCTTGCATCCTGCTAGCCAGACCCAGAATGACCCAGGGAGCCAAGGGGAGACTGCAACTGCTATGGGCTGAGTTGCTCCCACTGTTTGGCCACACTCAACTAGGTCCCCTTCTATGTGGAGGCATGAGAAGGGGCCATATGGAGCAGAGTGGTGGCCTAGAAGACATGTAGGTACTAGACAGAGTAAGGAGGTGCCAGCTCACACTTGGAAAATGCTCACAATCTGTGAGTTTTTCATAGGAAAGACCAGGAAGGAATAGTTGGTGCCTGTATCAGCAAGAGTTTCCATTCCTGTGTTGGCCCAATAACATTAGCCAGTTTCTTCAAGGGCTTGAGACGTCCTTGGTGGTGACAAGGCCTGGTAAGTAGGATATATACCATAGATTCTTCTCCAGCATCCTACCCTCTCTCCTTCCTCAGGGTGATGGCTCAGGGTTTTCAAGTGGCTGGTCAGAAGCACTTGCACCCAGGCTCCCTGCTAGTTGGACTGTTTTTTAGGTTCTTATTAGCACCAACGAGTAAGGTAAGAGACTTAGGAAAGGCCCTAGGAAAGCCAGAGCACGTTTTGTAAAATGGTATCTTGTCACATTCCACCCTCCCCCTGCCTGAAAGTAAAGAAACCATCTGGAAGACATCAGGAAGAAGACGAAGGTCACCCACACTATGGGTGGCATTGTCACAGACAGGATCCCAGGCTACCAAATAGCTGTCTGTAGTTTCTGAGTCTGGCTTCTGCTGCTTCTTTTTATATATATATATTTTTAATTGTAGATAGACACAATACCTTTACTTTATTTATTTATCTTTTTATATGGTGCTGAGGATTGAACCCAGGGCCTCTCATGAGTGCTTTACCTCTGAGCCATAACCCCAGCCCCTGGCTTCTGCTTCTTGTAGCCACATGTCTTATGTAGAGGATGAGGGAGCAAAAAGGTGTGTGTGTGTGACCATGGGTCCTGCATGTGCATGGGGAAAAGAACTGAGAAGGCCAAGGATCCAAGCAGAGATGATGCTCCCATTTTTTTCCTACTGCCACGTCCTGACAGCTGTCTCTGTGTCAGGGTTTCCCAGGCTCTGGGAATAGAGTCAGTCATGAAAAAAGACAACATATCCACAAAGTTTATGATGGGGGCCACACACAAAAAGTAAGCAACAAAGGATATTGATAAACAATAAAGAAAAAAACAACAGTGTGACTTGAAAGTTCGTACGAGTATGTTTTAGATAGGATGGCCAGGAAAGCCCTGGTAGGAAGAGGACATCTGAGATAAGCCCTTGAGGTAACCAGGAATGAGGTGTCTGACTGCCTGAGAAGAGGAAACAGGTGATGAAGCGCAAGGGGAGTGTGGGAGGCCATCCTCGCACGTGATTTGAGTTACCTCCCTGGCTGGGTGAGAGGCGCTGTGTCAGAGCTTTTCCCCACCCTTCTCCAGGTCCGAGGGCTTGTCTGTGTAGAGGCTGCCTGGCCACTGCCCTGAAGACCCAATCGTTGCCCCTGACCTTGGGATGCTGCCCCCCTTAACCTTCATTGGATGGGATTTTCCCTGGAACTTTGTTCCCCAATAAAAGCCCACTCCCTGGTGTGTTCTCTCTCTCTCTCTCACTAGTCTCTTCTGTAAACCATGCTACCGCATTAGGTGGCTGGAGGAGGGAGCTAGAAGAAGCCATCCTGGAGCTGGTATTAAAGGTAATAAGAGTCTTGTCTCTCTCTTTTTTTTAATATTTATTTTTTAATTCTCGGCAGACACAACATCTCTGTTGGTATGTGGTGCTGAGGATCGAACCCGGGCCGCACGCATGCCAGGCGAGCGCAATACCGCTTGAGCCACATCCCCAGCCCCAGAGTCTTGTCTCTTTAATTTAAAACTCCCTAGCATTTACGAATGAATCGAACCTTCTTTCATGAAGCCAGCCCCCATGTGGCAGAGGGGAGCAACCTAGGAGGGTAGGGACAATAGGAACCAAGCATGTTTATAGCACAGCAAGGGAGACAGAGGGTGGCAAAGGCAAGGTGGCAAGGGGGGCTTGCAGATCAGAAATAAGTCTGCCTTCCACTCTGAATGAGCAGTGGGTGCTGACAAGTCTGGGGCAGAGGAGAGAACTGATCTGACTCAGGTTTTACTGACTACATGTGGAAGGGGGGGAGGTTGAGCAGGATGCAAGGGGCCACCTCTGAGGTCCAGGGGAGAGACAAGTGAGCCTAGGGTGGGAGGAGCAGCTGGGATACTGGGAAGCAGCCAGATTCTAGATCTATTTAAAGAGGAAAAGATAAAGCTTACACAATTTGCAGAGGGTTATTTTGGAGAAGTCCCAAAACAGGGAATTGAAGATGACTCTACGGTGTTTGGTCTGAACAGAGGGAAGGATGATGTGGACATTTACAGTGATGGGGGGATGGGTGACCAGGGTAGGTGGAGACTGGAAGTGAATTTGAACATGTGAAGCTGGAGGTACTGATTAGTTAACCTCATGGAGTTTGGGGGCAGGTGGCCGGAAGAATGCACCTAGAGGGCTGGGGTTGTGGCTCAGTAGCAGACTGCTTGCCTTACACATGTGAGGCACTGGGTTCGATCCTCAGTACCACATAAAAATAAATAAACAAAATAAAGATATTATGTCCATGTATAACTAAAAAATATTTTTTAAAAAAGAATGTACCTAATGTGTGGGGGTATCATGACCAGGATAGATGATGGTGCTGGTATAACTGCTTGATAGGTAAGAGAAGTCCTGGGGCATGCCTGTGCTGATGAGTTCCTGACTGAGCTCAGAAGACTTCCTTGCTTCAAAGGGATAAAGGAGTTCACAAAATTTACAAAGGCCAGGAGCCCCAGGGAAGAAGTTAGGTCCCCTGGTATGGTTTGGATAAAGTGTCCCCCCAAAGAGCTCATGTGTCAATGCAGGTATATTTAGATCTTTTTAAATTTATGGATTATTAATGGATTAATAGATTAATTATTTGAAAAGACTACTGTATTAGGTGGTAACTATAGGGTAGGGTGTGGCCAGAGGGAGTAGGTCATAGTGCGCAAGCCCTTGATGATGATTTACATATTTTATCCCTGGTTCTTCCTGTTCTGTCAATTTTCTGACTGCCATGAGCTGAGCAGCTTCCCTCCACCATGATGTTCTGTCTTTTCTGGACTAAACCTCCGAAACCTCTAAGCTGTTCATGTTGGGTATTTTGGTCACAGCAACAAAAAACAACTAACATATGCAATAATGGGTGCAGTACCCAAAGATCTAAAAGGGATGATGAGTAGCTTTCTCTGGGCTAATTGGTCCCTCTACAGCTCAGGTCTTGCTAGGTGAGGTCTATGATACCTTCTCCCTATCACCAGGGATTCCCAGGGGCTCCTCCAAACTACCCATCTGATCTGCAGACTGACTGGGAGGACAGAAGTACAAGGGTAGCCAGAGCCCAGGCATAATGTGAATGCCAACTACAGTGGTCAGAAGCCTCTAACCAGTTCTGTGAAATGGTAATAGTTATAATGCCAGCTTGAAGTTTGAGGATGGCATAACGCAGCATGTGGAAAGGAATTCTAAACAGCAGTGCTGTCTTTAGAGTCACAATTTGTGTTAAAACAAGGGCTTCCAGAAGAAAGCATAAGAAGAGGGCAATCTCTGTCTCTCCTGAAGAGTGGGAGTTCCCCTGAGAGTGCAGCCCTACTGGTTTCAGAAGGGGCAGCCATTGGTGGAGCTGATAGGCTTCAGGTGGGCAAGCTCCCCTGAGCAGACTGTCCTACCTTTTATAGCTTAAATGTCCTTGGCCCCATCAACTAAACACCTTTAGCTACTAGATCAATGTTAACCAAAAACACCTCCAGTAGCTCTGAAAGTCTCTGAGGGAATTTCTATTGAACTAGGAGGTTTGATAGTCTTAAACACAAACTGTCTGTAGACAGAGAACGGGGCTGAGACCTGGAACAGCCCACACAGGGCTGGGTGTGGGTAAGATGTCCCAAAAATGTACTAAAAATCCTTCCATGATCCCTTTCCCAACTTGGCTAGAAGTGGGAGAGAAGGAAAAATTGAGAGGAGTAGAAAGAACCCCCTCCCCTCCTTTTAGGACTCATCCCTGGGAGAAAGGACAGTCATCACATAAGAAAGACCCCTTACTCTCTGGAAAAATAAAATAGCAATATTCCACTATTGCCAGTTTTTCTTTCTTTTTATTTTTTTTAATTATAAATGGATAGAATACCTTTATTTATTTTTATGTGGTGCTCAGGATTGAACCCAGTGCCTCACACATGTGAGGCAAGTACTCTACCAAGGAGCTACAACCCCAGCCCAAATTGCCAGTTTTTCTATATACAGTTAGCCCTTTTATCCATGGGCTTTAAATCTGTGGATTCAACTAATTATAGATTTAAAAATATTTGGACAAAATTTGTGTCTGTTACTGAATAAAATCAGTCTTTTTTTTCTTATCATTATCCTCTAAAAATACAGAATAATAACTATTTACATAGCATTTAAATTATATTAGGCATAAAAGTAACCTAGAGATGATTTAAAGAAGAGAGAAGATGTGCATAGATCATATGTTTATGCTACTCCATATTATATAAAGGACTTGAACATTTGATGATTTTGGTATTTGTAGGCAGGGATACTAGAACCATTTCCCCATGGATACCAAGAGATAACTGCAAACAATATCCAATATGCAATTAAAAATCTTGAAACAGTGAAGAAAAAATAAGTAGTGAAAAATAACTACTGTAAATATGTTCAATGATTTATAAGAAATTATAGAAAGAATGGGTGAAGATATTTAGAATATTGCCAGGAAATACAAACTGTAAAAAAGAATCAAAGAAGCTAGACATGGGTTACATACAACTGTAATTCCCAGGAACTTGGGAGACTGAGGCATGATGATCAAAAGCTCAAGGCCAGTCTCAGCAAATTAGTGAGACCTTATTTAAAAAATAAAAAGGGCTAGGGATGTAGCTGGTAGAATGCCCCTGGGTATAATCACAAGTATTGAAAAAAAAAATCCCAGATCTGAGAACTATGTCTTAAATAAAAAATACATGACAGTTTTACAATGAATAAAGCAGAAGAAAGGATCAATGAATTGGACAATAAAAAGTAACCAAAATGAGCCAGGTATGGTGGCATACTCCTACAAACCCAGCAGCTCGGGAGCCTGAGGTAAGAAGATCACAAGTTCAAAGGCAGCTTCAGCAATTTAGCAAGACCCTAAGTGAGACATGGTCAGTCTCTAAATACTTTTATGCCTAATACAAAAAAAGGTTTTGGGATGTGGCTTAGTGAACTTGAGTTAAAAAAAAAATAGTAACCCAAATGAAAGCTGGATTGATGGTCCACACCTGTAGTTCCAGTTACCTGGAAGGCTCTATTAATCAATGCAGCAGGAGTTCAAGGTTGGCTTGGGAAACAGTGGGATCCTGTCTCAGGAAAAACCAAATAAACAAAAGGTACCAAAACAGGGTTGGGAGTATAGCTCATTGGTAGAGTATTTGCCTGGATTTTATCACCAGCACTGAAAAAAATAAAGTAATCAAAATGAAAACAGAACAAGAGAGTGAGAGTGAGAGCAAGAGAGGGAGTGAGCCTACAACAGAGAGTGAGGGAAAAAGAGAAAGACTCATGAGAACCCTGATGACCTATGGGATAACATCAAGTCACCTACATGTTTAAACATAGAATTCCAAATAAAATAATGGGGTGAAAGAAAAAAATAATGGTCTAAAATTTTCTAAGTTTGACGAAAAACCTACATCTCTAATTTAAGAAGCTTGATAAACTCTAATAGGATAAATACACAGAAAACCACACCTAGGCACATCATAGTCAAAGTACTAAAAATTAACTGGGCATGGTGTTGCATACCTATAATACCAATGATAGTGGAGGCTGAAATAGCAGAACTGCATGTTTGAGGCCAGCCTCAGCAATTTAGCAAGACCTCAGCAACTTAGCAAGATCCTGTCTCCAAATAAATAATAATAAAAAATAAGAACTGGGGATATAGCTCACTGGTAAAATGCCCGTGGATCAATCCTTAGTACCAAAAAAGAAGAAAAACGTACTAAAAATTAAAGATAAACATCTTAACAGTAGCCAAGGAAAATAACAAGAGAAAGAATAAGAATGCTGACTTCTCTCTAGAAACAATGCAAATCAACAGACAACAAAAATAAAACCTACCATGCTAAGCAATAAAACAAAAAACTGTAAAGTTAGAACATCAGATGCATAAAAAATGAAGGTGGTAAACGTGAAAGAGTGTTATTTACAGCAGACCTGCATAACAGGAAATACCAAAGGAAATTCTTTGGAGTGAAGAGAACAATTGCAAATTTAAGTCTATAGGAAGACTTCAAGATAGTGAGAAAGGGAATATGCTAGTATAAATTTATGAGAAGAGTTTTGACTATCAGAACAAAAATAACAATGTTATAAGGCATACAGTGCTGTAGTAAAATAGATGAAAACAAGACACAAAAGATATGGGGGAGAAGTTGGGTGTATTGGATGGATATAATGGCAATATTACCATCTTTGTAGAATCTCTTTCTAGAAGTTGACAACAACCATCCTAACAGCAGCAGTCAACATTTACTGGATGCTCACTAGAACATAGGTTTCCTTGTTATGATTCTTGGGATGCAGATAAGAAGCCTGTGTAACACTATTCTGGAGTCAGAGCCCTGCATGACAAGTATGACTTCCAGAGACTGTTCTGAACACTTGTCATGAAAGCAGAGGTGGCTAGGCTGAGAACTTGTGCCCTCCTAAGCTTCACCGAAAAAGAGGCACCTGAGTCCATGGCCCAGAAACTCAGTCATCTTTTTCTTTGGAGAAGCAAGGTGGGTATCCCTCCCTGACAAGGTGAACTACCAGAGGCCTACTGGACCAAATGTCTCCTTAGAAATATGAATGTGCCATTGATACAAATCCTATACAATTATAAAATACCAGGAAAATGTGAAGTATTATGATTATTGCCACCATCACCTGCCTAGAACAGTCGTCATCGTCTTTTTTTTTTTTTTTGACAGTGCTGGGAATTGAACCTGGGCCTCAGACATGCTAGGCAAGCACTCTATCACTGAGCTATATCCTCAGGCCCCTTTTAAAACAATTTTGTTTTTTTGTAGTTGTAGTTGGTCAGAATGCCTTTATTTTATTTATTTATTTTTTATAGTTGTAGATGGACAGCATGCCTTTATTTGTTTAGTTTTTTATGTGGTGCTAAGAATAGAACCCAATGCCTCACAGATGCTAGGCAAGTGCTCTGCCACTGAGCTACAGCCCTAGAGCTCCTCAGCCCTTTTTGAGACAGGATCTTGCTAAGTGCACAGGCTGGCCTCAAACTTGTGATACTCCTGCCTCAGATTCCCCAGTAGCTGGATCACTATGCCAGCTCTGCCTAGAATATTCTAATTTCATCTTTGGAAATACTCCAATTTCCTTCAGGGAACAAGAAAACCAAAGGATTTTTTTTGATCACTAAGATGATCTTAAGAAGCACAGGGAAGCTAGACTGTGGAACCAACCCAGATGCCCTTCAATAGATGAATGGATAAAAAAAATGTGGCATTTATACACCATGGAGTATTACGCAGCACTAAAAAATGACAAAATCATGGAATTTGCAGGGAAATGGATGGCACTAGAGCAGATTATGCTTAGTGAAGCTAGCCAATCCCTAAAAACCAAATACCAAATGTCTTCTTTGATATAATGAGAGCAACTATGAACAGAGCAGGGAGGAAGAGCAGGAAGAAAAGATTAACATTAAACAGAGACATGAGATGGGAGGGAAAGGGAGAGAAAAGGGAAATTGCATGGAAATGAAGGGAGACCCTCATTGCTATACAAAATTACATATAAGAGGTTGTGAGGGGAATGGGAAAATAAACAAGGAGAGAAATGAATTACAGTAGATGGGGTAGAGAGAGAAGATGGGAGGGAAGGGGAGGGGGGACAGTAGAGGATATGAAAGGTATCAGAATGTAACAGTTACTAATAGGGCATTATGTAAAATTGTGGATGTGTAACCGACGTGATTCTGCATTTGGGGTAAAAATTGGGAGTTCATAACCCACTTGAATCTAATGTATGAAATATGATATGTCAAGAGCTTTGTAATGTTGTGAACACCAATAAAAAAATTACAAAATTATAATACCAAAAGTAAAGGAAGTGATGGACTGCCCCCCCCCCAAAAAGAAAAAAGCAGCACAGGAAAAAAAATATTGTGTAAAATTTCCTTCTGGCTATATGCATAAGGAATATAAGAAGCATAAATTAATTTTGTTTAGATTTGAGATCCATCCACGATATCTCATTATGTACATGCAAATATTGGAGATTCTGAAAGACTCCAAATTCTCAAATACTTCTGGTCCTAAGCATTTTGGATAAGGAAATATTTAACCTGTATAACCTTGCTTGTAGGCCCCATACAAGAGGAACTCCAGAAATACAGATTCAGGAAAAGGTGGCTGATCCCAAAAGGTAGCAGGCCAAAATAAATACCCTTGTCACAAATGCAACTGTTCCCAATCAGATCCAGTGTCAACAGGTGTTCTTCCAATTTCAGTAGAGAAATGGCTCCCTCTACTGAGCTTTTGAAAAATACTGGCTGTATAAGCACCATGCTTTAAAATACACACTGTTCTTTCTATTCCCATGACAGTTGTATGGTCAGCAATGGATAACACAATCCACTGGAGAGACCAAATCTTGAGATGTTGAGGGGCTTGCTCCTTGGTCTCCATAATGACTAGTGGTGACTCCAGTGGAGCATCCATTTCTTATCCTACCTTCCCTCAGAGCTGACCCATGGTCCTACCGGTACTTCGACTCCATTCTTGCCAGCCAGTAGCCACTCCCAGCAGGCCAGGGCGGTCTCCATGCCATGTTCATTGAACATCCGGAGGGGACCCCAACACAGATGATGAAGGAGCTGTGGGTCACAATCTGGAACCAAACATATGCTTTTCAGAGATCTACAACCCTGTCTGGACCTGAAACATGGCTTGACTGGGTTAACAAGATTCACCCCTGGCTGGGGCCAACAATGGCTTTCTTTTTTTTTTTTTTAAAGAATTTTTAATATTTATTTTTAAGTTCTCGGTGGACACAACATTTTTGTTGGTATGTGGTGTTGAGGATCGAACCCGGACCGCACGCATGCCAGGTGAGCGCGCTACCGTTTGAGCCACATCCCCAGCCCAACAATGGCTTTCTATTTACTTTTCACTCATAAGAGATGCCATGGAGATCTCTACTGGGGAAGCTCCAGCTCTTTCTTCAGCCCAGACTCCAGCTTATCACTAAGGTGAACATTCACTTAGAAACAATCCCAGAATTCCAACGAGCTTTTGTGTGTTACCTTCACTGCTAATGAGCATTGCAGTCAGCTTGAACATGGCCTGAGTATAGTGCTGGGGATTACTGTGGTCCAAAGCTGTACTCAGATCCTGGACCATCATTTTGTTCAGATCAGACATCTGGCCTGTGGCACCTGAGAACCGAATCATTCCATATACCTGCAAGAAGCATGTTTGTTAACAACCTTGCATGTAATTCAGCCATGTGGGCGGGGCTGTGGCAGCTACCTAACCATACTCATGATAGGACCAGACAGTACCTTACTGTTTCAACTAAAGCTCATTTCAATGATGTTACCACAATGGGCAACAGTTTTTTTCTCTTTCCTTTTTTGTTTTTTGGTGCTGGAGACTGAACTCCAGGCCTCATATATGTTAGACATGAACTCTCTACCACTGAGACATATCCCAGTCCTTATACATTTCTCTTTCTCTTCTCTAAGATGGGGGTCTTACTAAATTGCCCAAGCTAAGCTGGCACTCTTAATCTTCCTTCCTCAGCCTTCCGTATAGTTGGAATTACAAGTGTGAGTCACTCCACCTACTTCTTACAACATTTTCTGAAAGAACTTTTCTTCTAGAAAAGCATGTTTGTATTTTCACCTCTACAAATATTCCTCTAGGGCTGGGATCTGATCTCCTGTCATTGTACTCAGCACTGTGCCTGAGGTCTGACCCATGGCAGAACTGCATGAACCTGAACTGGCTAAATAAATTTTCTCTATACTCAACTGATGACTCAAACAAGAAGATCTGTCTCAGGTTTGTTTTGTTTTGTTTTTTAAGGTACTGGGGATCACATTCTAGGCAAGTGCTCTATCACTGAGCTACATCCCTAGCCCTGCATCAGTATTTTTAAAGTTAGAAATAATGATTTTTTCCAGCCAGGAGTGGTGGTGCACACCTGTAATCCCAGTGGCTTGGGAGGCTGAGGCAGGAGGCTGGAGAGTTGAAAGCCAGCTTCAGCAATGGCAAGGTGCAGAGAAATTCAGTGAGACCCTGTCTCTAAATAAAATAAAAAATGGGGCTACAGATGTGACTCAGTGGTTGAGTGCCCCCAAGTTCAATCCTGGGTACAAAGGAAACAAAAAGGGAGAAAGAATTATTTTTTCCAGAGCTGCTTTTTTTTTTTTTTATTCACAAGACTGATTGTAAAGGATATCTATTTTTTTTTCCAAAAAAAAAAGCCTAACTCCCAAAGAAAGACCTCCCACTGCCACCAGGATATTCAAAACAATGTGGAACAGATTCTCAGAGCAATTTCCAGTGTGGTCAGTGACTGGGTCCCACCTGTCCAGGTTCAGTGGAGAACAGTCACTGGAATATGAAAGTGGCAGAATATTCAGAGAGAGAAGTAGATCCCCATTCAGACCAGGTCATTGATGAACTTACAGAGTTCATCAAGAATTTTTTTTTTCACCTTATTTTTTTATTTTCCCTGTACCAGGAATTGAATCCAGGGTGCTTAACTACTGAGCTATATCCCCACCATTTTTATTCTTTATTTTGTGTCTCATTAAGTTACTTGGGGCCTCAGTAATTTGCTGAGGCTAGCTTTGAATCATCAATCCTCCTGCCTCAACCTCCTGGGTTAGAGGCTGGCTTGCCAGGCATCTTAGTAATGGTGTCAACTAGGTTCTGAACTTTGTGGAGGAAACTGAGGGATGAAGCTACTGGAATAAATGGTAGTGTGGTGCGTGACAGATATAATTACTGATCCTGTTCTTCCTGTGTAATTCAGGGACTGGTTAAAATCTTAAACTTGGGAGCATTGGTTTCTTCATCTGTACAATGGGAATGATAATATGTACATCAAAACAAAAGTCCAGAGGAATGCCTGGCATTCAACAAATGTTTGCTACCACTTAAAGAATAAAGCCAAAAAATTTAATGCCTCAGCATAGTCAGAGCATGCATAAAGTCACCCTCTCACAGAAGTTTAAAGTAATTGACATAAATACTCCAGAATGTGCCAGTGAGTGTCAGGACTCCATGCTCCACAAGCCACCTACAATGAACAAATTACACATTTCCCAGACCCCTTGTTCAAATTCCACTGGGAAAGAGCCAATTGGCATCAAAACAGGAGGATGCTCTAAAGCCCTGAACACAAAGGCAAGAGAGGTACCTCGCCTGCGTAGCGGTTGCGCAAATTCAAGGATGCCATGAAGTTGGAGTAATCTTTCTTCACACAGGCTGGGCGCTCGGTTAGCTGAGTTGCCTAAAAATAATGACAATTATTACACACTGCCAAAACATGGTCTTTTCTTCCTGTTTATAATGGCAAAGGAAAAGTTCATATTCAGAGACTGTTGAAAATCTTTAGTGCTGGCAAGTAAATATAATAAAATATTCTAGAACACTCTCTAGAACTCTTAGATCCCATGTGAAAAAGTTTTTAAAATTCTGATGTGAGAAATTCTTTCTGGAAGGTAATTTGTAAGGATGATTGAAGGTGGAGGAAAAATCTAGCAAAGCCTTTAAACGTCTAATAGCTTGCCCAAATGTCTAGCAACACAAGACAGAAAGGTGTGTCCCTCACTAAATGAGAGAAATGTTTGCAAAACACCTCCAACATATAGATACTCTGCTTCAGTCTTAGATTCCCAACCTCACTTCCCTCCCTCCTGGATTTAAAAGGCCTCAGTGGTTTTAGCAACTTCTCTTCCTAATCTGGGCTTTTTGCTGCTGCCAGCTCTGCAAAGGTCCCACTTGGCTAGGTAGCACTGGAGACTACAACATGCATTTAAAAGGCCAGTCTTTCACATTTTCCCTTTAGTGTTAATTACTACAATTCAGTGGAACCTACCAAATTCTTATAATACAGATACTACTGGGAAAGAGGAATTTCTCAATTGTTGCAATTTTGTGGGGTGGGCAGAAAGAGAATCAGGAGAAGAAAATATAAATTATGGAAAAACTAAAACACAAGCAAAAACAAATTAAATGGTTCTTATTTAATCATAAAAGTGCTTTACATTTTTTGGAGACATTTTGGCCTTTGGTATCAAGCAGGCCTGTATTCAAACTTGGCATGACAATGACCAGCTGTGAGACTTAAGGGGAAGTCACTTAATATATCTGAACTTGGATGTGCTCCCCTGAAAAGGGAATAATCATGCCCCTCTCAAAAGGCTCTTATGGGGGATAATAAGATATACAAAGCCCCTGCAGCAAATGGTCAAAGTATACACTAGCTTTCTCCCTTCCAAAATTGCTCCCATCTGTCCCCAGGTACCCAGCATATTCCACCTCAGTCTGCTAGAGGACAGAAAAGTGGACCTTGAGAAGTGCTGTAGGAGGGCTCTGAAGAGGTTTCCTGACTCGGTTCTCTAGTTCTGTAGGCCTGAAATCCTGCTTCTGAGACGGCCCCTCCCTTGCAGTATTGTGTGATGTGTTGGGCAGAGGCAGCAGTCTCTTGCACTTGACATTAAGCTGGGGCACTTTGGTCAGGATATGGAGCACAACCAACAATTAGACACATAACACCAGGTATTCTTTCCTATTTAGCAACAGAGAGGGGAAAACCTAGCTTACATCTAACTTTCTAAGGGCAAAGATTATTATTATTATTATTATTATTATTATTATTATTTTGGTGGTACTGGGGATTGAACCTAGGATTGAATCTGGGTACCACCCAATTACTCTTAGTCAACAGACTCACCATAGGTAGTATAGGCTATGGATGACAAGGGGCCTTTCCTGAAAGCTACCCATAAGCTTGAGTCCTTTCCCCCTATAATGCTGCTTCCATGATTTAAGGGGGTCACTGCTTCACAGGAGGCATACACATACCCCCAGAGTTGTGTTCTGCTTGTTATAGCCAGCAAAGTGAAGGATGCTTTCAGTGGCCATAGCCAGCCCAGTGTGCTGGGATAGTCCTGACACCCAGTTCTGATGTTTGTTCAGATATTCCTGAAATAAGAAGACAACATGTTATTTCACTTAAAGGGGAAAGCAAATCATTGTAAGTCTTACTGTGGGACCATCAGTAAAGCCAAACCCTTCTCTGACTAGCTACTGCTTGTCTATAAATGAGGAGAAGGCCCAATTCCCAGAATGGCTGTCACACCATAGGTGTGGTGTCACACAGATAATATGAGAGGTCACATGTTTCTTGCTGAGCCTCTGCTATTTGCCAAATGCTATGCCAGCCTCTTGGCCACATAGCCTCAGTCCTACTGTCAATGTGCAGGCAGTATGATATGGAGTCCATTTGGGGACCTCTGTTCTGCTATAGCACCATGGCTGCCAAAGAGCAGGTGTGATGGATAGAGGAGCCCAGAATAAATACCTGAGCCCACCTGAATGACAAGCTGAAGGGGCACTGAGGCAAAAGGACATGGGACAGAACAAAGAGATCGTGAGAAAGGCCTCCTGCTCTAGGGTCCACATGAGTTCAGCACCATAGGAGCATCAAGTAAAAGAGGTAAGGAAGCAAGAGGCAAGCCTGGCCAGAAATTGGCAAGGTCACAGGGGACCCCTGGGCAAGGCACAGGAGTTTAGGGTAAACCACATAAATCCCCATAGAAGAATGCATATGAGCATGTATACACAAAATTGTACCAATGGTGCTGGGAGCTCCTGGAAAAACAAAAAGCATCTATGGATCTCATTATGATGGGGAATGACTTAATGATCAAATTTAAAAAGAAAGTACATTAAGTTTGCTATAAAAACCAGATCAGATTCTAATCCCAGTGACTTGGGAGGCTGAGGCAGGAGGATCACAAGTTTAAAGCCAGCTTCAGCAACTTAGCAGGGACCTAAGCAACTCAGCAAGACCCTGTTTCTAAATAAAATATAAAAAAGGGCTGGGGATGTGGCTCAGTGGTAGAACACTTGCCTAGCATGTGTGAGGCACTGGGTTAGATTCTGAGCACCATGCATAAATAAATAAATAAATAATAAAAGGGTCATCCACAACTAAATATATATATATATATATAAAGGGCTGGGGATATGGCTCAGTAGTAAAGTGCCCCCTGGATTTAACTCCCCATACCAAAAACAAAACAAAACAAAAACAAACAAACAAAACAGAAAAACCCCCAAAACAAAACAACAACAAAAACTGGACCAGAACTGAGGAGGGCAGTCTTGGGAAGGCTAAAACTGGGGGCAGGAGAGAGGTAATGAGGCTGGGGTGGATTGCTGGAGAAAAGTGAAAGGAAGGATGCCAGGGGGATGTCTGGTAAAAAATATCATTTCAAAACTTGTCATTTTCTACTTCCTTATTAGTCTAGGCCTGCCTGAGAAACTGCAAGGGAAAATGAAAAGGTCTATTGACTTTTTGCCCACCGAAACCTTTTTAGGCATCAAAGGGTTCCTCCCCTTTTAAAATCAATTTCTTTGGAGCTGAGGATGTTTCTTCTACATGAAATAAAGGAATCAGACATTTCCCAAACAGTAAGTTTGAGAAACTACGATTATCTGGAGAATTCTAGTGTGCAAATTCAGAAGTTACAAAGCATCAAATGGCAGGCTAGCTTAGCTTATCAGGCCTGGAATTGTCCAGCTTAGCCTGTGTGTTTGTTCCAAATGTGTCCATCTGATCTTGCTCCTCTTATATCTCAATCCTTGTTGCTCACCTTTTTGTGGAAGAAGGAACTTAACAACAACCTTAGGAACTGGTTCTTGCCAGAAGATTTCCAAATAGACTCTAGGATTCCTGGAGCCAGCTGCACTGCCTTCTTAGATTCCATGCCTCAAAGCATTTTTTTAACTGCCTTCACTCTGAAAAAATGCTACTTAAGTCAATTTCACACCTGCCTTTTGCTAACCTAGATTTCTTTTAGTGGCTTTTTTTTTTTTAAATCTTTAACTCCTTTTATGGCAATTATTTCCTCTCATATACTGTGATATTTTTATTCTGGGTCTGCCTATCGATAGAAAAATGGCTCACCTCTCATTCACTCACAATGACAAGCCAGTGCTTTTGTTGAAAAAACTCATATGTACCTTCGTGCAGACTGGAGCTTTTTTTTTCTTTTTATTTCTAGAAAAGAACTTTACTGGGATACATATCCCCCAGTCTGCCTCTGCTCATCATCTTTCATTAAGGCTCTGCATAGATGCACACAATGCACTCAGCTCTCAGACACGCTGTCTCTTGGAAACCTCCTCCACCCATCACATTGCCCCCAAGCATCTAGTAAGGAGCCTGAAGTCCTGCCATACCTGATGTGAGTGGTCAGGGATGCTCATCGGATGGCCACCTGCCTTCCTCTTGCACCGACCGGCATGCCAACCCCAAAAGATGCTCCTAACAGAGCAGCCCCTGAGGGTCTACTATTTTCAATCTCTATACTAATGTTTTTGGTCTCTGTTTATTCACACTAGTACTATTTGTATTTTGAGTTCTCTGTATATAAAAGCTCTTTGGATGGCTCAAAGGAGCTTATTGACATTCATCTTTTAATACATAGAACTGGAAACTGAACCCAGGGCCTTATACATGCTAGGAAAGTACTTTACTTCTGAGCTACTTCCCTATTCATTAAAAAAATTGTGTGTGTGTGTGTGTGTGTGTGCGGTACACCAGGGATAGAACTCAGGGGGGACTCGACCACTGAGCCACATCCACAGTCCTATTTTTATATTTTATTTAAAGACAGGGTCTTGCTGAGTTGCTTAGTGCCTCACTGTTGCTGAGGCTGGCTTTGAACTTGCGATCCTCCTGTCTCAGCCTCCCAAGCCACTGGGATTACAGGCGAGTGCCACCATGCCTGGCTTAAAAAATAATTTTTTAGTTGTCAGTGGACCTTTTTATTTATTTATATATGGTGCCTCAACATACTAGGCAAGTGCTCTACCACTGAGCTACAACCCTAGCCCCACCACCCATTTTTTTAAAAAAATATTTTTATTAGTTGATGATAGACCTTTATTTTATTTATTTATATGTGGTGCTGAGAATCAGACCCAGTGTCTCACAGATGGCTAGGCAAGTGCTCTACCACTGTACCACAACTCCAGCCCCACACCACCCATTTTTAAATTTTATTTTGAGACAAGGGCTCCCTAAATTGCCCAAGCTGGCCTAGAACTTGCAATTCTCCCACCTCAGCCTCTTGAATAGCTGGAATTACAAGCAAGTGATACTGCACTATGCTTCAAGATTGCTTTTTTTTTAAAAAAAATATTTATATATTTTTAGTTGCAATTGGACTCAATACCTTATTTTTATTTTATTTATTGTTATGTGGTGCTGAGGATCAAACCCATGGCCTCGCACATGCTAGGCGAAGCGCTCTACTACTGAGCTACAACCCCAGCCCCAAGATTGCTTTTTTTTTTTTAAATATTTTCTTTTAGTTGTTGATAGACCTTTATTTTATTCATTTTCTTATAGTTGGTGCTGAGAATTGAACCCAGTGCCTCATACATATCAGGCAAGTGCTCTACCATTGAGTCACAATCCCAGCCCTCGAGATTGCTTTCTGATGATTTCAAGAAAGTACCTGTAGGTGGGACTTGGTGACTGTCGGTGCCCACTTCATGGCTTCCTGAAGGATCATTCCACAGCGTGCAGCGAAGTCCTTCACGATGCTCTGGAAATGGGTGAGACTGATTTTCAACAACCTGAAATCAGCTTATCTGGGCTGTTGTAGTGGCTGTCATGTGTTGAATTGTGCCTTCCTCAAAATCTCATGCTGAAGTCTTAAGCCTCAGTATTTTGGATTGGGACTTTAAAAGAAAAGACAATATGGGTGCACCCTAATCCAATATGGCTGGTATCCTTATAAGAAGAGGAAATCTGGACTCACAGAAACATCAGGGTTATGTGCCCACCGAAGGAAGACTGTGAGAGAACAAAGTGAGAAGGCAGCCATCTACATGCCGAGAAGAGAGGCCTCAGAAGAAACCACCGCTGCTAATACCCTGATCTTAGACTTCCAGCCTCAAAGTTGTGAGAAAATAAATTTTTGTTCTTTAAGCATCCTTCTTGGCTGTAGCCCTAGCAGTGATCATGTTCTAACATCAAGACTCCAGGGGACGGAATTCTCCACAGAATGGTCTGTTATTCTGTAAGGCTGTGTGACAGAACCTATACAAATTGCACATCACAGGGCAATTGTGCAACATGTCCTGACTCAGTGACTAAAGAGAAAGGCAGGCTCCAGGTGGCAAAAATCCTCATGGATGCGATGAGAGAAACTCTACATTGACAGCTGGTCTGGCTAAGAGGCCTGAATTAGGACTGGAGGAACACAGGGCTGAGCTGAGCTTCAGTCCTGCCACAGTAGAGGATCCAAGTTAGACTGAGTCAGGGACAGGAGACACTTAGTACATCCTCCTCATTTGGAGCTATTAATCCTGCCTATTTGCCCACTGTATAACAATGCCAAAGCTATGTCATTCCATCACAACAACAAAAAGGCAGTATGCCTCAGAAAAGTGAACTGGTCTAAAAATCACATTTGCTCAATGCAAATTTGAAAGGCTGTAAACTGTAGATGGAAACCTCTTTGGCATTTAAAGCAGGAACATAGCTGAGAGTCAGGGTGGCTGGATGGCAGGACTGTAAGACAGATAAGGCTCAGGTGAGTCACCTGCCTTCCCTGCAACGGAACCCCGGCATTGCTTAGTGTCTTCACCATGTGATGGGGTCAGGACTACTCATGCCTTTAATTGCTGGGGACTTGAGGACCTAATGTATGTTAAGCATAAATGAGATGGTTGTGAAAGCAGTCCTCATTGCAGGGAGGACCCCTCCCACTGTCATAAATTTGCCACTCAAAGCATAAATTACGCTGAGACATGACAGCAGGGCATGCTATAACACAGGATAGATGGCATGTATGTCAGCCAGCCCCAGCTCACTAGAGTCACTGGTGGGCACTCATAGCACTCAATGACACCAAGAGGGTCTGCAGGATGTCTGGAATGGTCTTTAACACGGTCTGGCTTGAGCAAGTGTGGAAAACTGCACCAAGAAGTGCAAGTGAGACCTACCTCTCGGGCTTCATATGTGTCAGGAACTGTGATCCGATAGGGGGCGTCAGGGATGTCATAGTAAGGTTGGTCCTTATGAATATCCTGTAAGCACAGCAAGATTCCCTTTTTGAATCTGCTTTCCTTTAGGTTGCCACTGCCAAGCTTCTGACTTGGGGCAACAGCATGTTTGCCACCCCTTCCCACAACATGTCCAATCTATGAAGGGCTTTCAGACTTGCTGCAGTTTACTTGGAAACAACAGAGTGGGATGTGGGCAATCCTCACTTTCTGCCACTGTAAATTTGCCCCTTGAAGCATTAAATAGGTTGAGGCACATCAAATTGGAGGGGCAGGACACAACACAGAATAGATGGTAGGAGTGTCAGCCAGCCCCAGGTCACTAGGGTCATCCAGGGACACTCACAGCACTCAGTGACAGCGAGAGGGTCTGTAGGATGTCCAGCATGGTCTTTAGCACGGTCCCGCTCCAGAGCAAATGGGGAAACCTGTATCAAGAATAGACTCTCAGGGTCCAGGAACTGAGCCTCCCAGGAGTCTGCACTGTCTGGGAGTGGGGCACATCTGTCACTTTCCCCTGCACCAGCACAAGCTACATTTTCTGCTGGTTGCTGAGGTGGGGTCTCAGAAGACCTCTGAGGCAGGGCACTAGCTCCTGAAGGTTCTCTACATTAAGGTAGGCAAAGCCTGGTCAGATATGCTTTCCAGTCCCATTCTTCAATGTCAGACACTCCCTAGGTGGTCTGCTCCAACCCTGACAATGATCAACCATATTGGTGTTACCCTAGCGAGGCCACACCCCCTCTACCCCAAAGCAATTCCCTCCCTCCCTTCCTATCTCCCTCTCACTCTTCCTCCCCCCCTCCCTCCACCCATTTCACTTTCTTTCTTTCCCTCTCCCTCTCTTTCTTAAAAATTTTTGATACTCGAGATTGAACCTAGAGGTGTTTTACCAGACCTTTTTTATTTTTTGAGACAGAGTGCCACTAAATTGCTTAGGGCTTTGCTAAGATGCTGAGACTGGCTTTAAACTTATAGTCCTCCTATTTCAGCCTCCTGAGTCACTGGGATTACAGGCTCATGCCATCATGTCTGGCTAATTCTCCTAGTTTTTAACCAGGGATTCCCAATATTTCTTACATCATGGCACACACACACACACACACACACAAAACAAACAAACAAACAAAAAAAACACAAAGATTCTGAATGATACCTGGAGTAGACAGAAGCTACTGCTTACTCCTGAAAGTGATAAGTCATGGGCTCTGGTGGCCCTAGGGCTGGAAGAAGAGTACCTTTGGGTTGCTATAAGTCATTTATGGCTCAATGCTCAAGAGGCCTGGTTCTGACATGCCACATGTATGCTAGACTTGCTCTCATGACCTCTGGAAGCTCCTGACCCACCCTTAGATGGCATAGCTGCCTGGACCAGGCAGGCACTTGGCATATCTGTGGAAGGCTCCAGAACCCCTTGACATAGCTGTAGGCAGGCTCACTGTGGGTGTACTGCCTCTTGCTTACAAACTTCAGAGACACTGACCAAGCCCAACTTGTCTATATGCAGATGTGTCCCAAGAGGGTCTGTATTGGCTCTTGGCACAAATAGTAGGAAAGGGCCAGTGTGGACTTTTGTTTCTGAGAATCCCATAGGATACTGCTTCTACTTGAGCCACCTTGGGATAGGAGATGGTAGAGGGAGTGGGATATAGAGACACAGGGATGTGAGCACTTGATTAGCAAGAGAGGAACTGTAAATAACATCTATAGTTCAGAATGAACAGAGGTTTCCAAACTAAATTCAGGCCATAGCAAACTCCCTGACATTCTGGTGAAATCTGCATCACCTATGAGAAGTTTCCTCTGGCGCCACTGTTTTCTGGATGGATAATGTAAGGATGATTTTCCCCTGCATTTCAAATCTCAAACATTTACACACATATACACAAAGCATTACTAGGAAATAGAACTTACTTATCCACCAGACCAGACAGGTACTTGTCAGCCACCCTCCTTATCCTCTTGTGAATGTGGTTGAAATTCACCAGCAGAAACTGAGCATGCCGCTCCAGTTCCTCTTCATTTTCTTTTGTCTTGGCCTAGAGTCAAAAGAGACAGGTACAATAGCACACCTGTGTGCTTCCAGCAGGCATATGCTTGCACTTTGCTGAGACTTACTTTATCTGCCATCATGTTCAAGAAGGCATCAAACACTTTGTCTGCAACAGCAATCACACACTGCATCATCCCTGAAATGAGAAGGTTTCCATGGATCAACTGGAGCCACAGAAAGGGACCAATCCTGGCTATTTCCAAACATTTTCGTTTGAAATTATTTTAGACCTTCAGATAATTGCAGAGTTCCCATGTACTCATTGTTCACCAACTTCCCCAGATATTAACATGTATTATGTAATTAGGATGCCTTTGTCAAAACTAAGAGACTGACACTGATAGAATGCTACTACCTAAACTTTAGACTTTATCTGTACTTTCTGAATTCTCCCATTTGTCCCTTTTCTATTCCAGAATCCAAGCCTGGAAACATGTGGTATACGCTCATCATATCTCTTAGTCTCTTTTAGAATGTGTTGATTCTTTAGTCTGTCCTTGAACTTTATAACTTGACACTTGGCTTTGAACTTATGGATCCTCCTGCCCCAGCCTTCTGAGCCGCTGGGATTACAGGTATGCACCTCCACAATCTGCTGTCTTGACACTTTTGAAGGTACAGGTAATCTTGCAGAAGGTCCCTCAATTTAGTTGTCTGATGCTTGCTCAAGATTAGACTAGGATTTGGGGGATAATACCACACAGGTGATATGTTGTTCTTGTCACATTATATCCATATATATCCATATCTCTTATCACTGTTAAAGTTAACCTCAATCACTTAGTCTGGGTTGACTCTTTTTTTCCCCTTTCTAAACTCTAGAAGAGAGTCACCACCAGAGATCAGGTATAGTGGCACATGCCTATAATCCCAGCAACTCAGGAGGCTGAGTTATGAGGATCATATGTTTGAGGCCAGCATCAGCAATTTAGTGAGACCCTGTCTTAAAAAAAAAGTAAAAATGGCTGGGGATGTGGCTCAGTATAGAGTGCTTCTGGGTTCAGTCCTCAATCTGTACCACCAAAAAGTCACCAAACTCATATTAGGATTGAGGAATTAAGTGCCACCTTCTGAAAATTTGTGGATGAGAGATAAAATCACCACAGCAATTGGTATACATCTGGGGGATACTTTGAAATTATGCAAGTACCTAATTTTTCTTTAAATATTTACCCACTAATTTTACTATCCCTCAGTGGATTCAGCCTGTAATTACTGTGGATATCATGGGGATTTTCCTTTCCCTCATTTCTTCTACTTTTTAGTAGTGATCAGATGTCAATCAAAATCATGAGGTAATATTAATAAGACTTTTACTTTAAAGTCACCCTCCTTCTTGCCCCTACAGTTAACGCCAGATTACTAGTGTACTGATTAACTAGGCATCCAGGAGGTATGCAAGCAAAATCCTGGCCTTGTGTACACAGAGGTTTGGTTTATACCTGCAGAAAAGAGGTGGAAGCCCTCCCATTTAGGGGGGCAGCTAGATGTTTCAAATACCCTCTCTCCTGATTAGTTCTGAAAATTCATGAATAATACATATCTCCAAAGACAATTCCTTTCTATCTCTTAGGAAAGAAAAGGAAGATGGGAGTAAATTCAACAGCTGCACCCTTATTGGCTTAACTAATTATTAAGAACCAAAACAATCAATTTGGTTCATGTGGAAATCATGTGGAACAGTGTAATGCAAAAATGGAGAGCATCTGTGAAGAGCAAATCATTTTCAGTGTCATTTAATTTCCTCAGAATGACATAGCAATAGAAGAAAGGAGCCTGGAGAGAAGGGCAAGCAAGACATCCAGCTTCAGAAAGGGATCTGATTCTGTCTGTAAATATTCTCCAGGAGGCTGGCAAAATATGCCAGGTTCTGAGGTCTTTTAAGAGTTGGCACTTCCAATTTTTTGGTTGCTTATTCCCTCTCCTAGAATCAAGATAAGCCAACTGTCTAACACAGAATTTAGAACAAAATAGCTGCTACACAAATGGATACTGGGTAGATGAATGAGAGGAATGAATCAGCCAGTGGCTGATGGTGTCCCAGGCCCAAGTGTTCCTGAGACATGTATGTGAGACCCTCTGAGCATGCCCACCCTGTGCTCTATGGCTCTCCTGGAAAAAGCTTCCTTGGTAGAGACTGCCTGCTTCCATTTTCCACCTGAGACCTCTAATCCTTCCTCTACTGCCAGCAGAGGGAGCTTCTAGAATCCTTCCATCATCTTTCCTGGCTAACTCTACTGGCTCCCAGCTGCAAAAACAAATTCACACACCTGATTTCCTGACTCTGCTGAGTAGCAGTGTGAAGTGCTCTGCAAAAGACTCAATGCATGAAAGTCTTACATGACCCTGGGGTGATTTTTGAAAACATTTATTCAACCATTTATTTTCCAAAAGAGGACAAAAATAGTACTAGAAGTATCTGGGAATGATTTTTCCATTGGCAAGAACAAATTGATGGATCCACCAATGTCCCAATGGCTTTTGGCATGGAAAGGACTGCTTACTACTACTTGTATTTTATTAATATTAAGTTTGTTAATCTTATGAATTTATCAATCAATATCCCTCAAAAAATTTAGCCACACAATTAATCAAGATTTATGTATTCTACCAAATTTATTTAAATGATTCTAAATATTTACTTAAAACATAAGTCTAATATTTTAGCATCTCTTAAATTTTTATATTATTTTTTTTGTACTAGGGATTGAATACAGGGATGCTTTACCACTGAGATCCATCCCCAGCCCCTCTCCCAACTTTTTTTTAGAGACAGAGTCTCAATAAATTGCTTAGGGCCTTGCAAAGTTGCCAAGTATTTATTTATTTATTTTAAAGGAAGGAATGTTTATTTTGGCTCCTGGTTTTAGAAATTTCAGTCCATGGTTGGTTGATCATGTCACTTTGGGCCTGAGGTAAGGCCAAAAACGTCATGGCACAAGGCCAAACTCGATGGCAGAAGCATGTGGTACACTGTCTACCTAGTCACTCTCTTAAGATCAGGAAAACTGCTCAGCTTAGGCACCAGGAAGCAGAAAGAACCCTAACGTTTTAAAACATCTTTTATATTAGTCTCATCAGTGCTCTTGTACTAAAACTGGTCAAAAAGTGCTTATTCTATACAAACTTTTTTCTTTGCTGACTCAATTTTAATGTCTCTTCTTTTATTTCCCCTCCCATCTTAAATAAACTTCTGCAAAACTCTATTTAATACAATTTTAAAATGGGAGGTATAACTGGCATATAATAAATTTATAGATCTTATGTGCTCAATTTGATGACATTTTAAACCACTGTATACATTTATGCAACTCAAACAAGACATAGAATATTTCTATTGGTCCAGAGAGTTCCTTTGTGCCCCCTTCCAGTTTTCTCTCTTCTTTTTATTCCTAGTTCTATGTTGGGTTTGCCTTACTAGGGATTTTGGTAACTAATATTTTCATAGACTTTACTATTTTTCTGACTTCCTACGAGTTCAGTTCTCTTGGCTGGAACTTTTAATAGCTGAGGCCTTCTGTACACTCAGGGTTTGAGGACATGTTGAATCATGAGGCTTTTTTCAGACTTTTTTCAAACATATATGGTGGGCTCCTTCTGTTTTTTGGTCTCCTTGCAACAGGGGTAAAGTGCTCACACATTTTTTACACTGAAATGTTCCAAGAAATGATGCAGACTCTGGCCTGGGCATAGCTTATCAAGTATGGTTTTCCTATCTGGCCTGAAGGTTGCCCCAAATGGGGGTTCTTCTTAATTAGTAGGGATATGAAGATGTGAAGACCCTCAAGACAATGGCTATATCTGCAGCCAACTCTCTCTGGAGCCCTGACTCACAGAGCATCTTTGACTGGCTATTCTGTGAGATTTTTCTGTTCATCATCTACTGTCCATTCTGTTGACCTAGTTATTCTCTTGAGATCAGGATGAAGTAGTCTTCCTATTGCTGGTGCTGAACCTTTTCCTGGACTGTGAGGCTCTTTCCTGGTGTTTCTTCTTTCTTGTTTATGTGAAAAGAAGCAGAATCAACTCCATGCTTCCACCTCACAAAGCCTTACTGGAAGAAATAAGCATTATGTATAACTGGCCCTGTTTCTGTGGATTCCATATCTGAGGAATCAACTAAGTGTAGATCAAAATGAATTTGGGGGCTGGAGATATAGCTCCATTGGTAGAGTGCTTGCCTTGCATGCACAAGGCCCTGGTTCCCCAGCACCACACACACACACACACACACACACAAAAAAAAAAAAAGACAAAAAATAATTTGGAAAGCTGGGCATGAATCTACATGCCTGTAATCCCAGTAATTCAGAAGGCTGAGGCAGGAGGATAGTAAGTTTGAGTCCAGTCTTAGTAAGATTCATGTCTCAAAAAATAAAAAGAGCTGGGGATGCAGCTCAGGGGTAAAGTGCTCACGCATTTAATCCCAAGTACCAAAAAAAAAAAAAAAAAAAAGAAAAGATGAGGGAAATATTACATCTTTACTGAACTTGTACAGTCTTTCCCCATCTTTATTATTCTCTAAAAAAATAGCATAACAATTATATATATATAAAAAAAATATATCTCCCAGTGTATTCACCCTTCTTTTGTAATTACGCATTCTTGTACGTTGAACTCATACCTTTCATAATCTAAACTTGTTTCAATTAAGCAAAAAAAAAAATACTGTACTTATGTTTGAATTATTATAATTTGTCCATTAGGAGTCCCTTTAAATTGGTTCCTTGGTCCTCTTAGCCTCCTCCTGACAATTAAAAAGTATGACTGCTCTCTGGCAACAGTAAGATGCTCCAGGTCCACTGATGACTGTTCAAGGAGCCTTGGTTCTTTATACAGAAGATAATATTAAGGATAAAAATCTGGGTGCTGGAGCACACTTGAACATATATGGTGGGCTCCTTCTGTTTTTTGGTCTCCTTGCAACAGTGGCAGAGCTGGAAAGATGTTTTTTAAGGTTACATGCTCTATGCTGATCTTTCCAATGTAGTTTGTAACTTGATAAAATTTTCCTCTGTGTTGGCAGAAAACAGGCAGTAGTAGCCCTTTTATCCTATTAAAGTTCAAGTCATCATGGGAGTATCATAATAATAAGCTTACCAGATTTGTCTTTCTGAATAGCTTTATCCTCAAAGTAGCAGAACATTACCTGGAAGCGATCAGGATCTGTTGAACGCAGCACCCTAACAAGGAGAACAGCTTTAAATAAATTTTGAAAAAAATCTAGGCTCTCCCTATCAGAGATGTTAACACTCCTCAGACTGGTACGGCTGCGAGAAACAGAAACTCTCTAACATTTATAGGGGCAAACAATGACTTGGATTTTCTGGAGGGTGATATGTAATGCTCTCAAATTTTTCAACCCAGCAGCCCCATTACTAGCTACGTATCTTAAGAATTAGGTGCACAAGGATTCTCAACAACAGTGCTGATTGCATTACCCCAAACAGAAACAGTCTAAATGCCCATCAAATAGGATACCAGTCAGATAAGCCAAAGTTTACCCATTCAATGTCACATAACATAGCCACCAAGATAAGAGGCAGTTGTCATGTGCTGTTACAGGAAAAAAGATCCAAGATATACTATTAAGTGAAAAAAGGAAGATACGGGGAAATAGGTAGAGCACAATTTCTCTGACAGGTTTCCTGAAGGTGTGTCTATGTGTGTACATGTGTAGGATATACACATTTGCCTATGGTGAGAAAATTTCTAGATGGAAAAAATAGGACAATTAACAGCAGGAATGAGGGGCTCAGAGCTAGGTAAGTAAGACCTGTATTTCTTCACTTTTTGCATCTTTTGTACTATTCCCAAGAGTTACACCCCCTTTTTAAATTTCATGTGCTGTGGAAATTTTATTTATATATTTTCTTCCAGTTCTGGGGATCAAACTAGGATCTTGTGCATGCTAGGCAAGTATTTTGCCACTGAAATACATCCTGGCCCTGATGTTTTTGCTTTTAATTTTGCAGTGCTGGAGTTTGAACCCAGGACCTTGAGCATGCTAGGTATAAAGCACTCTACCACTGAGCTACCTCTCTGGCCCACATTTTGACATTTACAGTAAAAAATATCTTTAATCTTTGGGGAAAAGGAAAAAAATAAAAGAAGTATGTGAGCATGAACCATGGCTGCTTTGATGAGCCTTTCAGAGTTCTGGAGGATTCACTTAGTAGGGTTTGTGATGTGCAACCATCAGCCTCCCCATCAGTCTTTCGAAAGATAAGTTTCTTCAGGGCGGGCCAGGGGGCTTTAAGTGCGTGCATTCTCAGTTGCTCACACACACATGGCTTTAACTTGACTTCTCACATTGTCTCTTTTGTGATTTAAAAATTTTTCCCAGTAACCAGTGGCTGGGAATCTAAGGCAAATTCTTGAAAAAAAGGTTTTGGGTTGTTTCTCCATACTATCATAGGACTCCTAGGGACCTGCAGGTAGCCCAGGATCCTGAACACTTTAGGGACACACTTGTGGAGGGTGGGAGATAGTCTTGCCTTCCAACACAGAAGGCTGAAGGAGTCTTAACACATCTCTTCTAATCATGCATACTAGCACTGAAACCATACTTTCACTGTTTTGGTTGGCTTCCTTTGTTTTGACTTTTGAAAATGTATTATTTGGAAAAAGAACTAGAAGGAGCTATATAACATGCTAGTGGGAACGGTGGTGAGATCAGTTTTTTTTTTTTACTCCAGTTATTTTTTGGCTGCTTCTTCTGACATTCACTGACAAGAGGTAGCAGGGCACAGTGCTTAAAAGACCATTTAGAGGGCTGAGGATGCGGCTCAGTGGATTTTCAATCTACATTAGAGATTACTTAACTTCTTACTGTCTCATTTTCCTCATTTACAAAATGGGTATAACATATTGCCAACCTCACAGGCTTTCTGGAGAGTGTGCCAATACATGTAACTTAGTATAGAACCTGGTAAAACAAAAACACTCCATCAGATCACAGCAGTCATTATAGTGGTTAGGACTGCTATGGCTACACACTAAGGGTCAGGCCACCTGTAGGACTATTTTGGAACTGGACCACTCCTAATTCACATTGCTATTTGTACTTAGCCATGTTCCTGGAAACCAGGTTAGTGAGGACTGGCTCCTCAGAGGGGCCCCCAACATCAAAGGATTGAGTTCGCAGCATTAGGACTGCTCAGCAGCCTAATTCCTATGGGAGAGGGGATAAAAATGGAATTTAAATACTGAGATGTCTCTAAACATATGGTATTTTGGTGTTCATGAAGAGGGGCACATGAGAAAAGCAGATGGTTGTGTTTAGAAAGCTTGCATGTCTTGGGAGGAGCTGAAAAAAGTTCTGTGTCTAGAAGGTCAAAATTAAAAAATTCATTCAAATGTGGATGTGTAGAAGTGAAGACCTGTGTACCTCATGTATTCCAGCCGGTACACAGACAAGAGATAGGTAGACATGGCAAAGTCCAGCTTGTTGATGAGAGCAGAAACTTCAGGAGGAGGGTCCAACAGATTGATGATGGTGCTTCTGAGTTCATTTAGTTCAGCCTGGAGGGAAAGAAACTCTCACAGACTCACAAGCATATCTCCCCAGGAGAAAGAGACCCTAGTGGCCGGCAACGTGTTCATAAGAACTTTGAAAGGATGTGCCCTAATTGTTCCAGAGGTTTTAGCAAAAATGAGGGAGAATCCTTACTGGGGTGACCGTGTCATTTTTCATGGCTGAGTTGTACTGGAGGACTGACCGCAGAGGCTCTTTGCTGGGAAAGGTGAGCAGTGGTGACTTGGTGGCTATTTCACAGACCCCCTCATACCACTCTTCTGGCCAGAGTCCTGTGAGAAAGTGAATACAAGTGAGATGTAGGACTGGGGATGTAGATGGGGGTTATAGCACTTAACTAGCCTGGGGCGAGGAGCCTTGAATTTGATCCTCTGTACCAGAAGGACAGAAGGAAGGAAGGAAGGAAGGAAGGAAAGAAGAAAGGAAAGTTCTTGGGTCAAGAAGCACTATAGTGGTACTGACTCAGACAATTTCTAGAATCCTGGACCCTTTGAGGTAATTAATGCCAAAATTAGGCCGCTATGTAACTTGGGAAGATTTTCCCTAAGGTATGTGGCATTCTCAAGTACTCTAAACTCCATCTGAGAAGTATAATGTTTACAAATACTTGTAGGAAGAAATAGCTGCATTTGAACTTATTTTGAACATGCTCACATTAATAATTAGGTTGAGCCTGACCTCATGATTTTTTCTACTCCATAATCTGTCTTCCCTGGGAGAGAGAGATCACCCCCTACCTGATCCCTCCACAGCAAATCCCATCAGTACAGAGTAGAGCCAGAAGTCCCGGAAAAGCTTCTGTAACCGAGGTTTGGCTTCCTTGATGGGTGGCAATCGTCGGGTAAGCTGATATGCCAAGAAGAGAAGGAGAAAGTTTATTTGCTTATAATACCCTAACACATGCAAGTATAAAATCAAGCATAGATTTATTCTCCAACAGCATTTTTGAGACTCAGCTAGTCAGACTGGGTAAGAAAAGGCACACTAATCAGTGGCTGATGCTGCTTCTCAATAATTTTATCAATCAGTAGTTCATTCATTCATTCACTTGTTTATTGAGTACCTAATGTGCAGCAGGCACTTGGCATGGCAGGCAAAAGCCCCATTTCTGTATTCACAGGGGATATGTCTGGGAGGCACACAGGTAAACTATCATAGTGGGGCACAGTTCCTAGAAAAGTGGTCAAGGGTCTCAAGAGTGGTAGAGAAACTGCAAGAATTTTGTGGGTAGAACACAAGTAGCTTTGAAAAGCACAACTTTTCAAACAGTAATCTTGGGCAGAATTCTAATATATAAAACAGGTAAAAGTAAAGTTGCTCTGGTGCACTTATAAGGAAGTAAATTCCCTGCATCCTTATTTGAGATAGCATCTTACCTGATGTGAGGCACGGAGCGCCTCATCAGTCACATAAAAAGGTTAAATTTATGTAAAATGCTCAGTTGAACAGATCAGTCTTCACAGAACCCCCAGAGGACACTGATATCTCATTATATTATATAATGATGATCAATCTGCTTTGAGGGACGTTTTGCTACCCAAACAAGTGTCAAGTCTGGGCCAGGGACACAGAGAATAGAGAGAAATGATGGATGATACCTATCACTGGGACTTATTTACACACAGCTGGTAAAACTATAAAGTGGCACACTCTCTGGAAAGTATTTGGTAATATGCATCAAATTTTAAATATCTCCAAACACATTTCACCTATATAATACCATCTCTATGAAGTTATCAAAACAACAACCTGATATAGGCACAAAAATGTTGCAATGTTATAACAGCTTAATAGGCTGGGACTGTAGCTCAGTGGTAGAGCACTTGCCTTGCATGTATGAGGTACTGGGTTCAATCCTCAGCACCACATAAAAATAAATAAAGATATTATACCAACTACAACTAAAAAAATTTAAAAAAACAGCATAATAAATATAAAAACATTAATGTGTACTTGAAATAAGTAACAGAATATTTAGAATTATATTTTCAGGCGAGGGATATGACTCAGTAGTAGAGTGCTTACTGGGCATGTGTGAGGCCTTGGGTTTGATACTCCAAGCATAATTAAAAAAAAAAATCACATTTTCACTGGGTCTATTGGCACATGCTTATAATCCCAATTAATCATGAGGCTGAGGTAAAAGTATCACAAGTTCCATGTCAGTCTAGGAAATTTAGGAGACTCTGTCTCAAACTGAAATATAAAAGGTCTGGATGTAACTCAGAGGCACAGTACTGGCCTAGGATGTCCAAACCCTGAGTTCAATCCTTGATACTTCCAAAACAACCGTATTTTAAATATCCATTTGGTGACATAGGTAGAAAACACAATGTCAAATGAAAAGTTGCAAAATATATAATTGATAAACATACATGTAAATATATATGCATAGAACAAAGGGGCGAAATCCAGCTACATATTAATACAGATGGTGACTGAGTTACCAAGAATTTCTATTTTCCTTTAACATTATCTGTGTTCCTTTTTCTTTCTTTTCTTTTGGTATGATACTGAGGCTTGAACACAGGGATGCTCTGGCTGAGCTACATCCCCATTTAATTATTTATCTAGGTACTAGGGATTGAACTCAGGGGTGCTTTACCACCAAGTATTATCCCCAGGATTTTTATTTTGAAACTGGTCTTGCTAAGTTTCTGAGGTCTCATTAAGGTGCTGAGACAGGCCTTGAACTTGTAATCCACGTGCCTCAGTGCTGGGATTACAGGTGTGGGCCACCATGTCCAGCCACACTGCCTGTATTTTGTAGACTTCTGTCATAAATATATTCCTTTTACAATCACAGGGAGTATACAGGTTTTTGTCTAGGGTTCTAGCAACCTGTGTGGGAGGACTGGCCTCTCCTTGAAAGCTACCAGGGTACTGTGTCTTTGGGGAGAGTTGGCAAAGACCTGGCAGTGCAGGGAGAACTTTAGGAAGGTACTAGGGAACATTGAGGGGGGCTGCTGGGGAGGACAGAGAAAATGGAGGAGTCATCACAGGAAGCCCAGGGCTGCACAGGACACTGGCCACAAAAGGACATTTTGACAAGGTACTTCTAGTTCAGCCAGTGGCCAATAAGGGTGACTGCAAGAATAAGTGAGTGTTTTTGCAGTGAGAAGCCCACCTAAGATGAGGTCCTAAGAGATGGTGGAGGCACAAGGGGATTTTCAGACAGTGGACTTCAAGGTCTATGTGACTAAGAGTTTCCAATGTCTTATAAAGAGAACTTGCCTTTGGTGGTAATAGAAAAGATTACGCTTCCGGAATGCTTCACTCCTAATGGGAACAGAGGCTTGCCCTGTGGGTTCTCCCTGTCCTCTGACTCCTCCAGGCCCCTCAGTTATCATCTCAGCTAAGACTGTTCTAGTTCCCAGGAAGGAAAGACTAAGCTAGTTTCAGAAAAGGCTCTAGCAGTGCTTTGACATGTCTAGAGATTAAGACATGATGTAGCTGTTACTGGTTAGGACCCTGTGCAGAGAAGTATTCCTGTGCTTCAAGAGACAGAAAGGAGTTAGAACTGGGCATGGTGGAACATGCCTTTAGTAATCTCAGTGACTCAGGAGACTGAGGTAGTAGGAGTATAAGTTTTTTCAAAAAAATACTTTTATTTTATTTATTTATATGTGGTGCTGAGGATCAAACCCAGGGCCTCACACGTGCTAGGTGAGCACTCTACCACTGAGCCACAACCCCAGCCCAAGGAGGAGTGTAAGTTATACAAATAAATAAATAAATAAATAAATAAATAAATAAAGGTCTATCAACCACTAAAAAAAAAAATATTGGAGGGGCTGGGATCATAGCTCAATGGTAGAGTGCTTGCTTGCCTTGTACGCATGAGGCTCTGGGTTCGATCCTCAGCACCACATAAAAATAAATAAATAAAAATAAAGATATTGTGTCCATCTACAACTAAAAAAATAAAAATTAAAAAAAAGTTGGAAAAGTCAGGTGTAATGGTGCACACCTGTAATCCCAACTTGGCAGGCTAAGGCAAGAGGATCACAAGTTTAATACCAGTCTCAACAACTTAGTAAGACTGTCTCAAAATGTAAAAAAAGAAAGAAAGAAAGAAAGAAAAGAGAAGGGCTGAGGATGTAGGTCAGTGGTTAAGGGCCACTGTCTCAAATCCCAGTTAAAAAAAAGAAATTGGAAAAAATATCTGACCATGAGGCAAACCTTGAAGCAGGACAAAAACAACGAAGTATGTGTGACAGATGGTACCACTTTATAGTAGAGGCTGAAACCGCATACATCTGTTACCTCTAAATGGGAAACAGATTTAAAAACGTCAAGGTGTTAAGAAGGGTTGAAATCCAGTGTTTTCAAAAGTGGGTTACATGACCAGAAAGCTAAATATGCAGGAAATATCACTCATTAATACTTAAAGAGAATAGCTGGGCAAGGTGGCACATGCCTGTAATCCCAGTGGCTTGGGAGGCTGAGACAGGAGAATCGAAAATTCAAAGCTAGCCTCAGCAATTTTGTGAGGGTCTAAGTAACTTAGAGAAGCCCTGACTCAAAATAAAATATAAAAAAGGTGGTAAACTGCCCCTGGGTTAAATCTCCAGCACCCCACAACTAAAATAAATAAAAGAGGCAGGGATATTGTGTGTGGCTCAGTGGTAAAGCACTTGCCTTGTATGAGTAAGGCTATGAGTTTATTTCCAGCACCATCAGAAAAACGAAAAAAGTAATACATACTAATAGAATAGAAATTCCAGCAAAGAAGTATACAGAGCACAAAGTGAAAACCAAGTCACCTCTCCAACCTTTTCTGTGAATACATACAGGTTCTGTGAAATGAAAAAGGCAACCATTTACTGAGCTTCTACTGTATGCTGGGCACCCCTCTGCTTGTCCTCACATTCTTCTTTTTTTCTTTTTAAATACTTTTTAGTTGTAGATGGACACAATACCTTTATTTATTTATCCTTATGTGGTGCTGAGGATCGAACCCAGGGCCTTACACATGCTAGGCAAGTGTTCTACCACTGAGCCACAACCCCAGCACCAGCCCTTCCTCACATTAAAAAAAATTTTTTTTTTAAATTGTAGATGGCCCTTTATTTTATTTATTTTTATGTGGTGCTGAGAATGGAACCCAGTGCCTCACACATGCTAGGCAAGTGTTCTACCACTGAGCTACAACCCCAGCCCTCCTGAAATTATTTATGTCAATTTTTATAACCTCTTCCCATATTAGGTATAATTACCACCCTCATTTGTGAAGAGTGGCAGAAGAGCAGCCATGTGCCATTCTGCTGGCAAGATGCTCGAAGAAGAAAGAACTGTGTCTGCCAAGGTTCTGCTGGGGGCCAGGCTTAGCATGTGTGAAAGTAAGAAGAAAAGGGAGCAAGAGTTTGTGAGGCTGAGCCCCAGGAGGAGTCTGGACACATGGAAGGGCCTCTCAGAGCAGCACAATGGTGTCCATGCTGGAGCTTTCGACTGAGTAGGGCAGATAAAGGCTCTGGGGTACAGATTTGGCTAAAGTTAGAATGCTACACTAGACCCAAACTCAACCACACTTTCCATATCCTGAACACAATGGCCCTTATATTTTAGCATCTCTTAAGCAGTGACAGAGACACACCCACAGCCCCTCAAATACCTGTACATTCTTTTGCCTGAGAATCAGTCTAGTTGATTACCCAAATACACTCACAAGTACCCAAATCAGGAAGCAATGCTTTATGATAAGCTGGTTTCCCAGATAATACAGAATATTCTGATAAATTTTTAGATCATAAAATTAAAAACACAGAAGGATAAGGACACCCACCTCATAGCCAAACTAGCCAAATCTGCCTTGGTGGTAAGGGCTAGATAAGAAGATGATCATCTCAGAAGGGGAAGACACAATAGGAGGGCACACATGTGACTTCTATTTTGGGGGGAGTATTATAGCTACTCTAGAAGTGCAGCCTAGCCTCCAGAAGTCTGAAGAGTGCCTTAGATCATGTGCTAGCTTCAGTGAAGGCTGCTCCTGCAACAAGGCTGTATGTGACAATGACAGTCACATTCAAAACCTCAGTGACAAACTGGAGCCTAGGAGTTGCCAGTCACTAAGCAGTGATCAAAGACACAGCTAGGAGGTTTGTGCTGACAAAGCTAGTTGAGTGTGTTTGAATTGGGACATATTTACTTTGGAAAATATGCAAAAACAACCCAGCACCAAAGTTCACATTGAAACTCCACTGGTGACCCTGGCTGATTTCATCTCTGTAGAGCCGCTTCTCAGAAGGACAGAGGTAAGTTCGGTTTCTAATATTTCTTTTGATTGTAAATTCTAATCTTTGGTGTTTAGAGATGAGCAATTCATTCCTTTCTTTATCAATGCACAAATGCAGAAGCTTTCCACACTAAGAAGTGGGAAAGTATTTAAAAATTTAATCTGTCCATTATATAATTAATCCTATTTGTCAATACTGGGACAATTGACAAAATTGGAATAGGAACTATGGAAGAAATAAAAGTATTATATCTATGTTAAATTATTCAAATTGGATAACTATCCTATGTTTTCGTATGAGAATATCCTTGTCTTACACATTTCCCCTTAAAATACTAGTATTAAAGGTTAAAGGGACATGATAGAAGAGACCTAATCTTAAATGGTTCAAAAAATAAAACAATGTGCACATGTGTGTCTGTATGTGTGTGTGTGTATATATACATATGTACATACACATAAACATGGAGATAGAGTATAAAGCAAATGTCCCAAAATGTAAAAATCTGGTCAATCTGAAAAAAGGGGATATAGGAAATGCTCTGCTACTTTATTTTTACACCTTTTCAGTGGTTTGAAGTTATTTCAAAATAAAATTTTCCATGCTACAGGCAGCTATTTCTCTCCCATTCCACTTGCTCTGTTTGAACCTGAAGATAATGAGCTGCACGGAAAGCCAAGTTGAGAGGATCAACAATTTTCAGGTGTTCTGCTCTGATGGATGTAACTAATGAGAAAGTTCCATATTAATTTCTCAGAAAAATAAATACCTTAAAATTTATCTTAAAAAAATATTGCTTCTTGGGCTGGGGGTAGTAGCTCAGTGGTAGAGTGCTTGCCTAGCACGTGTGAGGCACTGGGTTCAATCCTAAGCACCACATAAAAATAATGAAAATAAAGGTATTGGGTCCATCTACAACTAAAAATTGTTTAAAAAAATATTGCTTCTCTTCAAAGATAGTAATCTGGACTTAAACATAACCTAATAATAATTTTTAAAAATTTCTTATATAGTTTTATTATACTAAATAATGAAATGGTAGGAAGGTTTAATTTTTAGATCCTTAAATTTTTAACCCATAAAAAATATCAGAGATATCTTCCCCTTTCTCAGGGAAAATGAAAACTATTTTTGGTTTTTAATCATATAATGTAGGAACAGGGTATAAGAGGCATCCAAATATATACTCTGAATATCAGGATAAAAACATAAATGTACCCTGGGTTCAATTCCAGTATAATAAATTTAAAACAGAAAAAGAAAAATAGAACATGAATGTCTTCAGTCTGCCTCCCTGTCTGGCCTCAGATTCATTTTCCAGAACCCTTATTAATACAAGTTGTTTTCTGTTTTTTCTTTAACCTTAATTTTTTACCTGAAAAGAACACTTTATAAGTGCAGTCAAGTGAGGAGACTTCCACTAAAGTTACCCATTTTCTTTTCCTCTAACTTTATAAAGTTTATTGCCATTAATACACATGTCTGATTCTATTTGCAAACTGAGCCCCATTCTATTTTCAGTAACACACATTAAAAATCCTTTCTAGAAATTGCTTCATCCATGCAGACAATATGAGGCCCCTGTAGCCTTAGCAAGGTACTAAGAGGAAAGACATTTTCAAATTTAGAAACTATGTGACTTTCCTCTCCAAAATGTGCAACCCCAAAGTCTCTCAGTTATTATTAAAACAATACTGGAGTTAACTATTTATTTATTTTAAACAGTACGGCAGGGAGAGGACCAAAGTTGGAGCACTGGTAGAAACTATTCCCCAGCCAATTTGGGAGTGTCCTGGCATTTCAGGGCAAACAAGGCAGCAGAGAACTTGACATGTCTGGGTAGGGGGCTCAGCCAACTTGGTTCCAATTTAGCCATTCATTGATTCATTGCAGTGCTGGGGATCAAACCTGGACTTAAGCATGCTAGGCAAGGACTCTACCCCCAGCCCAAATCACTGCCTTTATTAGCAACAGCAAAAAAAGGCTCAATATATATAAAATGGAAGGGTGCACTTAAGTTATACAAAATACCTTATATGCGCCTGGCATCCAACATGGCTCCATCATTTGTCCTTGCCATTATCAATATCAACAAAACTGTGAGCATTCAAATAGGGTTTCTGAACAGTTAGCCCCTAACAATCTCAGGCCTAACAAGTTCAGATATTTAACAGGAGACAGTAACTCTTATATGGCTTAGATTGGCAGTAGATATTCTAACAGGAAATAGGAACAGGCACTAAACAAACTTAACAAAACACAATTATTTGGGCTGGGGATGTGGCTCAAGCGGTAGCACGCTCGCCTGGCATGCGTGCAACCCGGGTTCTATCCTCAGCACCACATACCAACAAAGATGTTGTGTCCGCCGAGAACTAAAAAATAAATATTAAAAATTCTCTCTCACTCTCTCTTAAAAAAAAAAACATAATTATTCTTTCTGGAGAGAATAGATTGGGATTATGTACAACCTGCCTAGATCAGCATTATAAATACTATGGCCACTATGTGGTGAAACAAGGAAGCATCAAATAATTGCTCATCATCTACCCAGTATACAGTTAATATCTGGGAAGTAAGAAAGAGCAAGACAAAGCCACTTGGGAGCCAAAATAAATTTCACAAGCTAAGACCTTGGAATAAGGAAGGGGATGAACAGATAAAGATAAGCTAACCACAGATATATGTTAAACACTTACCTTGTATACTTAAACAAAATAAAGGGAATATCCCTTAGGCCTTTAGGGATGTCCTACATTGCCCTCACATAGACTTTGTCTGCTGAGATTACAAGCAGTAGAAAATATTTAGCTTTTCCTGATAGCAAAATATACTTGTAGCAGGTTACATGACCTTAATTAATAGTTTCTGGGGCTGCCAGGCCACCAACCACATTCTTACTAGGCCCTGAGGGAGTCCTGGCATTACAGACAAGTTCCAGATCTTATAAAAATTAACCCCAAATGACTGCACAAATTTCAAATATCATTAGAAGTGTTCAGAAAGCCTGGCCCAACACATTTTCCCATAACAGCACTATCCCAAGGTGGAGTATTTGGGTTGCACAGACTGAATCCCTCTGCTAGAAATTCCCCTCTTTTCCAGGGGCCCACTCAAGTCTCACCTTTTAATGAAGCTTCTCCCCAATTCTCTGTCTGGGCACCCCTAGTACTACTATATGAAGTATAGCCACATTCCTTTACCTGCCCTCACATGCTTTGCTTTGAATATTAAGAATGCTCAAATCACTACACATCTATCCCATGAGTCTGGCTCATGAGGCTCTTAGTAGGGAAGACCTTCATGCCTCTATTACCTAATATGCTTTTTGGAGACAGAAGACAATGTTTGATGAATGAATGAAAAAGAAACTTCTTCCTGGCTCTTCTGAACCCCAGGATTCTAGAATGTTAGTTTTGCAAACCTTTAGAGAAGGGATTTTCACCCAGGGGCATGAATCTCATGGAAGATTTATAAAGCACATAAAATGTTAGGTGTATGTTTATTTTCATCAGATTCTGTTAAAGTTCAGAATCCTCAACAGCTTAAGAACTCGTGCTTTTTTTTTTTTTTTAAATAGAGAGTGAGAAAGGGATAGGGAGAGAGAGAGAGAGAGAGAATTTTAATATTTATTTTTTAGTTATCGGCGGACACCACATCTTTGTTTGTATGTGGTGCTGAGGATCGAACCCGGGCCGCAAGCATGCCAGGCGAGCGCGCTACCGCTTGAACCACATCCCCAGCCCCAGAACTCGTGCTTTAAAAAAAAAAAAAAAAAAAAAAATTTATTTATTTTTTGGTTGTAGTTAGACAAAATACCTTTATTTATTCATACGTGGTGCTGAGGGTCAAACCCAGGGCCTCTCATGTGCTATGCAAGTGCTCTACCACTGAGCCATAATCCCAGCCCTAGAACTCGTGCTTTTAAGGGAGAGCCTCTCCTGGGCCAAAGCTGCAGGTAATCCACTATTTGAACTGCAATAGGATGTGGGCCAGCCAGGCCACTTTTCAACATGTCACCTTGTTTTCCCTCACAGCTTTAGCTCTGCCAAAATGAAACATCCCTTCCACCCTCTTTTCATTTTCCTCATCATAACATCTGTGTGTGGTGGAAGCAAAGACTTCACAGATCAGCTTAATAATAAAAACCTGAGCATGCCCCTTTTGCCTGCTGACTTTCACAAAGAAAACACGGTCACCAATGACTGGATTCCAGAGGGGGAGGAAGATGACGATTATCTGGACCTGGAGAAATTATTTGGTGAAGATGA